>NW_028261393.1:33415503-33715503 GCF_051295495.1 Thamnophis sirtalis | reverse complement strand
CCCTGTGCATGCATGGTAGAGACCCGAAGACCAGCTAGCCAGGGGGGGTGCATGCATGCGCGGTGGAGCTGGGCTGGGATAACGGCTGGTGTGCCCAGAGAGAGGGCTCTGCGTGCCATCTGTGGCACATATGCCATAGGTTCTCCATCACGAGCATGGGATGTCCTGCTTGAGTGGGGGTTGGGATAGAAGACCCCCAAGATTCCTCTCTGTTATGCTGTTACTTGAAGGGCTTCTCCATAGCACCCAAGGGCAGGATAAGAAACCCTGGGTGGAAGCTTTTCAGGGGGAGATCCAACCTGGAAATAAGGAGGAATCTCCTGTCAGTGAAAACAATCAATGGAACAGCCTGACTCCCAGACTTTTGGGTGCTCCATTGCTGGAGGTTTTCAAGAAGCGACTGGACAGGCATTTGTCTGAAATAATGCAAGTACTCCTGCATGAGGTAGTTGGACGGACTAGTTGGCCTCCAAGGTCCCTTCCAGCCCTATGATTCGATGAAATTGTCTTGTGGTTCCAAATCCTGCTTTACTAAACATGATTCAGGTTAGGCTGCTGCTCGTAGATTCATGCAGAGTGTTTCAATTCTTCCCCACCCACAAGTGCCATGGCTGTTCCCTCTGCAGATCTGACCATAATAGCAAGTCTATTTGGCATGATATTGTTTCACTAACTAAGATAGAAAGCTTTCAGGGCACTCAACATCTCTCTCTGGCTATTAATTGTGACCCATTTCCAACTGGAAGTTAATGACTGGAAGCTACTCCGAATGATGCATTTAAATGAATGAGTACTCGATGCATTTTTCTGAAAGTGTGCATGACTTTAAATATATTCCAGCTTCTGGGACTTGATAAACTAATTCAAATGCCTAATCTCATCACTACTTCACCACTTAAACATATATACTTACTTCTATTCTACTTGCCATACATGAAATAGGCCGGAGCTCAGTGCCAGTGCAAGTACATTTCCTGCACCGTCCAGGTACAATTCCCAGCCTATCTTAATAGATGGCTTAAAACTAGACATTCAGATCCTCCCTTTGGCCATCCACCCATTAATTAAGTGCAAAAACACCACATCATATGAGCAGATCAGAGCTTTTAAAACAAAAGTTGAAAAAAATATTTTTATGTGAAATGTTACAAACAAAAATGTTCTAGACACATTTTCCATTATAATACATGGCTGTGTATAGCTTTCTCCAATCTTGCAGTCTTTGCTCATAGAAAAACTGCTATAAGCCTCCTAATTATGTCCATTGCACTTTTTTGCACATTTTCCCGATTATGAGATACCCTTTAGAGCTGTAATGACCAAAATGCAGCATTTCAACTGTAGTCTCACCATAATTTCATACAGTGGCATTGTTGATTCCATTCAGTTGAATCACCATCTTTGTTTCACAATGGAGATGAGTTAATCAGTCAAGACCATCAATAAAAGGGCAACATGGCCTTCTGAGGTTAGAGATTCACAACCTCCCATGAGGTAACCTTTATCCATTGTGCATTAATTGTAACGTGTGCGTCTGTGACACATCCACAAAAGCAATTCATTTTGTAACTCTTGGTAAGGTCATCTTAATCAGACAACATATACAGACAATCCTTGACTTACAACCACAATTGAGCCCAAAATTTCTGTTGCTAAGTAAGACATTTGTTAAGTGAATTATGCCCTATGTTACAACTTTCTTGCCCCAAGTTGTTAAGTAAATCACTGCAGTTGTTAAGTTAATAACACTGTTGTTAAGTGAATCTGGCTTCCCCCTTGACTTTGCTTGTCAGAAGGTGGTAAAAGAGGATCACATGATCTTGGGACACTGCAAAAGTCTTAAATACGAGTCAGTTGCCAAGTGTCTGAACTTTGATCATGTGACCATGAAAATCCTGCAACAGTCATAAGTGTGAAAAACTGTCGTAAGTCACTTTTCAGTGCCATTGTAATTTTGAACTGGCACTAAATAAATTGCTGTAAGTTGAGAACTACCTGTACATTAGGGATGGCTTTCAAAATTTGTTACTACTGGTTCGGTGAGCGTGGCTAGGGGGCATGTGACTGAGTGGGTGTGGCCAACTTGACATCACTCACATACATGCCCACTCAGTCACATGCCCCCTTAGCTACGCCCACTGACCGGTGAAAATTTCTGCTGGGTGGCTGGCAAAGAAGTCTCGCTTTCCCCACCACCACGGCTGCTTCTACCTCAGCCCCAAACAGTCCGTGCCCTCCCCCTACGGACTGATGCCGCAGGAGGGCAAGAAAGAAGACATTTCATTTCATTCTTTCATTTATTATATTTCTATGCTGCCCTTTTCCCCGAAGGGGACTCAGGGCAGCTCACAACCCAAGTCAAGGGGGGGGGGGTAAAAATAAGGAAAAGAAAAAACACGAAACAAAACAATACCACAATTTAAAAGCACACAACAACCATACCATTCGAGGGGGGACAAAAGTTCATTAGCCCCAGGCCTGTCGGAACAGCCAGGTTTTAAGGGCTTTGCGGAAGGCCTGGAGGGTGGTGAGGGTTCGAATCTCCATGGGGAGCTCGTTCCAGAGGGCCAGAGCAGCCACAGAGTAGGCCCTCCTCCGGGTGGTCGCCAGTCGGCATTGGCCAGTGGATGGAATTCGGAGGAGGCCTAATCTGTGGGATCTAATCGGTCTATTGGAGGTAATTGGCAGCAGGCGGTCTCTCAAGTACCCAGGTCCAATACCATGAAGGGCTTTATAAGTGACGACTAGCACCTTGAAGTGTATCCGAAGACCAATAGGCAGCCAGTGCAGCTCGCGGAGGATAGGTGTAACGTGGGTGTACCAAGGTGCACCCACAGTCGCTCGCGCGGCTGCATTCTGGACAAGCTGAAGTCTCCAAATGCTCTTCAAGGGCTGCCCCATGTAGAGCACGTTGCAGTAGTCCAGTCTTGAGGTCACAAGGGCACGAGTGACTGTTGTGAGGGCCTCCCGGTTCAGGTAGGGACGCAACTGGTGCACCAGGCGAACCTGGGCAAATGCCCCCCTGGTCACAGCCGACAAGTGGTGTTCAAAAGTCAGCTGTGGGTCCAGGAGGACTCCCAAATTGCGAACCCTGTCTGAGGGGCGTACTGTTTGACCCCCCAGCCTGAGAGATGGAAAACTTGGCCAATTAGTGGGAGGGAAACACACCAGCCACTCGGTCTTATCCGGATTGAGTGCAAGCTTGTTAACCCCCATCCAGACCCTAACAGCCTCAAGGCACTGACACATCACGTCAACCGCTTCACTGAGATGGCACAGGGCGGACAGATACAACTGTGTATCATCCGCATACTGATGGACAGACTTGGGAGAGACCTTCCCTCCCCCTTCAGAGCAACAGCTCTGCCTCCATCCCTCCCTCAAGCCCGGCAAGGAAGGCTGCTCCTCCTGTCAGATCCAGAGGCTGAGCTGCCTCTCCCCAAGCCAGAAGAAGCAGTTAAGGGCAGAGACCATGGGAAGAGGCAGCTCGGCTGAGCCAGTCTCCCCCCACCCCTCTCTCTTTCTCCTTCCTTGGGTGGATTTGATGGGAGGGTGGGAGGAGCAGTCTCTGCCCTTAACTGGTTTTTCTGGCTGGCGGGGAGACAACTCAGCAAGAGGAGCGGGCTTCCTTGCCAGGCTTGAGGGGGAAGGAGGCGGAGCCGTTGCCTGAGGGCAAGAGCAACCACCAGCTGCCTCTGGGTTAGGCTGGAGAGCCACCTTGAGTCTCCCTCTCTCAGTCTCCTGCACCAGAAGCATCCTTCTCCAGGCAGGGGCAAAGAAGAAGAGCCTCCACCCTCCTCCTCCTCTTGTGGCTCCTGTCCAGCGCTCTCTCTTCTCTCCCCCCTTCACCTCCCCACACTTGTTTACCCGTCTCAGAGAGCTCAGGCTATGCCTCCCTCCACCTGGTTGTCTTCCTTACTGGCTTCACTCCTGAGTGAATTCTTCCATCCTTGGCTGTTGCGAAGAAGCAGCGGCTCTGGGTGCACCACACCCACTTTGTTCTCTTTGAGACCCGCTTTGCACCTTGTTTGCAAAGCAGCTCTCAAAGAGAACGAAGCAGGCATGGTGCACCCAGAGCCACCACTTCTTTGCAACAGGTGAGGACCTCTTCCGCTTGGAGCGCCAGGCGGTGGTGGGATGAGCTCTCAGTACTTTTTCCACTGGCAGGAAAAATGCTGAGGGGGATCCTTGCTCACCTTTTACCCGCCACTTGGAACTCAGCGCCTCTGCCCCCCCCCAGCTACTATTTGAAGCTCCAGGCAGCTGGCGAAAGGTGAGTGAGGATTCCCCTCAGCATTTTTTCCCACCAGTGGAAAAAGTGCTGAGAGCTCACCCCCGCCACACCGCCTGCCGCTTGGAGCTCCAAGGGGCAGGGAGGGGGGCAGCTGCAACACCAGAAGCTTTGGGAGATGCTGGCCAGTGGGGAGGGGGAGCAAGGCTCGTGCAAATGCTTACCTGTGTTTAGGCAGGAGGAGGCAGTTCTGTGGATCCACATGGCAAAGGCAAGGCAGGGCAAGCGTCTGATCGGGCTAGTTCAGGGGCATGGCCAGCCAGCCATCACCACTACCAGTTCTGCCGAACCGGTCCAAACCAAGAGGATTCCACCTCTGCTGTACCTGAGCCTGCTTTGAGTGCTGTTTAGTTCAGAAAATGTTTCAATATCTTAGAAGTTCATAGGAAAACAAATCTAACTTAATGCGATAGAAATAATCTGGAGGAATTTAATTTTCAGTGTAAACTAAGCCACTTTGGCTAGGATTTCTTCCTGAGTTTTGTCCTATTGTTGTTGGACAACAACCATCCCAGTAGGAAGCAGGGATCAAACAGGGAATTAGCATGGACTCATTAGATAAACACAAGAGAATACAAGTCTGACTGTCCTTGAATGTCATTGAGCCTCAACTAGTCTTTCCCAGCTGAATCTGCCTGTCTGGGAAGATTCCTGTGAAATAGGTATAGCACAACAAAGCACCTACTGGTATTTTGAATTCTACACCCCTGGGGTTTATTCGTATCTGTCAGCAGTGATTTGATTAAGTCTGTCGAGAGGACTTGAAGATACTATTTGTCTAAAACAGTCTTTTCCAATATGGTATCTGGCAAATTTCCACTATTATATTTTAGTGCAAAAAAAAAAAATCTGAATATCTACAACTATTCCTTGTGCCCCACCCCTGTGATTTCAGCATGCATTCAAAGACCCTGGGAAGGTGATCCCCCCACAACCAGGATAGATCAGGGGTCACCAAACTAAAGCTCTTCCTTTGTTCTCCACCTTTTAGTACAAACACCCTTTAGGAAGTCCTACTGTCCATTCAGGCACAATCTCTCCCTGCCCACTTCTAAAAGTGATTACAATTGACTACATGTAGTCCTCAAATTATAACCATAACTGAAACCAGAATTACAGTCATAAATTATGGCTATTGTTAGCAGGTCACTGTGGACCACACTTAATTTTATGACCATTTGTATAGTGGAAATAAAGCAAACACCCTGGGCATTAAGCAAATGCCACAGTGGTTAACCAAATCCGTTGTCCATAATGGACTTTTTTTTGCCAAAAACCGGAAGTAAACACCAGCGTGTTTAACATCAGAAATTACAGTCATGCACATGGTTATAAATGCAGGCTGGCTGGCTGCCGAGTGCCACAAATGCAATCACATGACAGGGAGGCTGTCAGAACTTCAAATATGGGTCTTGAATAAGCCTGAGAAGGTCTGTCATCTCTGTGAATAGCCACTGATCATAAGCTGACTATCCCTGTACTTAACAGACAATAGTTGCTACCATAAAACTATTGAGTTGAGAGGACAGTTGCCCTATCCCAAAAAGAGAGATCTTCAGCCAATGGGAGCCCTTGGGAGCTATCCAAGGTCCTGTTGCCTGATGTCTTTTGCCTTGACTTTGCCTGCTCTATTTGAATCTTCTATCTCATCTGCCTAAAGACGACCAATCAACTTTGGATTTCTCCTTTCAGTGCTATATTGAATTCTGGGCATCGTTTTAGGCAGGATTGAGTGGAATTAGGAAAGGGTCAGAGTATGGCAATAAAGATGAAGAGCTAAAAAATGAGTAGTCTTCTCAAGACTAAGAGAGGAGGTAGTGCACTCACCGAACAGTGGAAAGAGAGTCAGCCAGAAGCAGGTCGAGACCCATTCTCCATTACAGAACGTAGGTCATGGAGTAAGGTTATGGCAAGTAGATTCTGGCTGAATATTGGGGAAACCTTCAACAGTGGCATCATTGACCATAAATGGCAGATTCTAATTGCTGGATGTATTGAGCTGAAGGCTGGATACACGAGGCATGAAAATCAACTGGGTGACCTTTAGCCAGTCCTTCTGTCCAAGTCCAGCCCACCTTACAGGGTTGTTGTTGTGTGGAAAATAGGAAGAAGGTAGGTTGGATATGTTTGCTGCCTTGAGGTATTTGTAAAAAAAATAACAAAGGGAAGATATAAATAAATAATAAGTAAGTAATATGTGGTTTGCCCAATGGGATTTCTATGTGAAATGCAAACTGATTTCCAATATTATGGAAACAAGAACAGCAAATGGTTGAGTTTGTAGCATAAGTACAACAAGAAAGAAACAAAAATAGAGCCAGGTACTTTATTCAATGGAGATTTTTTTTAAGGCATTCTGTCATCTGGGAATTAAGGTTATGGGACTCCTTAGATTCTAAGGAATTAACTCTCCCTATGCATTACTTCAGATAATTGGCCTATAACAGCCATAATCTCCAAGCCGCAAGATCAATAATAGGATTTCTGCTCCTGCTCACATGTAGGTTAGAAGAAACTGAGTAATTCTAGGAATAGATGAATCATTCAGGAAGATTTGGAAGGGGAGAATGAAAGTATCAGGTGTCTGATCTGGGAACAATTTCCATATATCAATACCAGCCATTTACTCTACTGCATTGCTGATTAGATCGTTATCTTTCCAGTCATTACTGGCCATTCCATTATGTTATGATATGGAAGCAGAGTCTAGAAATTCAGTGCAAATAGCAGATGCAAAATACCCCTGGGAGAAACTACTATGAATAACCAAAGTTTATACTTCAGTGAAAAAAGGTGGAATTCAGGATCCTTCAAGAATTGCATAGAGGCAAGAAAGGTGCATCAGATTTTAACAACCTCATTCTCCCCATAGCATTTAGACATTATTTTCTGGTCTTTGCAATTCATTCCTCCTGAATTTCTGATAGTAGCAGGAGAATCTTGGATCGTTGTCCAAGGAAACCTCAACCAAAATCAATTACTCTTTCAAATGTCACCAAATTCTTGAGTAGTTTGGAAAAATACATTTCATTTCACTCCAATCATAATTTTTATTTTCAGCCTTTTTAAACCATCAATACACACTTGGCATGAGTAAGAACCCTGTTAGAAAAGAGAGGGTAATGCCAGCCTTCTTATAAAAGATTGCAATAAAAGTTCTACAGCTATGATTTACATTGTTGATGGGAGTTCCTACACAATGGACAATCATGGCATAAACAGAATATATAATCATATAGAAAAAAGTGATTTAATCTTTGATTTTGTTTGTATGGTGGCTAATCACCTGGAGTCTGTAGATTCTGAAGGCAGATACTTTACAGGTGGTCCTCAACTTAACCGCTTGTTTAGTGACCATTCAAAGTTACAACAGCACTGAAAAAAGTGAGTTATGACCAGTTTTCACACTTATTACTGTTGCAGCATCCCCATGGTCACGTGATCAAATTTTCTATGCTTGGCAACTGGCTCCCATTTATGACAGTTGCAGTGTTTAACTTTTGTGACCTTGTGACAAGCAAAATCAATGGTGAAGTCAGATTCACTGAACAACTGTGTTACCAATGTAACAACTGCAAAGATTCACTTAATAGCTGTGGCAAGAAAGGTAATAAAATGGGGCAAAACTCACTTAACAATTGTCTTGCTTAGTGACAGAAAAATTTGGGCTCAATTTTGGCTGTAAGTCAAGAATTATTGTATATGTGAAGAATAACTAAATCAGCGTGCCATCACTTCCTTGATCCCCAAATAGGTCAAATTTATAATCTTCACTGTAGCTATTGGGGGATCAGGGAAGGGATGGTTCTGGGTGAGAAAGGAAGCCCTGCTGGGGAGAGATTTAAAAGGATCAATAGAAACCTTTGTGTTTCCAGTTACAGGAAGTCCTTGTGTTCCAATCACAACTGGGGCTAAAATTTCTACTGCTAAGCAAGGTAGTTGTTAAGTGAGCCACACCTGATTTTATTGCCTTGTTTGCCATGATTGTTCAGCAAATCACTGCAGCTGTTAAATGTGCAAGTTGGTCATTAAGCAAATCCAGATTTCCCCCATTGACATGTTGGTAGCTGGCTGAGTTCACAAATGGAAAACTCTTTTTAAAGTGTCATTGTAAGTTTGAATAGTTTTAGTGAATGGTCACTAAATGAATGGTTGAAGTTAAGGACTACCTGCATCTAGGACTCCACATTCAGGTACAAACCTGAATCAGGACAATTCAGAAGCATTCATTGTTTAAAAATATAATTAATTGCCAGTGAAATATTTGGCTTATATGTTCAGCACAACCAATGTGTAACACAAATTGTTGACAATGAAGCTGAACTATTAAAATAAAAAAATAAATAGATTTGAAATGGGGAAAAACATGAGAAAAGCAGTGGAACAAAGTGTCTGTTGACAATTAACCAATTAGTCAATGCAATCCTAGGCTGCATTAATGGAGAGATAGATTCAAATTTACATGAAGTTCTAGTACCGCTTTACAAAGCCATAGTAAGATCACAAACTGCAACCAGTTTGGGTCACCACAACATAAAAAAGATGTTGAGACTTTGGAAAAAGTGCAGAAAAGAGCAACAAGAATGATTAGTGGGGCTGGAAGTTAAAACATGAAGAATGGTTACAGGAATTGGGTATGTTTAGTCTAATAAAAAGAAGACCTAGGGGTAACATGATAGCAGGGTTCCAATATTTGAAGAGCTGCCACAAAGAAGAGGGAGTCAAACTATTTTCCAAAGCACCAAAAGGCAAGACAAGAAACAATGGATGGAAACTAACAAAAAAGAGAAGCAATTTAGAATTAAGGAGAAATTTCCTAATGGTGAAAACTATCAACTAATGGAATAACTTGCCCTCATAAATTGAGGTGCTTCATCATTGGAGGCTTTCAAAAAGAGAGTGGACAGCCATTTGTCTGAAAGGATGTAGTGTTTCCTGCTTGAGCAGGGGGTTGGAGTAGAAGACTTCCAAGGTCCCTTCCAACTCCAATTATTCAATGTTCTAAGCCGTTACTTTCTAGCATATTTAAAAAAAAACCTCCGTTTTTGCAAACTACATAAAGTTTCATCTATTGGTCTGATTCCCAGCAGCAAAGCATTTTGCCTCAAAATGACCTTTTGTCTATTTTAACTATATTATCCTACTCTTTTTACAGAAGGGCTTGCATCTCCTTTCAGGCATTACACAGGACTCTTTGGCTATTTCTGCCTGTTAATCTGCACATTGATAACGAATGCTATTAAGATTCCAAGATATACGATATGATATACTGGATTCTATAGGTTTTGTGTGGTTAAATATGTTTCATACCAGTTTGATATGACAGTTGGCCTGGATTGTTATACTGAGGAATAGATCAAGTGACTTATTGGAACCATGGCAGCTATGCTGTAATCATCTATTTTTGAAGAATTTTGGTTAAAATTCTTGCTGGAAATGTGTGTTAAAATGTTGTCCGATGTTCAATTCTAAAATAATTCTAGACCATTAGCATAGAGGAACTGTTATGAATTTTTTTTTTAAAAAAAAGAGCCGAGGTGGCGCAGTGGTTAGGCTGCAGCCACTTCAGCTGACTGCTAGTTCTGCAGTTTGGCGGTTCAAATCTCACCGGCTCAGGGTTGACTCAGCCTTCCATCCTTCCAAGGTGGGTAAAATGAGGACCCAAATTGTGGGGGCAATATGCCGACTCTGTAAACCGCTTAGAGAGGGCTGAAAGCCCTATGAAGCGGTATATAAGTCTAACTGCTATTGCTATTGCTATTGCACAACAGTTCACCACAAAATGACCTATCATCAATCTGTCAATAGCTATCCCTAGCCCTTCCTTGAAAGCTACTTTCTGGCGTATGTGGCACCAATGCAATCCCCGGTTTTCTTATCCCAGTTGGGTGATAATTTTTTTTTTAATTTTAATTTTAATATATTTTATTATGTTTTCATTCTATACAATCACATATTCACTGTGCTTAATCAGGGCATATAACATTGAATAATAAACACGGCCCTCACTTATATAGAAAATGCCCTCTACAATACAAACCCAGTATACCACCTTGGCCTGCCATACACCCTCTTTCAACCCCCTCCAACTTTCATTCTTCCTTCTCACACACCCCTCTACGCCTACTTCCCCTCCCCTTCTTTCGAACCTTAACCCTATCACTCCCTCTCCATTCCCTCCCTCCCTTCTCCTCCTCCTCTCTCTCACCCTCTCCACCCTCCTTCTTCTTTCACTCGACTCTTTCCTTCGGTATCTATTACCTTCCAGTATATTCGGTTTGTTCTATTTTCGCACTAACATTGAAAAGCCACAGTATACAAATACAATCATGGAATTTAACACATATTGTATTTTCCCCCTCCCCCCTCCCCCTAAATCCCCACCTCCCTTCCCTCCCCCCGACTTCCCAAAGACCATACGTGGTATAACTTTTGAACAATCACAGTCTAAAATATCTCTACATTGAACTCAGCTTCTTACTGTTACCCAAATTTTAAACAATTTAAATTATTACTGATACTAAGCATAAGCTATCTGGAGTTTCTTAGTCCCATATTTACTTTTTATGTAATCAATCCATTTTTTCCAGTCTCGTTTATATCTCTCGTTTGAATGTTCTTTGAGATATGCTGAGATTTTGGCCATTTCGGCTAAGTTCATAACTTTCAAAGTCCATTCTTGAATTGTAGGTAAATCTTTCTTCTTCCAATACTGCGCCACCAAGAGTCTTGCTGCCGTTATTAAATACAGAACCAAATTAGTCTCTGCTGCTGTAAAATCAATACATATACCCAGTAAAAACAACTGGGGGGTAAATTTTATCCTTCTTTTAAAGATGTTTTGCAGGATCCACCATATTTTTATCCAAAATGCCTTGACATTACGACATGTCCACCATATATGAAAATATGTAGCATCACAAGAACCACATCTCCAACATTTAGGTTGAACATTTGGATACATAGAGGCAAGCTTTTTAGGATCTAGGTGCCATCTATAAAACATCTTATAAAAATTTTCTCTCAAGTTTTGTGCTTGTGTAAATTTCACATTTCTTACCCAGATTCTTTCCCATGTTTCAAGCATTATTGGTTCCTCGATATTCTGAGCCCATTTTATCATACAATCCTTAATCAGTTCCGTTTCAGAATCCATCTGTACTAATACATTATATATCCTCTTTATATGCATTGAGCTTTGATCTCTTATTTGTTTAAACAAATTATCCTCAACTTTTACAAAGCCAATTTTTTGATCTGTTTTCCACCTAGCCTGTAATTGACCATACTGAAACCACGTTTGAACTACCTTCTCTTCTTTAAGTACCTCTAAAGATTTTGGTTCCATCACCCCTCTTTCTGAGATAAGAAGTTGTCTATACGTGGTTCTATTGTGTTTTTGTTCTACATTCATATTTTCAATTGCATGTCTAGGAATTGCCCACATGGGCACTTTATCATTTAATTTATGTTGATATTTTTTCCAAACCCGCAATAAAGCATTTCTTAAGATGTGATTTTTAAATTTCTTATCCGTTTTTTTGTTAAATAACAGGTAAGCATGCCAACCATATAACAAGTCATATCCCTCGATATTCAAAATTCTGTCATTAGTTAGATGAATCCAATCACTAATTGCAGATAATGCCACTGCGTCATAGTATAATTTTAAGTTAGGTAATTTCAATCCTCCTCTTTCACGTGCATCTTGCATTATTTTCATCTTTACCCTCGGCTTCTTTCCTGCCCACACAAATTTGTTGATACCCTTCTGCCATTCTAAAAGATTCGCATCTCTTTTAAGTATTGGTAACATTTGAAAAAGAAATAAAAATTTTGGTAAAATGTTCATTTTTACTGCCGCTATTCTACCCAGCAAGGACAAATGCAGTTTTTCCCACCTTTTCAACTCCAACTGTATACTATGCCAAAGTGATTCATAATTATACTTGTATAATTTCCCATTTGAGATTAAAATATTAACTCCAAGATATTTAACTTTTTTAACTACCTCACATCTTAGCATCGCCCCCAGTTCTTCCTTCTGTTTGATAGTCATATTTATAGCTATTATTTTGGTTTTTCCTAGATTTATTTTAAATCCCGAGACTTGACCATATTGATTGATCATATTCAATAATACCCTACTAGTTTCCTGCGGTTGTTCCAATATTATAACCAGATCATCCGCAAATGCACGGACTCTATATTCTTGCTGTCTAATTTTAATCCCTTTTAGACCGCCCAGGCCCCGTATCTTATTCAACAGTATTTCCAAAGTTATAATAAACAATAATGGGGACAGAGGACAGCCCTGTCTTGTACCTTTTTCAATTTGAAAGGAGTCTGTCAGACTTCCATTGACAATGATCTGGGCTGTTTGCTGTTGATATATTGCACCAATTGACCGTAAAAAACCATCTCCTATCTGCATTTTTTGCAATGTCTTCAGCAGGAATTGCCAATTAACTCGATCAAAGGCTTTCTCCGCATCCAAAAATATGAATGCGGCCGGGATTTGATTGTTCTTTCCCAGGTATTCTAAAGCGTTGATAATTAATCTAACATTGTCCTTCATCTGTCTGCCCTGTATAAAACCAGTTTGATCGGTATGTATCAGTTGCTGAATTACCCCCATTAGCCTATTTGCTAATATTTTAGTAAAAATTTTATAATCTACATTGAGTAATGAAATAGGTCTGTAATTTTTTGGTTGGGTAAGGTCTTGGTCTTCTTTGGGTATCAACGATATGAACGCAGTCTTCCACGAAGGAGGCACTTTCCCTCCCGATTGAATTTTATTGAATAGTTCTCTAAGGGGTTCTACCATTTCTAACTGTAGATTTTTATAATAAACAGCTGTTAAACCATCTGTGCCTGGTGCTTTCCCTAACTTTAATTGTTTAATTGCCTGCAAAATTTCCCCAGAGGTTATAGGTTGATTCAGCTTATGCCTATGTTCTTCTCTAACTAGGGGGATTTTCTCTTTATCTAGGTATTTGTCTATATCTCCGTCCTTAATTTTATCCCCTTTATACAACTCTGTAAAAAATTCCCGAAATACCTTTTGAATCTCTTCCTGTTGAAACACTTCCTTCCCTCTGTAACACAATTTGGATACATTTCGAGCTTTCCTTTTTTTTCTAATCTGATAAGCCAACCACCTACCGGGTTTATTTGCATTGCAGAAAGTATTATGTTTAGCATATAATAAACTAGTAGCTACCTGGTCAGAGATCAGCATATCAAACTGAGATTTTAATATAGCAATTGTTTCCCTAATCTTTGTATCTCCTGGATTCAATGTTAATTCTGACTCTTTCCCTTTAATTTCCTCTTCCAATTCTTTTCGTTTTTGCCCTTGTTTGTGTCTATGTATTTTGTTTATATTCATTAATACTCCTCTCATATACGCTTTGCTTGCATCCCATACATATTCCAAAGATGTACCCTTGTTCATATTGAGAACAAAATATTCCGATAGCAATTTTTTACAATCATTAACATACTTTTCATATCTAAATAAGTTTTCATTCAACCTCCAGGACCTTCTTGCCTGGGCCACCCTTCCCAATTCCATCCAGACTGGATTATGGTCTGAAAGAACTCTCGCCATAATCTTTGTCTTCTTCACCCTACAAAGTAAATCATTTGTAATTAGTATAAAATCAATCCTTGAAAGAGATTGATGTCTATTGGAAAAAAAGGTAAAGTCATATTCTTCTGCATGCCTCTCGCGCCAAGCGTCTCGCAATTCAAAATCGTCCAGCATGTCAAAAAAGGGTTTGGGTAACTTAGCTCGAAATTGGGTGTTCGGGCGAGCTGTCTTCTTATCTCTTTTGGTGTCGATCACGCCATTCCAGTCACCCAACAATATACAAGACTCAAAGTCCCACTGTACTAATTTAGCATGAAGATTTCTATAAAATCCATCTTGTTGTTGATTAGGAGCATAAATTCCCAAAAGTAACGTCTTTTTCCCTTCTAAGATTAAATCTAATGCAATATATCTTCCAAAGGGATCTGCTTCAATTAGCTCAGCTTTAATGTCTTTTCTTAAATATACTACTATGCCATTTTTCTTTTCCATGGCTGAGGTCGCAAAATGTTGGCCCAGTTTGGGGTTAAACAAATATTTTTGATCGGTTGATTTGATATGAGTTTCTTGCAAGCAAATTATGTCATTCTTAAACTGTTTGAGATAATGAAATATTTTCTTTCTTTTCTGTGGAGAGTTCAGTCCGTTAACATTCCATGTCAAAATCTTAGTTGTCATTTTTGGTTGCCTGAAGCTTTTTTAGAGCCTCCCGCAAGGCCTGTCTCACCTTTGGTTTGGCTCCTCCCACAGCTTCTGAGCTTGTTGCAGTAGCTCCTTGATCAATGGCCAACGATTGTTGAGATTGTTGCATAGTAGCTTGTTTATCCGTTTGTCTGGTGGTCTTATGGTTGGATCTTTTTTCCTTGACTCCTTGCCCTTCCGGAAGAGGGAGATGATACATTTTATCTGATGGTTGTGTGGTTTGCTGTTTATCTTGTTCGTCTCGTGGTTTTTCACCATATCCCGAAGGTTCAGGGTATCCCATCTTCAGAATCCTATGATAGAAATCACGAGCTTTCCATACAGAGCTGAGACGATATCTTTGTTTGTCCATTGTAACTATAATACCGAATGGGGCATCCCATCTGTACTGTATCTGACGCTTTCTGAGCTCTTCCACCAGAAAAGCATAATCTCTTCTGGCTCTTAGCATCTGAGGTGGTATTTCTTTCAAAACAATCAAGTCCTGTCCACCAATTTGAAGCTTAGTATTGTAAGACTCTTGTAGTATTATATTTCTAGATTCTCTTGTAACAAAGTATATTACCACGTCTCGGGGAAGTTGCCTTTGTTTTGCCGCCCATGAGTTAACACGAAAAATCCTGTCAATCTGCCAATCAAAATTGGATCCCGGTTTTCCCACCAGACGGTCAAAAGCTTCAGAAAACATTTGCTTTAAGTTCTCCTGCTTTTCTTCACGCAGCCCCCTCACTCTTAATGCAAGCTCCATCTGCTTATACTGTATCATAATAATTTGTTTTTCAGCATTATCAATTTTTTGTTCCACCACTTCAGTTTTGGATATCAGGTTAGTTTTAGCTTCATTGAGAGTTTCTAAGTTATCTTCCATTCCAGAAATATATTCTGTTATCACATTTACAATTCCCATCATATTATCATTCATTTTAGTGACCCTGGTATCGAATTTGTCATATAGAACTTCCATCTCATTCCTTATTTCATCTTTGAAATCTTTAAGCATTTCTAGATTCTGTTCTCTGAATTCTTTAAACATTTCTAAGTTCTGTTCTCTGGATTCTTTGAACATTTCCAGAAAAAATTCTTTTGTTAGTACATCTCCACTAGGGGGCATAGATGGTGGGGGCTGCAACTTTGTACCAGGTATAGGAGACGTTTTCGGAGGTAATTTGACAGAGGTTAATTTGGATGCCATTATATTTTGGTTTTAATTATTTATTCTAAATTACTAATCCACTGTGCTATGTGGAGAAAAAGAAATTCCTCCCCCCCTTTTTTTTTCCTTCTTCTTTTTTTTTTCAAGGGGTTTTACGGAGGATTTCAAAAGAGAAAGTCCGTTTGGAATGTTTGGAATGTCTCTTTATCAACAACAAAGAGTCTTGAAAGCTTTAAGGGAGTAGCTCTAATTAAATTATAAGAAATTGTTTCTTTGATTCTGTAGCAGGAAGCCGGAGATAACAAATGCAGAAGCTGTAAACGCCATTTTGAAGACAATTAAACAAAAGAGGTTTTTATAACATTGAAGCTGGTATTTCAGATAGAGAAAGGTTTTAAAGTTCACCAGTTTGGTCTTTGCTCGTATTGATTTTTAATAGTCTCTTTTCTAAAGATTGTCCTAAGGGGGAGGGGTCCTGTCTAGTGCTGTGAATAACAGCTGCGAAGTTCAGGTCGGAGTTGAATGACTCAGCTTTGGGTTGATCCTCCCCCTCCGTCCACAGCTCACAAAGAAACAAACTGTGAACTTCAAAGAAGATTCTTACCAGCTGAGATTCCTCACTGCTTTTTTCTTGTCTGAAAAAAGAGTTATCTTCTTGATATTGAGTAGATAACGAACCTGAATTCTGGGGGCAGCTCTGTTAAGCTGCCGACGGCGACAGGCCACTCCCCGGAAGTCCCAGTTGGGTGATAATTAAGAGATGATCTGATAGCCATTTTCCACCATTCAAAAAGTTATCCCACAGATGACTGAACAAATTTACTTTCTGTTGCTCCAGAAGGTAAAATGCAAGTCTTAGGTTTCTTAATGTGTCCTGTCTGCTTTTGAATGTGCCTGCAGATATTCCCTCCAGAATAAGCTCTACATGTGCTCCAATTTTATTAGAATTTTTACAAATATGAAATATTAAAATACCTTCTTGCAAAGCACTGGCCTCAAGTGTTTTGATTTTCAGGAATGTTTCTGGGCCCTCCAATATCCCTTTGGAATTCCTTAAAAATAAAGAGAGTGAGGTTGCTGCTTATGGCAGCTATTTTGAGTGAACGTCTACAGAATACACATATACACTTGAAATTCCAATAGTGTTCACCAGCCCTGATGCAAATCAATGGTCTAGGAACATCAACTAAATATTAAAAAGGGCTTCTGGACAGTGAGGTTTGTCTGGCAGAGGACCAAACTGGGACCCTCTTCTTGGCTTAGAGATGTTTTCAGCAGTGGCTGAAGAGCATCTCAAAGAACTGTCTTAGCTGAGGATGTTTTTTTCAGAAGTCAGTAAACTATCTTTGAGGTCCAGTCCAAGTCTTTGATTTGAAAGATCCCATCTCTTCTCAGAAAGAGCCCATTGGGATCTGCAGGAACAATCTCCATGGATATGTAATCCTGCAATCCTTCAGATGGATGGATGGAGGAAAGGAGGGAGGGAAGGAAAATGAAAGGAAGAGGAAGGAAAAGGAAACAAAGGGAAGGGGGGAGAAGGGAGGGTGGGGGTAGTTAAAGCATAGGTGGTATTACTTGCATGTGATCATGACCAAAGAACTTTGGTTGAGAATCAGGTGTCCCTCTTCATTTCTTTCACACTGATGAATAAATGAATACGTAGTTAATGCTATTTCATGGTCTTCGGAGATGAAAAGGGCCAGCCTGTGAAACTGCAATGCTCCTTTAAAGAACAGCAAGACAGGAGGAAAAGCATCTCCAGAAAATCAAAAGTCAAAAGTGAATCTCATTATCTTCTATTACCAGGGGCCCTCCCTACCCCCCAGGGAAGGCCTTAGAGATTTCTTTGGGAAGAGCTTTACTTTTCTTTAATGATGCAATCCTCTCCTGAAAATGTTACCAGCAAGACACAGCTTGTGTTGCTCCAGCACTGTGTGGGGACCAGGAAGGACGTGGTTTGAATATTACAGTCAGGTTTTGGGGGAGGGGGGCTGAGAGGTGTGTAGATCATGTAGGAGGGGTGGAGTGGGCGGTGGGGATGAAAATGGTGATGGATGAGCAGTTGGTGTGCATGCAAATAACAGACCTAGCTTGGCACTAAAGGATCATGATTCAGATCACAGAATTATCTAATGGATTTCATTCAAGGGGGGGGGGGGAATGCCAAAGGAAAGAAACTAATTAGGAAAATAGCCTCCACATGATTTGCATGGGAAAGTCTAGGCTATCAACAGGAGTAAGCAAACTACCAGTAATTTCTCCATAATTATGAATCATAGATTTACAAGAGATCCCCAAAGTCATCCAATCCATCCCAGCGGCTCAGGGCACTCTGTTTAAGGGAAGGTGAGGCATACTCCTGTCAAAAGTGGTTTCTGAAAGGAGGGGGGAGGAGAGGACTTTCACTTCTTATCCTGAAAGCTTCATCAGTTGCATTGGATGGAAGGAGAGATGGAAGAAGAGCTATTGACAGCTGAGAGTAGTTGGTGGGGGAATGGAAAGATTGTGTTTTTTCTTTCTAGTCAACTGGTCTTAACATTCTTTGAGAGCTGTTGTGGTTATTTGGGGTTTTATCTGTGAGCTCAGGGTCGCCTGAATCAGAGGTGTGGAAAAGCCAAAATTGGGGATAAGTGCTGTCAAATTCCTCCCCCTCCCCCACTTTTCTTCTTCTTTCACACAAAAAAAAAATCAATCCAGTTGCCTTTTCAAAAATAAAAACCAATACAACTATGACCTGGATGACTGAGAATCTTCATAGATGTAAGGCATACTCTAATTTCAGCTACAAAAATTTAACACATCACTCCTAATCTCTTCTAAACAAACACACACACACACACACACACACACTACACACACACACACAGGGGGGGGGGGTGTTTGGTTGTTGGCTGATTCTGGTCCTCATCCATTCCTGTTGCTCTTCCCTGAAGTCCAGGTGACCTGTCATAGAGGGCCAAGTGGATAAGACAGGATCCTAATAGAGCTCTATGTTTATTCAGCTTAATGAATTCAACCACATATTGTTTATTTTGAATTGCACCCCCTCCCTAATGATTGTAAGCCGCCCTGAGTCCCCTCAGGGAAAAGGGCGGCCTATAAATCCTAATAAAATACTAAAAAAATACTAAAACCCTTTCTGTAACTCTAGGTACAGGAATATCCTGGTTTGAGAGGGGCCTACAAATTCAGCCCACTGATTGCCAGAACTACCATGTCTGCTTCTCAAAATGTACATATTTATTAGTTTCTTTGTTGATAACATTTATGTAGCCACTTGTTTTCAACCAACTCTGGGTGGCTTTATAAATGTTTTAAATAAATTGTATTCACAGGTATCGCACTGAGCTGGAGGCCATTTACGGTATACCTGACACTGGGTTTCCACAGGGAATGGGAGAACTCACCACAGCCAACTCATCATGGCCACCTCGCCACAGAAAAACTCACCGCGGGACAATTTACCAATTCTATTTAATTATAAAAAAATAAAAAAATAAAAACTATTTTAATTTTTGCCATTCACATTTCATTCTGTTCCTCCTTTTGCATCCTTTCTTTAATGATTCTATTCCACCATTTCTTTGATATTGGTGCAACTCTTGTCCTGTGGCGAGATAGCCCTTGTGAGTCGCCATAGACTTCCTGTATTCAAAAAGTGAAGACGAGTAAAGGGAAAGATAGAAATGATGGAGGGATGGAAGGATGGGAGAATTGGATGGATGGAAGGTTGGACTGAGGAATGGAGAGATGGAGCGATGAACGGGGAAGGGAAAGAGGGAAGAATGAACAGTTGGAGGAAGGGGGAGGGAGGGGAGGAGGATTGAGTAGATGGAAGGAGAAATGATGGATGGATGGATGGATGGATGGATGGATGGATGGAGAGATTGAGGGAGGGATGAACAGTCAGATGAATGGATGAGAAAAAAGAAGCAGGGAGGGATGGAGGGATGGATGTATAGATGGAAGATGGAAGGAGGGAGGGAGGGTTGAATGAGGAATACAAAAAGTTGCTCTGCCCTCTGCTTTTTGCTTAAAATGAAGGGGCAGCTAACCACTGCAAAAGAAGTTGATCAAAATCTGGAAACTTAGCAACAGACAATCACCATGTCCCGGAGTCACCTCTTATGACCTACGAATAGCAAAGTCAATGACAGAGTCACTTAACAACTGTGGCAAGAAAGGTTGTAAAATAGGGGAAATCTCATTTAACAAATATCTCACTTAGCATCAGAAATTTGGGGCCCAGCTGTAGTCATAAGTCAAGGACTAGCTGTCCTTTATATGCAGAATTGATGAGACTGCGATGGAAGCTAAGCTGACCTCAAAAAGAGGTCATGGACCTGCGTGATGATGTTATGGTCTGTGGGTTTTTCTGCCCCCAAGTCACAGCACCAACAATGATAGGGAGCAGAACTAATTTTGCTGTAATGAGATTAAAATATACTTCAAGCCCTTTTCCCCTCCCGTCCCCTCCAAAGACTCATCACATTTTCTTCTTTGAGAGAGAATCTCAAAAGCAAGCTCACATTCATCAAACCAAATGAATAGCAGAAGAACAAGAGCTGAAAGAGATCTTGGAGGTCTTCTAGTCCAACTCCTGCTTAAAAACAGGAGACCCTATACCATTTCAGACAAGTGACTGTCTGGTCTCTTCTTAAAAACCTCCAGTGATGCAGCACCCATCACTTCTAAAGGCAAACCATCCCACTGGCTGATTATTGATTGGTCAGGACATTTTTCCTTAGTTCTTAGCTTCTCTCCATGGTTAGTTTCCATCCATTGTTTCTTGTCTTGCTTTCAGGTGCTTTGGTAAATGGGTGAGAACCAGTGTGGGGAAAACACACACACAGACACCCCACAACATTTTCTGCTTTGCAATAACTTCCTGGCCTTGTCTTCAAGCCTGGTCTTGTTTTCCCAGATTATTAGATTTGACCAGCTGCCTGTACTGACAATCCACTTGGCCAGGCCTGGGCACCCAAGAAGCCCAGGTCCTGAGGCCGAGAACTCTTTTTTGTATTTTCACTCGTCGATGAGACGGCAGCAGAGAAAGCTAGCCACTAAAAAGGCTGAAGAGTTAAGAGATACCTTTGACTGCATTTTTCAACATCAGATGTTGAAATAGACTTGTACTGAATTGGGGGGGGGCTTCTGCACAGCTGCACCTCCCTGCTAACTCTCCTCAGCCTAATTTGATTTGCTAATATTCTTTGAGCAATCCTTGGCACATGTGCACACATGCACAAACACATTACGAGCTTGCTAGGTTTGATGTGTTGTTCAACTCAGTTACCAGGACATACAATCAGTTGCCCGAACCTTCTTATTCTGGAAGTGAGAATTAATAATCATCAGGCAAATTAAACTCATTAGAGAGAGGGGCACATGCCTTACTCTGCAGCCATAACATCTGAGCGTGTGTATATCTCTCTTGTGGGTGTGCATGGCAATAACAATCACCATGATAGGGTAAAGCTGCATTACAGCAAATCCACTTTCTTCTTCTTTGTGCAAAGCAGATACATTCTTTCCAATGCTTAAAACAGATGAGAGCAAGAGAGCGAGAAATATTTTAGTTTAGGGCAGCAAGATTGGTGTATCCATTGTGGCAACCAAATCTTCTAAAATTCCACTGTTCAAATTCACAGATGAATTAGGAGAGATCTGTGGCCAATAAAAGGATGACAGAATAACAGAGTTGGAAGCAATCTTGGAGGTCTTCTAGTCCAGGGGTCCCCAATCCCCGGTCAATGGAGTGGCACCAGGCCAGAAACCCGGCAGTGCAAATAAGTGAAGCCCCATCCGCAGGATGCAGGCAGTATGTGGAAACACATCCCCTCTGGTCCACGGACAAGCTTTTCTCTACGGAATTGGTCCCTGATGCCTAAAAGGTTGGGAGCCGCTGTTCTAGTCCAATCCACTGCAGAAGCAGGAGACCCTATGCCAATGGTTGTTGTCCAGTCTCTTTTTAAAGATCTCCAGTGATGGAGCTCCCACAACTTCTGGAGGCAATCTGTTCCACTGGCTAATTGTTCTCACTGTCAGGTGCTTTGGAAAGTAGATTGACCGCCCCTCTTCTTTGTGGCAGCCCCTTAAATATTGGAAGACTGTTGTCATGTCACCGCTAGTCCTTCTTTTCACTAGACTAAACAAATCCAATTGCTGCAATCATTCTTCATATGTTTTATCCTCCAGCCCTCTAATCATTATTGTTGGTCTTCTCTGCTCTCTTTCCAGTGTCTCAATATCTTTTTTGTATCATGGTGACCAAAACTGGATGGAGTATAAAAGGGAGGTATCCTGTACAACACCCTAGGTAAAGAAGGGGAATCTTTATCACTTTCAAATAAAGTGATACTTTATCTCTGTCAGATAAAGTGATAGCTACTTATTTATTCTTTACAGGTAGTCCTTTATTTACAACCATTCATTTAGTGACCATTCAAAGTTATCACTGCACTGAAAAAAAGATTTTTCCTCACACTGCATAGCATCCCCCTATTCACATGATCAATACTAGTGACCGGCATACATTTATAATGGTTGCAACATCCCAGGGTCATGGGATCACCATTTGTCACCTTCCTAGTCAGCTTCTGGCCATCAAAGTTGATGGGAAAACCAGATTCACTTAACAACCTCCTGATTGACTTAACTGCAGTGATTCGTTTAACAACCATGGCCAAAAAGATCATAAAATCGGGCATCAGTCACCCTGCTTAGCAATGGAAATTCTGATCCAATTGTGGTCATAAATCAAGGATTAGTGTTACTTAGTTGCTAAAACAGTGCAACCATGCAGGTGTTTTTGTAGCCTCCTCCTTGAGATCTGACGTCATTTCAATGGAAGTGAAAATTGTTCCCAATAAATATTGGCATTCACACGACCACTTGAGTCTTCCTGCAAGTCTAGAGACGCCTACTTTTCTCTCTATGCAGCCTCTGTCTACAGAAAATGTGCATTTCTACCGACCCAAACCAAGTCATCTGTCAATCTTTTCAGATTAATTTCTCATGGGAAAAATCCATTTTGATATTTTCCCCCTCATAATCAAATGGCATACATGAAGTTGAAAGAATTATTTGGGCAAAAAGGAGAGGAGATAAATAATAACTATACCAAGTAGCATTTCCCCATACTGGTCCAGTTCAGGGCTCAGTGGCAGTGGGGCTTAAAAGTTTGACTTTTCAGTATCGCTACATAAATATGGTACACATAGTCCTCAATTTATAACCACAATTGGGATCAGAATTTCCATTGCTAAACAAGAGGGTTGTTAAGTGAACCATGCTCGGTCTGATGACCTCTTTTTGGCCCTGTTTGTTAAGCGAAACACAGCAATTGTTCAATGAATCATGCAGTCCTTAAGAGATTCTGGTTTCCACATCGACTTGCTTATTGGAAGGTCACAAATGGCAACCCACCTGGAAGGTTGCAGCCATCATAAATACACAGTTGGTGCCAAGCACCTAAATCGCACTTGTGTGATCACAGGGATGCTGCAGCCGTCATAAGTGCAAGGAACATCCTGTTGCTTCTTTCAGTGCCATTGTAACCGCAGACAGTCACTATGTTTCTAATGTTTATAAGTTGAGGACTAGCTGCACTTGAAGAATACAATTGTTTAGTACAATTTCCAAGGAGCTTTGTCTTAGTTGGGGAAAGACCCAATGCCCTTACAGTGTTGAAAATAAAATTTTTAAAAAATGCTTTAAGTTACATTTGGAGCCAATGCTGATCTATCTATCGAATCAGCAGATAGTCATGAAAGGTTAAAAAAAATAAGGGTGTCAAATCTTCATTTCTATGAGACAGCAACAGCACTTAGATGTAGAGACTGCTTCACAGCCCTCTCTAAGCAGTTTACAAATGTCAACAAATGGCCCCCAACAATCTGGGTCCAGTCAGGATCGAACTCCTGGCTGTGGACAGAGTCAGCCTACAATTCAGGTAGTCCTCAACTTACAACAGTTCATTTAGTGACCGTTCAAAGTTACAATGGCACTGAATATTTGTAGCATCCCCATGATCATGATCATGTTGATCAAAACTCAGATGTTTGGCAACTGATTCGTACTTATGACCATGGGAGTGCCTCAGGTTCACTTGAGCCCCTTTCCGACCTTCTGACAAGCAAAATCAACAGGGAAACCAGATTTGTTTAACAATCAGGTTACTAACTAATCAACTGCAGGCATTCTTTTAATGACTGTGGCAAGAAAGGTTGTAAAATGGGGCAAAACTCACTTAACAAATGCTTCACTTAAAACAGAAATGTGGGGCTCACTTGTGGTTGCAAGTGGAGGACTACCTGTACTGCATTCTAAACACTGCACCAGGGGCTCTGGATTTGAGAGTATCAATCTAAATTTATTCTCACTTTTAGAATCCACACAGCAAAATGAGAATTAAGATACCTTGAGCTGTACAGCGATTCTAGCAACATCCCACTCTTGGGATGTTGCATTGAATGTCTGTTGAGAATCAACATATGATTGTGGCAGGATATAAATGTGTAAATAAACAAAATGTTAAAAAAATAACAGGAATGCTGACATCTCAATTTCAGCATCTTGTTTTCTTCCAAGCTGGGTTGAAGTCAAGACAACAAGAAGTATGCATTAAAAATCATTCTAGGACATTTTTTATATTTCAGGGCACAAAAAAGCACTCAGTGTGTATGTGAGGGAAGGAGGGATTTTTCTGTTTAGAGGAAACAGTTTTTATGATGTTCCTGTTTCATTGTGAACTGGATGTGATGAATGCTTATGAGTTAAATCATACTGACTCATAAAGATATATATTTTTAACATGCAAGCTGCATTAATTATATTCATGAGTGAGCCACTCCACTGTGCAAAGTGCTACATAAAATACTCAAAATCCAGATTGATGAAGCTCAGGGTCAGGAGGATGTCCTCTGGTCCCCTCCTCCAAAGGTAAGAAAAAAGATGTTGATAACTCAAGAAAGTGTATAGAGAAGAGCAACAAACACAATTAGGAGTCTGGAGACTAAAACATATGATGAATGGTTGCAAAAACTGGATATGTCTATTCTAATGAAGAGAAGGACCAGGGTGACATGATAGCAGTCTTCCAATGTTTGAGGGATTCCCACAGAGAAGGGCAGAAACAATGGATGGAAACTGATCAAGGAGAGAAACAACATAGAACTAAGGAGAAATTCCTTAACAGTGAGAACAATTACCCAATGGAAAAGCTTCCCTCCAGAAGTTGTGATTAGTGGAGGCTTTTAAGGAAAGACTGGACAGCCACTTGTCTGGTGGTATAGGTTCTCCTGCTTGAGCAGGGGGCTGGACTGGAAGGCTTCCAAGGTCAATTCCAGCTTTGTTATTCTATATTCTGTACATTTAAAGATTTGGAGTTCCAACTTGCATCGGCCTAAGCTAATGCAATATCAATATCAAAGGATCATAAGAGCTGCCATCCCAACATTGGAAAGTTACCAGTTTAGAATAGAATAGAATAGAATAGAATAGAATAGAAGCTGGAAGGGACCTGGGAGGTCTTCTAATCAAAACCCCTAATCAAGCAGGAGACCCTACACCATTTCAGACAAAGTGACTCTTCTTAAAAACTCGTGATGGAGCATTCATAATTTCTGATTAATTATCCTAACTGTTAGGAAGTTTCTCCTCAATTCCAGGTTGCTTCTCCCTTTGATTAGTTTCTTGTTCTGCCCTCTGGTGCTTTGGAAAATAAGTTGACCCCCTCTTCTTTGTAGCAGCCCCTCAAATACTGGAACACTGCTATTATGTCACCTCTAATTCTTCTTTTCTTTAGAATAGCCAAACCAGGATCCTGCAGTTGTTCTTCATATGTTTTAGTCTCCAGGCCTTTGATCATCTTAGCTGCTCTTCTCTGAATTTTTTTCCAAACGTTTTGCCTGTTTTCATACCATTCCAGATAAATGGCTCTCCAATCTTATCGTCAGTGATCAAATAGGAAAACTGCTTTCATGCCTTCTGTTCATTAGATTAGACTTCGCTTGCTTGAAAGAAGATGAGTTGGAAGCTCACAGCAAGGAGTTCTTTAGGACTCTGGCTTGATTAAGGCAGATACTAAGTAAAGAGGTTCCTTCAGAATTAATGTCCAGTTTCAAAACCTTTGCTCATTACCTTTTTATACAGCTATATTCTGAAAAAGCTCATTTTTAAAATGAATCAAAATTAGTGCATCACACATCTGCTGATCCAGGAATGAGGGCAAACTGGCACAGAAGACAAATCTGTGCAAAGGTTCTCCTAGCCACAATGGCTACCTGCTTTTCAAATAAGAGTTGTGAGTCTCAGAGGACACACACACACACACACAGATTGCACATTGTATCTGTCCAGGGTAGTGCAACACCAATCAGCACCAAAAGTGGCAAAGTCCTGGAATCAGTGGTCCCCAAAATCCACAGCCCCTCAGTCTTGCTAAAGTTGTGGTTTGGTTAAGGCACCTTTTGAACTCAGCTAGAATGTTCCAGGATACTCTAATCACAGCAGGAGCAGAAACATGAGGGAGCTGAAATTGCCAACACGTGAGACCACACGGCATCTCTTTCCTTCCTCTTTCCAAAACAGCTTGATACCAAATTTAAATTTGTGGAGGGGGAGGGGGGAGGCTCTTCTAAAGGAGAATGTCACAGGGATAGAAAGCAGTCAGGATCCGTTTGTTTCTGAGGCTCAAGAGCAGAGGACAGCTCGGCCGTTTCATCTCCAACCAAGAGAAAGTTCAACCCTCTCTTCCTAAAACAAACCTGAGCCTAACATAATGCATGAAGCATTATACAGACCTCCTTCACACAAAACAAACAAGCACAGACAGGGCTTTTGTTGGGGAGAGCTGATGGGGGAAGCATCCTTCCTGGATTAGATTTTTGGAGGGAAGGAGTGCACTGTGATTTTATCTGCCTCTTTTCCTCCTCCCCTGCATCAAAGAGGCCTCCACATCTGCAAATACAGCTGCCAACACACCCGTTGCTGGCTCTGGGCCAAAGTCTCTGGGTGAGTATAATTGCCACTTGGCTGATCCCCAGCCAGGAAAGAGCAGAGCTTCAGCAAGAATGATCAACGGGAGCTATAAATACAGAAGATATGCAGAGAAGCGACTCAGCCCACCGGGCCTTGACGCTGGCTTAAGAAGGCAAGATGGAGGTTACGGCATTGCTTTAAATATTTAATCGCAAATTAAAACATGAAAGCATTTCTATTTTTAATTATTCAATCACTCTCTGCTTTATATTTCCTCACATCACCCCTGACCTTTTCTTTTTTGCTTCTGCACAAGACTGGGGGAAAAGGTATGGCTGCAAGTGGCTGCATCTTCTTTTGGGCTCACAGTGAAGGCTGAAAAAAAATGGGCTTCTTCAATGAGTAGCAAAGCTGTGTGGTGCTTCCACAATCTTCAAGGCAGCGCCCAATTTAGAAGTATGCACTCCCTCCATCTTGAGATGGGCAAAAATTGAGATCAGAAATCACCTGAAGCCAGAATACAGGTAGTCCTCGACTTATGGACACAAATTAGTAACAAGGTTGTTAAGTGAATTTGGTTTCCCCACTGATTTGGCTTGTCAAAATATCACAAAGATTATCATATGATCCCGAACACAGCAACCGCCATAAATATTAACCAGCTGTCAAGCATCCGAATGTAAATCACATGGCCATGGGAATGCTGCAATGGTCGTAAGTGTAAAAAACGGTACTAAGTGAATTTTCTCAGTGCTGTTGTAACTTTGAACGGTCACTAAGTGAACTGTTTTAAGTCGAAGACTACCTGTATAGCACCAAGTGCCATGAGCCAGCTAATTGGAGCTGTTGCTGATCAACTCTCGTGAAGCAAACCACAACTTACCCTAGTGTAGGAATCCAGCTGCAGCTAGGATGAGGACAAAGTGGGGGAGATGATGGAAGAATTAAGGAAGAAAATGAGAGGCACTAAACTACAGCTCCACCCTGGGAAAGAAGGGAGCAGAAGAAAGACAGAAGGAAGCCTTCCTTCGTTCATTTTAGAAGAAGAGAGGGAGGCTTCCAGGCTTTCAAAATCATCCTGTTTTTATAGCCTTCAACAATAAAGTCAAGTTGTGCAAAGCACAAGCAATTCTTGACTTAGAACCATGGCCTTAGTTCAAAGTTGCAATGGCACTGAAAAAAGTCACAATTATTCCTTGCAGTTATGACCACTGCAGCATCCCCAATCACATGATCAAAAATTGGGCACTTGGCAACCGTTATGTATTTACTAAGCTTGCCTTGTCCCAAGATCACCTGAACAGCATTTGCAACCTTCCCAAATGGCTTCTGACAAGCAAAGGCACCAGAGAAAGCTGGATTCACTTAACAACCACATGATTCATTTAACAACCATGGCAAAAAAAGATCATAAAATCAGGCACAACTCACTTAACGTCTTTCTTAGGAATACAATTCTAGTCCTAACTACAGTCATAAGTTGAGGAATAGAAGAGAGCATAGATTCATTGGGAATGAGGTGGGATAAATCATCACCATCATGTTTGTAAAGCTTTCAAAATTCTTGCTTTTATAATTCTTTTCTCTATCCTAGAACAATAAAGTCAGGTTGCACGTGGGAAGAGAGGGAAGCAATGTCAGAAGGCAAAATTCGGTTGTTATACCCTTTTACAAGAAAGCATAATTCCAGTATTTCTACTATACAAAATAGAATAATAGCATTCTAAGAGACCTTTGAGGTCTTCTAGTCCAACCCTCTGCTTAAGGAGACCTTGAATACCATTTTGGGCAAATAGCTGTCCAATCTCTTCTTGAAAACCTCCTGTGATGGAGCAGCCAAACTCCAGAAGGCAAGCTATTCCATTGATTAATTGTTCCCACTGATAAGAAATTTATCCTTAATTCTAGTTGGATTTCTCTTTAATAATCTTCCATCTGTTACTTCTTGTCTTGCCTTCAGGAGCTTTGGAGAACAGTCTTTTCTCTGTGAACAGTTCATCAAGTTCTGCTATTATGTCACCCCAGTCCTTCTCTTCGTTAGACTAGACATATCTAGTTCCCTCAATCCTTCATGATGCGGTTGAGCCTCTTACCCCTTACCCTCTTTGTTGCCCTTCTCTGCACTCTTTCTAGGGTCTCAACATCTTTTTTGTACCACTGTGACCAGAATTGGACGCTATATTCCTCACCAGTGCAACCCGTCTTCTGATCTCAGAAGAAGCGGCTAGCTCTTCGCCACCTGGAAATTGCTCCTGATCCTTTCACACAACCGCAATCAGCAGGGGAAGGTTTTGACAATCTTGCAGTAAACAGGAGCGCACATAAACAGGCACAGCAAGAATAAGAGCAGCTGTCTATGTTTCTAGGAAAGATTATCCATGCCTTAAGCACAAGGAGCTCACTGTCAAGAGATTCCGAACGCTGAGAGCCAGTTACGTTATCTGAACTTGCATTTTTAACAACTGCGCAATCTATCTTTTTCTCCTCTTTTCTTTCTTCTTTTCTTCTTTCTTTTGTATGGGATATGCATGGGATATGTATCTGATTGAGTGAATGTTCCCACTTTTATTACTTATCATTGTTGTATTTTTTGTGTTTTTTTAAATTACTACGTGGGGATTGCCTGGGTGAGTGAATGAGTATGTATGATTCGGAGGACCTGCCGAGGAATGCGGGGGGCACTGGGGTGGCTGGGGGGACCAGAGACATGGGAGAGGGCCGGAGCATTACGGTCGTAACAGGGAGGGGCAGATATGGCGGGGACTTTAGGGCTGGCCATTACCGGGGAAGGAGGGTTCGCTACGTTACAGAGATCCCTCCTTCCGGCCCTATGAGTCCCACTCCAAGGCCAGATGGCGCGAGCAATCAGGACCCTGGTCTCAGGCTGCTGTCGCTAAATGTCAGGTCTGTGGTTCACAAGGCTCCCCTCGTCCGGGACTTAATTTTAGACAAGAGGGCAGACCTGGCATGTATTACTGAAACCTGGCTGGGCCCGGAGGGAGGAGTCCCCCTCGTAGAGATGTGCCCAGAAGGATTTCATGTGCTGCACCAGTCGAGAGCCCAGGAAAGGGGTGGGGGTGTGGCTATCGTTATCCGGGAGTCGTTAGCACCTCGTAGGATCCCTGCTCCGGAGCTTGTCGGGTGTGAGTCTCTGCTGGTAAAGTTGGACCTCAAGGGTCAAGTGGGTCTGCTGTTAACGTACCTGCCTCCCAACAGCGTTGCAGCAGCCCTCCCCTCGCTCCTCAAGTCGGTAGCCGAGCTAGCAATTGAGTTCCCTAGACTTATGGTGTTGGGGGACTTCAATTTGCCTTCGCTCGGTGAACACTCTGATGGGGCGCAGGAGTTCATGGCTTCCATGACGGCCATGGGCTTGACCCAGGTAATCCGGGGCCCAACCCACTCAGCGGGTCACATGCTCGACCTCGTATTTCTCTCGGAGCAGTGGACTTGTGATCTTGGTCTGAGGGGTAATGAGATCATACCCCTGTCGTGGTCAGACCACTGCCTACTGAGGCTCGACTTTCGGAGACCAAACCCCCACTGTAGGGAGGAGGAACCGACCAAGTGGTTCCGCCCCAGGCGACTTATGGAGCCTTTGAGGTTCCAGACGGAGCTTGGGGTTATTCCTGATACTCTCGCCCACAGTCCGGTGGAGACTCTGGTTGCTGCCTGGCACTCGGCAGCATCGGAGACCCTTGACCGGATTGCGCCACTACGGCCCCTCCGAGGCGGTGGATCCCGGAGGCCTCCTTGGTTTACCGAGGAGCTCCGGGAGATGAAGCGCCGGAGGAGACGCCTAGAGCACCTATGGAGGTCCGATAAATCCGTATCGAACCGAGCAATCCTAACAACTAGCACCAAGGAGTACATCAGGGCACTTAGGGCAGCAAAAAGATCTCATATTGCCACCTTGGTTGCGTCCGCTGAGTCCCGCCCAGCCGCCCTGTTTAGGATAACCCGCTCCCTCCTAAATAGGAGGGATACGGGGGAACCCTTGCAGGGTAGAGCTGAGGATTATGCCCAATTCTTAGCGGACAAAATTGCTCGGTTTCGGTCGGATTTGGACTCCATCCCTGCAGTTCCAGCCGAGGCACAAGAGGATGAATTGGTAGACCACCTCTGGGTTGAGTTTCAGGATGTTGCCCCTGGGGATGTGGACAAGGCCATGAGAGCTGTGAGTGCCTCCACCTGTGTACTGGACCCGTGTCCCTCATGGCTGGTTGCCAACAGCAGTGAGGTGACACGAGGCTGGATCCAGGCGGTTGTTACTGCCTCTCTTCTGGAGGGGCACTTCCCCGCTGCACTTAAAGCGGCGGTGGTGAGACCCCTCCTGAAGAAGCCATCTCTGGATCCAGCTGCCCTTAACAACTACCGTCCAGTCTCCAACCTCCCTTTTGTTGGGAAGGTTGTTGAGAAGGTGGTGGCCTTCCAGCTCCAACGGTCCTTGGAGGAAGCAAGCTATCTCGACCCCTTCCAGTCGGGCTTCAGACCCGGCTACAGCACAGAAACCGCTTTGGTCGCATTGACTGATGATCTTTGGAGAGCCAGAGATGGAGGCCATGCCTCCATCCTGGTTCTCCTCGACCTCTCGGCGGCTTTCGATACCATCGACCATGTTATCCTTCTGCGACGACTGCGGGAGGTGGGGGTGGGAGGCACTGTGTTACGGTGGTTCTCCTCCTACCTCTCGGACAGGTCGCAGTCGGTGTTAGTGGGGGGGCAGAGATCGACCCCTAGGCCCCTAACATATGGGGTGCCGCAGGGTTCGGTCTTATCCCCCCTACTATTTAACATCTACATGAAACCGCTGGGTGAGATCATTCGGAGGCACGGGATAAGATACCATCAATACGCGGACGATACTCAGCTGTATCTGTCCGCCCCGTGCCAACTCAATGAAGCGGTGGACGTGATGAACCGGGGTCTTGAGGCCGTTATGGACTGGATGAGGGCTAACAAGCTTGTACTCAACCCGGAGAAGACCGAGTGGCTATTGTGTTTTCCTCCCAATAATTCGATCAGTGTTCCATCGCTCAGGCTGGGGGGTCAAATTTTATACCCCTCAGAGAGGGTTCGCAACTTGGGAGTCCTCCTGGACCCACAGCTGACTTTTGACCATCATTTGTCGGCTGTGACCAAGGGGGCTTTTGCCCAGGTTCGCCTGGTGCGCCAGTTGCGACCCTACCTGAACCGGGAGGCCCTCACAACAGTCACTCGGGCCCTTGTGACCTCTAGGCTGGAATACTGCAATGTGCTCTACATGGGGCTGCCCTTGAAGAGCATCCGGCGACTTCAGCTAGTCCAGAACGCGGCCGCGCGAGTGATTGTGGGTGCACCTCGGTTCGCCCACATAACACCTATCCTCTGCGAGCTGCACTGGCTACCTGTTGATCTCCGGGTGCGCTTCAAGGTGCTACTTGTCACTCATAAAGCCCTCCATGAACTTCCGGGGGAGGAGCCTGTCGTCGTCGGGGGCTCAACGGAGCTCCCCCCAGAGTTCTGGTCTGTATATCTAAAAGATCTATAGATATCTCCCCTTTTAGGCAGAAAGGGGCAGGGAGGAGCTCAGTCGTTAGAATCTCTTTGAAATTCACAGCCTTTTGTTTTTCGCTGTGAACGGAGAAGAGGTTCAACACAAAGCTGAGCTTTTTTTTTTTTTTTACTCCAGCCAGATCTTCGCAGCTGTTTTTTTCAGCCCAAGGCAGGTCATCCTCCCCCCTCAGAACAAACTTAAGCTATTTAAAATCGGTCCGGGCAGTGACCATTCCTGAAATCCTTTTTTGTTTATCACTATTTAAATACCAGCTTCAATCTAACCAAAAACTCCTTTGTTTAACTGTTTTTCAAAATGGCGATTTTATAACCTTCGCAGTTGACATATTTAATCAGCCCTGTTTTTCTGAAGACTTTTCTTTACTAATTGCCAAAGTTTACTCAAAGTATTTTAGGGTGTGTAGAGACTTTGTTTGTTCGCCTTTGTTTTTTTTATAATGGCTCCCAAGTCAAAAAATTCCAAGCGTTTTCTCAACAATGCATCCCAAGTAATCGCGATAAAGCCACAGTCTTTGCCTTCTACGCCCCCTACTGGAGATTTGTTAATGAAAGAATTTCTTTTTGAAACTCTCAGAGAATTTAGAGAGGAAATAATGCAATTTATTTCGGAACTATGTGATCAATTTGATGCTAAGATTGCCCAAACAAGGAACGATACCATCGGAGCGATAACCGTGATGACAGACTACATTGCAGGAATGGAGGATAAATTGGAACTTTTGGAACAAGACAATTTTAATCTGACATCTAAAATCGAAAAGTTGCAACAGGAAATTAAAATGACAGAGAGACAACTTGTTATGACAAATTATAAAAAGACTGCGTTTGCAATAAGAGTTAGGGGATTGCGTGAAAACGAACAGGAGAATTTGAAGCAGATCTTTTTTGAGGCTTTCAGTCGTGTGGTGGGCGGTCCGGGATTCAACTTTGATTGGCAGATCCAAAAAATTTACCGCCATAATTCGTGGACAGCAAAACAGAGACAGCTTCCGAGAGATGTGGTTATATATTTTGCTACAAAAGAGTCCAGAAACGCGATGCTGCAAGAGTTCTACAACAACAGGCTGCGAATTGATGGACAGGATTTGATCGTCTTCAAAGAGGTGCCTCCCCAGATGTTAAAAGCCAGGAGAGACTATGCCTTTTTAACTAAAGAACTTAGAGATAATCAGATACGGTACAGGTGGGAAGCGCCATTTGGCATTACAGTCACACTTAACGATCAGAAACATCGCCTCAACTCAGCTTATGAAGCCCGAGATTTTTATCATAAGATTTTAAAGGCGGGACTTCCTGAATTACCCGGACTTGGACAAATACAAGGAGAAGTACAACAGAAATAACCAATCACACAACTACAAGGCGGGAGCTGTCGTTTTTCCCCTTCGGAAGGGCAGTAGAGCGGAGAACAAGGATTTAGTTATGCTTTTAAAATATTTGCTTAATCTTAACTTGAACAATACTCTGTGACTATGTTTTGTAGAAAATGGCATAGCGCTGTACCGATCAAGAGACATTAAGGTTGTAAGAAATGATGCTGATCACCTCGGAAATTATATTGTATGGGACTTTAAAAAAAAAAAAAGACTTGATGGACAACTTGGAACTTTTACATAAACTGCTGATGTTTTATTCTCTGGGGTGGGGAAGGCGGAGATTGTGACGCTTTTGGATTGTGGTTTAGGTTGAATTGAGTTGGGAAGGGTGGCGCAGATGGGAGGGTAGTGAAGGATTAATTAGAGATTATTTTGAGCCAGAAAGTAAGCTGACTTTTATAGTATTTTTATTTGAACATAAGTTTGGAAGAATATATTCAGGGAGCTTGAAGGAGGGCGGAGCAAATAGGGGAGGTGTACGGATGATAATAAAATATATATATGGACACGGGTAGAGGCAGGATGAGTGGAGTTGGAACAGAAACCGAGAGAAATATTTGAGGTGTTTAAGTTGCTTTATAGAGAAAGAAGTAAAAGGGATATATTAAAGGTTTGGAAATGGATACATATTTAGATAGTGAGACAAGGTCCCTAGCTAGAGTAGAATTTTATTTGATTAACTCACTTGGTTTCAACATAGTTTGAAATCCTGCAAGTAATAAATTAATTGAGATTAGGAATGATGTACATTGTTTAAATGTTAACATTGATGGGAAGCTGAGTTTAAGGTAGAGAGTTTATTATTTTTTTCGGGGGGGGGGTTTCCCCCTGTTATTTTTTAATTATTCTTTTCTTTTTTTTCCTTTCTTTTTTATTTTTTATTTTTATTATTTTTTAACTTTTAATCTATCTGGTTTCAATATACTCCAGACTTTGCTTGATAAGGAACAATGTCGGGAATGGTATCTGGGAAGTCGGAAGGGGCTCTGGGAGAGGGGTTCATGGGGGGGAGGGGGGAAATGTAGATTCAATTTTTAAAACAATGAATGCACTTGGATACTGTTGCTTTTTTCTTTTTCTTTCTTTTTTTTTCTTTTCCCTAAAAATTGTTTTTTTCCCTTATAATTTTAGTGTAAATTACAAAATGAATAGACCAATGAATAGTAAAAATACACCGAAGAGAGGAGTAGAGGGAAAGAAGAGGGAGGAATGAAGAGGGAGTGAGAAGGGAATGTAAGGAGGGTGAGATGGTGGGAAGGGGAGAAAGGAACGGTTGAGGGGGAGGGGAAGTAGAAGAGGGGACTGTTGGAGGGGAGAAATGAAAGTTGGAGGGGTAGAAGAAAGGGTGTATGAAGGATAGAAGTGTTATGAGTTGTATTTATTGCTTTTTTTCTTTTTAACTGCACAGTATTTAAGTGATTGTATAAAGGAAAATGAAAATGAAATAAAAAATGTTTGAAGGAAAGCCCTCCATGGTAGTGGATCTGCGTACTTGAGAGACCGCCTCCTGCCAATTACCTCCCTGCGACCAATTAGATCACATAGATTAGGCCTCCTCCAAGTTCCATCTGCCAGTCAGTGCCGACTGGCAACTACACGGAGGAGAGCCTTTTCAGTAGTAGCTCCGACCCTTTGGGACGATCTCCCCGTGGAGATTTGTACCCTCACCACCGTCCAGACCTTCCGCACAGCCCTTAAGACCTGGCTAGCCCGTCAGGCCTGGGGATAAAGATGACTTGTCCCCACCCGAATGATGAATGAATGTTGCTTACTATTTTACTTCTATGTATTGTTTGTGTCCATTGTCTGTATCCTCCCCTCCTTATTTTATGTAAGCCGCCCTGAGTCCCCTCAGGGAAAAGGGCGGCCTATAAATTCTAATAAATACAAAAAATACAAATACAAATACAATTCATTCAAAATGCTGTCCTCACAGTGGAGTTGGCCATTCTCTGGAGAACAGCAATTATCGCCCTGGGTCATTTCCATCAAGATCATAACTGGACTCTGACAAACAAGAAAAGATGAGGAGCGAAACAGATGCCTCTCTAATTCCCCAGGGTTGTCAAGCAGACTGCCGCACAATTTTTCAGAGACCAATGCGTTGATAAGATACGTGTCCCTGGGACAAGGAAAGTGTTTACAGAGTTGCAAAGGATTACGTGTATATTACATGCAGCCCAAAAGAATAAGACCCAAATTACATATAATGGGATCCTTGTTATTGCAGACTAAGATACAGATAGTCCTCAGTTTACAATTTACAACCCTCATGGAGCCTAAAGTTTCCATTGCAATACGGCTGTTAAGTGAATTTTGCCCCATTTCATGATCTCTCTCTCTCTCTCTTTTTAAAGTAGTCTTTATTGGTTAAACATTTTTTTAAAGAGTAAAACATACAAATACAATTTTAAACATACAACCCCCCCTCCCTTCCCCCCCCCCGCGGTGACAGTCATTCACAGCCAACTTTTTTTTCCCTTCCTCATTGTTTAGTCTCTAAGCCGCATCTTCTCGTTACAAAATTCAGGGATCTATTACAATACCCATGTTCACTTTTAGTTCCCATTGTTAACAACTGCTGTTTGACTTTCCCCGATTTTAAGTCCCTGATGTTCTCCTTGTCGCCCACATATACCATAGGTTCCAGCTAAGATAATGTTCCGTTTCTCCTTTGTCCCTCAGCCAACCCATCATTCTGTCCATTTCTGCACATTCATAGATCTTTTTAATTATGGCATCTTCCGACGGTATGGTAGTAGATTTCCAAAATTGTGCATAAGTTATTCTTGCGGCCACAATTATATGTAGGCTCAAACGCCATACTGATTTACTCATGTTTTCTGGTTTTATGCTTAATAAAAAATTCTCAGGTTTCCATTCCATGCTTGCCCCAGTAACCTCTTTAAGCCATTTTTGAATCCTTCTCCAGTATTTCGTGGCCTCAGTACAAGACCACCAAATATGGTAGAATGTGCCATCCCTTCTTCCGCATTTCCAACATGATCTCTCTTGCCGCTACAGTTGTTAAGTGAATCTTAGCCACATTTGCTCTTTGCTAACTGTGATCAGCATTAGTCACTCATCCCTTTTACAGGGATTACAATAGTGAAGTGGAATGGGACTTTTAGGCTCCCTCCTTCGTCTCCAGCCCATTTACAGCCAGATTTCCTCCTCCACTGGCCCTCCCCCGGCCATTCTCCCTGGCCCTCCACCCCATGACCTTCGGCCCGGCCCATTTACCGAGATACCCTTGGTCACAAATATGGATCACATGCAACGGAGCACTGCAACGGTCATAAATATAAGCCAGTGGCCAAGCGCCCGAATATTGATCATGCGATTATGGGAATGCAGCAATGGTTGTGTGAAAACCAGTCCCAAGTCACTTTTTTCAGTGCCGTTGTAACTTTGAATGGTCACTAAATAAATAGTTGTAAGTCAAGGACTATCTATACTTAAAGGTAATGGTAAAGGTTCCCCTCACACATCTGTGCTAGTTGTTCCTGACTCTAGGGGGCGTTGCTCATCTCCATTTCAAAGCTGAAGAGCCAGCGGTGTCCAAAGACGTTTCCGTGGTCATGTGTCCAGCATGACTCAATGCCGAAGGTGCACGGAATGCTGTTACCTTCCCACCAAAGGTAGTTCCTATTTTTCTACTTGCATTTTTTAAAAGTTTTTTTATTTTTAATTTTCAAAACAAATACAACACATAAAATCTTCCTTTTTTACATACTGTAGTAAGTATATCCATTGGTTACAAAAGACTTTCGTGCATCTCTTCCACAGTCATCAAGCATAATTCATATTAACTCAAGTATTTTAACTCAGATATTTATACATGTTATTGTCATCATACCTCCATTTTCATTTGACTATAGTTGTTTAAACGTCCCATCATAAAATATACCAAGATTTAATACATAACCACATACTGGCATTTCATTTACTATTTCTAAAATCCTCCAATGACATTAAATCCTTATGTCCTATTCTAGCTAAACATCCATAATATTTAATAACAAAGTTTTCTATCCTTCTTTCCAAATCACTCTTTACCATTTACATCCCATTTCCTTATGTTGTACCCATACCCATACATACATATATATACATTATTATCATTACCCCTCCTTTATTTGACTATATCCTGCATCATATCATTTTCCCCCTACTAATCAAGACTTAACTGAATCTAACAATTCTTTTTTTATTATTATTAACCTTTATATATAATCCAAAAGGGATTATATTTCTAATCTTCCTTTCATGGGTACCATTCAATATTCATATCCAGTTATTACTTATCATAACACTACACATTGTATACATTATTATCATTATCAATTATTTTTTTAACTATATCTATTATCACTAAATTTTGCTAAGTTTAGCTAGTTTTAAATTATACTCTTCCATCTATCAACCTGTATCTTTCCAGTAACAAAACAGTGTCATATCTTCTGCCATTTGTGGCATCAGTCCTCTAATCATCTCCTTAATCAACTTTGTATGGACTCTCTTAGCAACTCTTATAAAATCTCTCATGTAATTTCAATGCCCTTCTTCTGTTTCCTTAATCAGCTTATCTTTAATTGTCGCTGGTATTATCAAAACTACTGCTAATAAGATTTCTCCCTTTAAATCCATAAATTCTTTTATTTTTTCCTCTTCTGTATCTTCCCATCTGGGGTAGGTTTCCCCTCCATTTAACTCCTCTTTCAGTATTCCACTCTTTCCATTTTCAGAAACAAACCAATCACCATAAATATCAGCAATTTTAATTTCTTTATATTCATTTTCCTCTTTGATTTTTTGGATTTTAACTGCCACTTTTTACATTTGATGAACATCTTCAACTTCTCCGTCATATTTTGCTATTAGATGCACTAAGTAATCCAACTTCTCTATCATCTCTCTTGTATTTGATAATTTCTGTATTTCTGAGAATATCTTTTGCAGACTTAAAACTTCTTTCTGGTGTTGAAATTGCGCCATGATTTCCAGCTGACAAACACTGCTGCTCTAGCTTAGAAGATTTTAACAGAATTAAACATCACAATAACATTTCAAAAAATCCTCTTCTGTTACTTTACCTATTTAAAGAAGTGTCTAAAATGGTGACGAGCCAGTTGAATTGCTAATATTGTTTATCTAATTATACGGGGTCTCAAAACTTCAAAGAAAGGGAGGGAAACCTCACAGTCGGCCAACAGATCTTTACTAATTAGTTTCACTTTCAAAGTTTCAAAAGACTCTTTGCTAATATAGAGACATTCCAAACAGAGGTGAATATACTGAACTGTTTTGTTACAATGCTAATTTTTTGAAACCTTCTGCAAACTTTCTGCAAAAAGGGAGGAACAGTCGGCTAGCAGTATCTTATTAATTAGCTTCACTTCTCTGAAGAGTTTACAAGACTTTCCTCTTATCAACTTTGCTAATATATATTTCTGATATAGAGAAGTCCAAAATGGCGCTGAATATGCAGAGCTGCTTTGTTACAACGCCCTTTTCTGAAACCTTTTGAAAAATCCTAAAGAACTAACAAAGGGGCGATTTAATATATTTTTTTCGTAAGCTGCACAGCGGGCCAGTAGAGTTTGATTAATTGCTTGAAGATAAGACATAATGGCATCAAAATTAAATCTTGGGCCGAAACTTCCTCCTAGGAGCACATCCCCCATACCTGGCACAAAGTTGCAGCTTCCACCCTCTATGCCCCCTACTGGAGATTTGCTAACGAAAGAACTTTTTTTGGAAACTTTTAGAGAATTTAGAGAGCAGAACTTAGAAACTTTTAGAGAATTCAGAAAGGAGATAAAGAACGAGATAAAAGAGTTTAAGGCGGACTTATATAAACTTGATACTAGGATTGCCAAAATAAATGATGATATGCTGGGACTTGTAACTGTATTGACAGAACATGTTTCTGGAATTGAAGATAATCTAGAGGTTCTTAATGAAGCTAACACCAACTTGACATCCAAAACTGAGGTGGTGCAACAAAAAATTGAAAACGCTGAAAAACAAATTATTATGATACAGTACAGACAGATGGAGCTCGCATTAAGAGTCAGGGGGCTGCGTGAGGACAAACAGGAGAACTTGAAACAGATTTTTTCAGAGGCTTTTGACCGTCTGGTGGGAAGACCGGGGTCCAACTTTGACTGGCAGATCGATAAAATTTATCGCGTTAATTCTTGGGCGGCAAAACAGAAGAAACTCCCCCGAGATGTAGTTATATACTTCGCCACAAGAGAGTTCAGAAACATGATACTACAAGAGTCCTATAACACCAGGCTTCAAATTGGCGGACAGGATTTGATGTCTTGAAAGAAATACCACCTCAAATGCTAAGAGCCAGGAGAGATTATGCTTTTCTAGTGGAAGAACTCAGAAACCGTCAGATACAGTATAGATGGGATGTGCCATTTGGTATTATAATTACATTTGACAAGCAATGATATCGTCTCAACTCTGTATGGAAAGCTCGAGATTTCTATCACAATATTCTGAAGGTGGGACACCCTGCACCATCTGGACCTGGAGAAAGACCACAAGAAGGACAAGGTAGACAGCAAACTACACAACTACCAGACAAGACGCACCACCTCCCCTTCCTGGAAGGGCAAGGTGTCATGGAACAAAGACCTAGCCGTATGATTACCAGACGAATGGAAAAACAAGCCACAATGCAACAACCTCAACAATCACCGGCCATTGATCAAGGAGTCACAGCAACAAGCTCAGAAGTCATGGGAGGAGCTAGGCCAAAGGTTAAACAGGCCATGCAGAAGGCTCTAAAAAAGCTTCAGGCAACCAGAGATGACAACTAAGATTTTGACATGGAATGTCAATGGACTGAATTCTCCACAGAAGAGAAAGAAAATATTCCACTACCTTAAACAGTTCAAGAATGATATAATTTGTCTGCAAGAAACTCATATCAAATCAACTGATCAAAAATACTTTTTTAACCCCAAACTTGGTCAACATTTTGTGACCTCTGCTACGGAAAAGAAAAATGGTATAGTTGTATACTTAAGAAAAGACATTAAGGCTGAACTAATTGAAGCAGATCCCTTTGGAAGATATATCACGCTAGACCTAATCTTAGAAGGGAAAAAGACATTACTTTTGGGAATTTATGCTCCTAATCAACAGCAAGACGGATTCTATAGAAAACTTCATGCTAAATTAGTACAGTGGGACTATAAGTCTTGTATACTATTGGGTGACTGGAACGGCGTGATGGACACTAAAAGAGATAAGAAGACCTCTCGTCCAAATACTAAAATGCGAGCTAAGTTACCCAAACCTTTTTTTGACATGATGGATGACTTTGAATTGAGAGATATTTGGCGAGAAAGAAACGCAGAGGAATATGATTTCACCTTCTTTTCCGATAGACATAAATCCTTTTCGAGGATTGACTTTATATTAATCACTAATGATTTACTTTCTAGGGTGAAGAAGACAAAGATTGCGGCGAGGGTCCTTTCGGATCATAACCCAGTTTGGATGGAATTGGGAAGGACAGTGCAGGCAAGAAGGTCTTGGAGGCTGAATAAAAACTTATTCAGATATGAAAAGTACATTAATGATTGTAAAAAATTGTTATCTGAATACTTTGTTTTGAATATGAATAAGGGTACACCTATGGAATTTGTATGGGATGCAAGCAAAGCGTATATGAGAGGAGTACTGATGAATATAAACAAAATACATAGACATAAACAAGGGCTAAAACGAAAAGAATTGGAAGAGGAAATTAAGGGGAAAGAATTGGAGTTAACATTGAATCCAGGCGATACAAAGGTTAAGGAAGCAATTACCATATTAAAATCCCAATTTGATATGTTGATCTCTGACCAGGTAGCCACTAGTTTATTATATGCAAAACACAACACTTTTTGTAACGCAAATAAACTGGGCAGATGGTTAGCTTATCAGATTAGGAAAAAAAGGAAAATTCGAAATGTAACCAAATTGATTTATAGAGGGAAGGAGGTGTTTCAACAGGAGGAGATTCAAAAAGCATTTCGGGAATTTTTTACATAATTGTATAAAGGTGATAAAATTAAGGGTTAAGATATAGACAAATACTTAGATAAAGAGAAAATACCCCTAGTTAGAGAAGAGTACAGGCAAAAGTTGAACCAACCAATAACCTCAGGGGAAATCTTGCAGGTAATTAAGCAACTAAAGTTAGGGAAAGCGCCAGGCACAGATGGCTTGACAGCGGTTTACTATAAAAATTTACAGTTAGAAATGGTAGAACCTCTTAGAGAACTATTTAATAAAATTCAAACAGAAGGTAAAGTGCCCCCATCTTGGAAGACAGCGTTTATATCTTTGATACCCAAAGAAGATCAAGATACTACCCAACCAAAAAATTATAGACCTATCTCATTACTTAATGTAGATTATAAAATTTTTACTAAAATATTAGCAAATAGGTTAATGGTGGTTATTCAACAATTGATACACACTGACCAAACAGGTTTTATACAGGGGAGACAGATGAAAAGTAATGTCAGATTAATTATTAATGCATTAGAATATTTGGGAAAGAACAACCAAATTCCTGCTGCATTCATATTTCTGGATGCTGAGAAGGCCTTTGATCGAGTTAACTGGCAATTTCTGTTGAAGATATTGCAAAAAATGCAGATAGGAGATAGCTTTTTACAGTCAATCAAAGCAATATACCAACAGCAAATAGCTCAAATCATCGTCAACGGAAGTTTAACAGACCCTTTTCAAATCGGAAAAGGTACAAGACAGGGCTGTCCTTTGTCCCCACTATTGTTCATTATAACTTTGGAAGTATTGTTGAATAAAATACGGGGCTTGGATGGTCTAAAAGGGATCAAGATTAGGCAGCAAGAATACAGAGTCCACGCTTTTGCAGATGATTTGGTCATAATATTGGAACAACCGCAGGAATCTAGTATGGTTTTAATGAATACGATTAATCAATATGGTCAAGTGTCTGGTTTTAAAATAAACTTAGGAAAAACCAAAATATTAGCTATAAATATGAATACTAAACAAAAGGAAGAACTAGGAGGGATGCTAGGATGTGAGGTAGTCAAAAAAGTCAAATATCTTGGGGTTAATATTTTAGCCTCAAACGGGAAATTATATAAGCACAATTATGAACCACTTTGGCGGAGTATACAGATAGAGATGAAAAAATGGGAGAAATTGCACTTATCCTTGCTGGGTAGGATAGCGGCAGTGAAAATGAACATCTTACCAAAATTTTTATTTCTTTTTCAAATGTTACCTATACTCAAAAAAGATGTGAATCTTTTAGAATGGCAGAAGGGTATCAACAAATTTGTATGGGCAGGAAAGAAGCCGAGGGTAAAGATGAAAATAATGCAAGATGTACGCGAGAGAGGAGGCTTGAAATTACCTAACCTAAAATTATATTATGATGCAGTGGTGCTATCAGCAATTAGTGATTGGACCCATTTAACCAACGATAGAATACTCAATATCGAGGGACACGATCTGGTATATGGTTGGCATGCTTACTTGTTATTCAACAAAAAATTGGATAAGAATTTTAAAAGTCATATCTTAAGAAATGCTTTACTGTGGGTTTGGAAAAAATATCAATATAAACTAAATGACAAGTTACCCATGTGGGCAATTCCTAGACATGCAATTGAAAATATGAATATAGCACAAAAACAGGATAGAACCACCTACAGACAACTTCTCACTTTGGAAAGGGGGGTTCTACAATTAAAATATTTAGAGGTATTAAAAGAGGAGAAGGTAGTTCAAACATGGTTCCAGTATGGCCAATTACAGGCCAGGTGGAAAATAGACCAAAAAACTGGTTTTATCCAAGTTGAGGGTAATTTGTTTAAACAAATAAGAGATCAAAGTTTAATGCATATAAAGAGGATATATAATGTACTAATACAGATGGATTCGGAAACAGAACTAGTTAAAGATTGTATGATAAAGTGGGCTCAAAATATTGAAGAACCAATAATGTTAGACACATGGGAAAGAATTTGGGTAAGAAATGTGAAATTCACACAAGCACAAAACCTGAGAGAAAATTTTTATAAGATGTTTTATAGATGGCATTTAGATCCTAAAAAGCTGGCTTCTATGTACCCGAATGTACAGCCTAAATGTTGGAGATGTGGTTCTCTCGATGCTACATATTTTCATATATGGTGGACTTGTCAAAAGGTTAAGGCATTTTGGATAAAAATGTGGTGGATTATGCAAAATATTTTTAAAAGAAGGATAAAGTTTACTCCTCAGTTATTTTTACTAGGTATATGTACTGAATTTACAGCGGTAGAGACTAATTTGGTTCTGCACTTAATAACGGCAGCAAGACTGTTGGTGGCGCAATACTGGAAGAAGGAAGACTTGCCTACAACTCAAGAATGGACATTGAAAGTTACAAACCTAGCCGAGATGGCTAAAATATCGGCATATCTTAAAGACCATTCAAATGAGAGATATAAAAGAGACTGGAAAAAATGGATTGACTATATACAAAACAAATACGGGACTAAGAAATTACAGATAGCCTATGCTTAAGATTAGGAATAATCTAAACTGCTTAAAGTTAGTGCAACAGGAAGAAGCTGAGTTTAATGCAGAGATGTTATTAACTTCTTTTTTAATTTCTTTTGTCTTAATATATTTTAGACTGTATTTGTTAAAAACTTATACCGTGTACGGGCTCTGGGAAGTCGGGGGGGAAGGGAGGTGGGGTGTTAGGGGGAGGGGGGATGGGGGATATATAGTATGTGTTAGATTTTAAAGTAACGCGACTGCACTTGTATACTGTTGCTCTTTAATTTCACTGTAAAAATAGGACAAACTGAATATATTAATAGATAGTAGAAATACACCGAAGGGAGGAGTAGAGGGATAGAAGAAAGAGGAGTAGAGAGGGTGGGAGAGAGGATGGGAGGGAGGGTGAGAAGGAAGGGAGGGAGTGTACTGGGAGAGAGGAGTGGTAGAGGGGGAGGGGAAGTAGGGTAGAGGGGAATGTTGGAGGGAAGATGGAAAGTTGGAGGGGGGCGAAAGAAAGGGTGTATGGAGGGTCAAAGAGGTACATTGGGTTTCTATTTTGGGGGGTATTGTTGACAAGAGGAATGGCTGTGTTTATTGTTTATTGTTATATGGCCCCGGTTATGCACAGTATATATGTGACTGTACGAAATGAAAATGGAAAATAAAAACACATTTACAAGAACATTTCAGCTTTCTCTGGTTAAAAATCTATGTCAAAGGAACATCTGTGTGCTTTTCTTTTTCTTCTTATCACTCTCTATTAACAAGCTGTGAGTCCTTGAAGTGCCAAGCCAGGATAATCAGTGAAAAAAGTATTTCATTTCCAATACACAAACCTCTAGCCTCCGAGTAGCAGTGTTACAATGTTACCATTTCTTTGTTTCATTTTGTATCTTTTTGTATTTCAGGTTAAAAAAAAGGTCCGATTCTTAAATAAGTTAGAAAAACACCCACAGTAATGAAAGAGGAGAATTTTAGTCCATAGATTACAGAGAACAGTCAAAAAAAATAGAATAAAACTTAATCTGTTCATTTTAAAAGGCTTGCATAAATTCCATCCGTAAAGATAGCATTTAAAAGGTAGGATAACCCACTGTTCAAAACCAGTCTTCTGTTCTCCAATTTAAATTAATTTTTAAGGTTTTTTTTATAGGCAGTCACTTTTAAAACAGTAAAAGTTCCTCACCAGCTGAAACCACTTTCTCATTCCATATCCTTCCATTATGGAGCCGCCCCGACTTCATCAGCCATTTGGCTGGATTTTTTGTCACCGGCTTGAAGAGCTTCTCTTGGATCAATCAGAGACTTTGCAATGTCCCTGTGATCAGCAAGATGTATTCTTCCTGTTCACCATCTCTGCAGGACAGTTTAGGTCCGTTTGGACCACCCAGGGGCAAAAGTATCGACTGCATGTCATGTCGTTGCGACTTTGGCTCCTCCTTGCATTTTTACGTGCTTTCGAACTGCTAGGTTGGCAGAAGCTGGCACAAGTAATGGGAGCGAACTCCGTTACGCAGTGCTAGGGATTCGAACTGCCGAACTGCCGACCTTTCTGATCAACAAGCTCAGAGCCTTGCTACTGAGCCACTGCATCCCTACCTATACTTACAGCCTTTTTTTTTTAGATTCAGGATTGGCACCCTGGATCATGAGGCAGGCACTAACACATCTGAGCTGATTTGTGTTTCTACTCCCATTCTGGCAGCTGAAGCAAGAAAGCTCATATACCAGGAATACCTCTGCCTCTATAAATAGATTTCACAGAATGAATGCAAACGTCAGCTGTCAAAGTGGTTTAAGAAGAGGTGGCGGCACTGATGTTTGCTTCTTATGAGTTTATTTGGGGGGGGAGGCATTTTGGTGTCAAATGTTACTTATCCCTCAGGGGTTCAGGGGTGTCCAGCCTTGGCAACTTTAAGACCTGTGGACTTCAACTCCCAGAATTTCCCAGCCAGCCATACCGACTAGGGAATTCTTGGAGTTGAAATCCACAAGTCTTAAAGTTGCCAAGGCTGGATACTGCTGAGGCACCTCACTGTTTTCTTTGATAGATGCATCTGAATAAATCCTTTGTGTGATGTGTGAGGATTTGGCTAGGGAAAAAGTGTCTTTAGCCTCTGCCAGCCCCCTAAATCTCTCACACCTGGTGGCACCTACGGTAGAAAGCAGAAATGAGCCTTGAGATTTAAGGTCTTGAAGTAGAAAATTGAGATGGAAAGGGGGAAATTCGTATGAGAGAGAGTGGGGGAGGGTACCAGTCAGTATTCATCCCAGAGCCTTCTATTTTAATTACAGGTAGTCCTCGACTTATGACCAATCGTTTAGTGATCATTTAGTGAAAATTTGGAGGCTTGGCAACCAGCATTTGTTTTCAATGGTTGCAGAATCTAAGGGTCATGTGGTCACCATTCACCATCTTCCCAGCTGGCTTTCAACAAGCAGTCAATGGGGGAACATGGCTTCACTTAACAACTGCATGATTCACTTAATGTCCATGGCATAAAAGGTCGTAAAAGCACACATTTCACTATCATTTTGCTTAATGAGGGAAATTCTGGTCCCAATTATGGTTGTACGTCAAGGACTACCTCTACTAGAAAAAAACCTTGAATTTAGAAGCCAAAGGCCATGGATGCGGCTTCCCTGCTTCTAAGTCTTTTTGTCAAACGCAGCAACTTTAATGCGGACTTCAATTCCTAGAATCCCCCAGCTGGCATGTTAGAAGGAGAAACAACTATCTCAATGCTGCTTGAAACTCGGAAGTGAATGAAGCAGCCATAGATACAGTAGATTGCAAGCTTTTGCCTTCAATCCTATTTGTCAAATTTTAAAAGGTCCTAGACTTTCAAACAAAGGATGCCAGATGCTGGATCTGGGTTCCAAAAAGCTGTGCCATCATAAGATGGCAGAAAATAGCTAAACGTTTGCAGTACAGAAGGTCCTCGAGTTATAACCATTTAGGGACCATTTAAAGTTACAAAAGCACTGAAAAAACTGACATTCACACTTACAACCATTGGATGTCCCCATGGTCACATGATCAAAATTCGCCTGCTTGGCAACTGGTTCATATTTATGACAGTTGCAGTGTGCCAGGATCATGTGATCATCTTTTGCGACCTTCTGACAAGCAAAGTCAATGGGGAAGCCAGATTCACTTAACAACCGTGTTACTAACTTTATATTCCATGAGAAAATTTTGGTGAGCCGCAGAAAAATCTGGACATTATTTGTATTTTTTATGTTTATTACCATTGTGATTCACTTACAACTGTGGCAAACCAGGTCTTGGCCAATAAAGAATTCTGTTCCACTCTGTTCCGTCCTACCTTATCCCATCCCTTCCCCAAGATTAAAGATTTATTTGCAAGAGAACAAAAAATGTGAGAAGGCTTTTAATATTTGCCCAGAAGATATCTCTGCCCTCAGCCCATCTCATCCATATAGACCTTTGATTGTATTTCATTAAGAAAGTGCATGCAGTAAATCCTTTTATTTTCACAACAGGCTTTTAAGGTAAGTGAAAAAATCAATCTAGTGTGGTTCAATAAAGGTTTGAATCTAGTTTGCTGGAGGTCATAATATAACCTTTTAACACAGGGGCCCTCAAAAAGTTGCAATACCATAACCCCATAAAACTATGAATTATTTTGTGCAACCAATCACATAAGCAAAACTAAATGATGAATAGCCAAGTAGCTAAATGATCAAGGCAATTACTCTGTCTGGCAGAAGTTCTGGCAGATGGCTTGACCCATCTGGCATTTAGCCATCCCTCAAAATTGGCAAGCTACAACATTCCTGTGTGCAAACTGGGACACCAAGTCATTTTTGGGTTTTGCTACAGGTTGACTCAAGCCAAGAGTGAGTTTTAACAATGCTTGGGGTTTGTGTGTGCAAACCTTAGCAGCAAGCTCACAATTCTAGATTCCTGCTTGCTACTATAACTAGGGGAGCACACTAAGGGGTGGAGTGTGGTTTTTAATGGGTTTTTTTAATTGTAGGGTGGATTTTTTTAAAATGTAAGCCACCCTGAGTCACCTATATATGAATTGGGTGGCTATATACATCTGTTTACTATAACTAAATAAAAATAAACTAGGAACAAGCTTTGACCTCTCTCCAGTTTTGGTTGCTTGTGTGCAAACCAGAACATTGTCAAAACTTACTTTAGCTTTGCCAAACAACGTTGACATCACCACCTCCTTCTGGTGGCTCACCTTTGAAAATTGTTGCTGTAACATCACACTAGGCTGGTAATTGCTCGTGGCACTGTCCTTACCAGCACACTCTTAGCAACATAGCCTAGAAGGCATTTGCTGGAAGGGAAGGGGACCACTGAAGACTAAGGTGACCAAACGTCCCACTTTTGGCGGGACAGTCAGGATTTTTAATAATTTGTCCCGTGTCCCATGCCGTGTTCAAAAAGTCCCGATTTTCCAAAAGAAAGAAAAGATGCCGAATCATCAATTTTAAAAAGGATGCCGTTAAAAAAAAGTTTTTATTTCTCTGAAGTGTCGTTCCCAATGTGGCCTTTAGAGAGCAGTAGTTTCCCTCCCTCCGCTCGGCTCGCTCGCAGCGCCTGATGAGGGGCGAGGCTCCCTCCCCTCCTGTGCATGCGCATGCCAACGCGTGCCGTTTTTGCGACAGCTGTCCGGTGGACTCGGGCGGGGGGGGGTTGTGGCGGCGGCAGCATGGCAAGGAGGAGGCTTGGTCCCGGGCCAAGCGGCTCAGCCGTCGGATGTTGTTTTTTTTTGTCTCTTCTCTTGGGCCATGCGGTGCAAGCCGCCGTCAGCAACCTGGTCCGGGTGAGCCGAGGGGAGGCAGATGGGGATCCGGTTGGGAGAGGCTGGTGATGGGAGTGGCTTTTGAAAGGGGTGGGGGCATTGGGGGAAGGCAATCAGGGGAAGCCTGCTTTGCAACCGCCAGCGGTCCCATCTAAACTTCTTGGTTCGCCCTCTCCGGCCTGGAGCAGACCGTTCTCGGGAAAGCCGGGTTCTTCCTCCTTCCCTACCTTTTCTTCCCTTCCTCCCTTTCCCCTTCCTCCCTTTCGCCTCCCTCCCCTCCTTCCTTCCTTCCTTCCTTCCTTCTCCTCCCCTCCCTCCAGCCCAGAGGAGAAGCAGTTGCTTCTGGAACTTCTTGAGAAATTTCCTTGCCTGCTTTTCTCCTTCTCAAACGCCTTCCAATGACTGGCCAAGCTCTCCTCCCCGGAGTCTCTTTCTTCTGCCTGGGAATGGAATCGGGGGGGGGGGGGGTTGTTATTGATTAAAACTTTTGCCACCCAGTGCTGCGGCTGAGGTGAAGCCGCCAATCTCCCGCCGGCACCCCCGCCCATGGCAGCGGTGCCTCCCCCTCTGCTCGGAGCACCTGAGCTGGGCACCGCATTACCCCTGCCCCCCTCCTCTTCTGCTGTGCTTTTGAGGAGCCATGAGGCCGCGGGAGCCAGTAGGAAGGCGGCGGAGGGTGCGGGAGCAGGAAACAAAAGGCCCCATGGCTTCTCAAAAGCACAGCGGAGGAGGAGGCAGCGGCGGCAGGAATAACGCGGTGCCCAGCTCAGGTGCTCTGAGCGGAGCTTTGGCGGCAACATTTTTAATCAAGAACACACCGCCTCCCCCCCTCCCCCCCGGTCAATGGTGTCCCACTTAACCAATTTTAAAATCTGGTCATTTTACTGAAGACAGGAAGACATTTTCGAACACTCATCTTCCTAGACTGGCTTTTCTCCTCTTTATGTTCTCCTTGGCAAAATGCAAACTTAGAAACCAGCCTTCATGCAGGTAACATGTCACCCTAGCCTGAAGCATAATCTCCACTGACAACGGAAGGTTGTTTAGAAAGGGAGGGGGAGATAGGGAGTGCTCTCTACTGCCAGCCCTGCAATTTTCACAGTGCATATTCTGCTATCCCAGCCTCTGGAAACTGAAGCCTCCCACATCTCCTGTCAAGACAGAGAAGTTAAACTGCTCTCAAAGCTCTCAAAGCCACTGAGCCTTCTGAATCACTGTTTTCCTTCTCAGCAACTTGGCTCCTTTTTCTCTACTCCTCCACAAGAGCTCAAAATATAATCAATGGCAGCTACTAAGCCTGTGGCCTTGATCATAAGCAAGTTCCAAAACTGCAGGGTGGATGGCAGGCTGGTGAAATGGTACCAGGTTGGGTTGTGAAACGTCTGCAAGAAAACAACCAAATTCAGAAGTAGGCACCTCTACATAGGCTACAACTATTCTCTTCTATTGAGACTAGTGAAAGTGTGGCTATCTTAGAAAAACGCCAATGCTTTCCAAGCATTCCTGTTTTGTTATTTGAGACGCCAGAAAATTATTTTCCACAAATGGTTGCAAGAGCATCAGAGGATATACTCCAAGTTGCTTCACATACGCTATGACAAGAAGTTCCTAGAGATATGGTCTCAGCTTTTTTCATGACCACATGCACGGAATCATTTAACATTTTGGTCAAACAATGAGGGTTTGATACTCCAACATAAAAGAAATTGAGATTGGAGCAAGTACCTGGGCGGACCACAATCCAATTTTAATTAAATGGAAAGGCCAAAGGGCAAGACCTAGATGGACACTAAATAACACTATATTGAAAGAAAAAGAGTTTGTACAAAAAATGGAAAAAGAGCTAGTCCTTTTCCTTAAAGAAAATAGGAAAGAAGATACGTCGTTGCAGAATCTCTGGGATACAATGAAGGCTGTTATCAGAGGTTTAACAATAGACTACACAAGGAAGAGAAACTTAAAGAAAAGACAAATGCATAAAGCTTTAGATAACGACTATAAAATACTTGAAAGAGAACTACAGAGAGCACCACAAAAGAAAGATGTCAAAATAAAAATGGACATAATTAAACACAAAATGGACCTATTAGAAAAGGAAGAACTGGCACAAAAAATTAGAGGTGCCAAACAGAATTATTTTGAAAATGCGAATAAGCCAGGCAGGTGGTTGGCATATAAGATGAAAAAAGAGAGAGAAACAAAGAAAATACTTCAACTAAGAGATAAACAAGGAGAAATTCAGTATGGAAATACTGAGAAAAAATATATTATACAAGTCTATTATGCTAAACTCTATGAACAAGAGAAGGTGGAGGAGGGACGAGTTAAAAAGTACTTACAAGATGCCAAGCTCCCCCAGGTACCAGATGAAACTAGAACAATGTTAGAAAGTAAAATAACAATGATGGAGCTAACAGAGGCACTTAAAAAACAAAACAATGGGAAAGCTCCAGGACCAGATGGACTACCTATGGAATTCTACAGAACATTTGAAGAAACATTGACCCTCCCACTCCTACAAGTCATGAATGAAGTGATGTCTGAGAGCAAAATACCGAAGTCATGGTCAGAAGCGTATATCACACTACTACCCAAGGAAGAGACTGATCTAACACAAATCAAGAATTATAGACCAATCTCTGTATTAAATTCAGACTACAAGCTATTTGCATCTATACTAGCTGAGAGACTTAAAAAATATTTAAATGGCTTCATCCACTCAGATCAAAATGGCTTTTTACCTAAAAGACAAATTAAAGACAATATGAGAATGATTTTGAATACCTTGGAATACTATGAGGCCCATCCTGAAAAACAAATGGCACTGATGTTCCTCGATGCGCAGAAGGCCTTTGACAATGTGAATTGGCAATTTATGTTTTTGCAACTGGAGCAGATGAATTTTGGCAAGAAATTCACTCAAACTATACGAATGATATACCAGAAACAAGCAGCAAAGATAATGGTAAATCGAGAACTAACAGATCCGATTGAAATAAAGAGAGGTACGAGACAAGGCTGCCCACTATCACCACTACTCTTTGTCCTAACACTAGAGGTCTTAAACAGAAAGATCAGAGAAGAAGAAGAAATAAGAGGAATGAAAATTAAGAGAGAAGAGTATAAATTACAAGTGTTTGCACTTATTCTTGAAGATCCATTAGAAACAGCATCCAAATTGCTGGAAAGAATACAGGAATATGGAGAAGTAGCAGGCTTGAAAATAAACAAAGATAAAACAAAGATCATGACGAAGAATATCCCAGCAACACAAAAGGAAGAGCTGTCAGAAACGTTGCAGATTCAAAATACAAGTAAGGTTAAATATTTGGGGATATACTTATCACCTAGATGTAGCACTCTTAAAGAGGATAACTATACCAGACTAAAACGACAAATAGCAATTCACTTGGAGAAATGGGAAAATTTGCACTTATCAATGATGGGAAGAATCTCTACAATTAAAATGAACATTCTACCTAGAATTCTATACCTGTTTCAGACAATCCCAATCAGATTGGGTAAGGATTTTTTTCAAGATTTAAATAAAATAGTTTTGAAATTTATTTGGCAAGGGAAAAAAGCTAGAATAAAACTTAAATTACTACAAGATGCTAGATCTAGAGGAGGATTTGGGCTATCTGATTGGGAGCTATACTATCAGGCAACAAACTTGATGTGGATTAAGGAATGGATATTATTAAAAAAAACTCTAGATTATTTAATGTAGAAGGTCACGACTTACTGTTGGCATGCTTTCCTATGGTATATGGGTACTAAATCACATGGTTACTTTAGAAGACATTATATAAGGGAGGCGTTGTTGTTAAACTGGGAAAAGGTTAAAAGACTACATTATTTAAAAATTCCAGTCTGGATATCAACAATTGAAGCATTTTCATATCCAATAATATATAAAAAGGAACAAACAGTTAGATATACAGAATTATTGAATACAGAGGGTGAGCTCAAAACTATTCAAGAGTTGAAACAAGAAGGGATGGAAATGAACTGGTATTCATATGTACAGATACAATCTAGATAGAATGAAGATAGAAAAACTAAAGGTCTTTATAACAAAATGACTGAGTTAGACAAAATTTTAACAGGCACTGATGAAAAAGTAATTAAAAAACTATATGGATATTTATTGGAGTTTAAATTGCATGAAGAACATGTTAAAGAAACTATGATAGCTTGGGGAAAAAACTTTAGGTATGGGATTGATTTAGAGAATTGGCAGAAATTGTGGTCTCAAAATTACAAAATGACAATGTCTACTGCATATAGAGAAAACTTGTATAGGATGTTTTACAGCTAGCACCTACCCCCGACCAGAATCGCAAGAATGTTCAAGAATAAATCAGAAAAATGTTGGAAATGTCACCAGATACCTGGCTCATACTACCACATGTGGTGGACTTGCACTGAAGTTAAAAGATACTGGACTAAAATCCACATGTGGTTGGAGAAAATGACACACAAATAAATAGACTTTAAACCAGAGGTCTTTTTATTGGGGATCATACCAGAAACCTACAACAAAGACTTAAAATATCTGATTGTAAATGTGTTAACAGCAGCCAGAATTGTATTTGCAAAAAACTGGAAAAACGAAACAATACCAAAACAGGAAGAAGTTATCCGAAAAATAATGGACTGTGCTGAAATGAGTAAATTGATATTTGAAATTAGAGAGCAAGAGGATGAACAATTTTATAAGATATGGGATTTGTTTTATCGGTGGCTAGGGCAAAAAAAAATGAAAATGAAAAATGATATACTTATGCCTTAATTGAAGAAAGTAAATGATGATATAATTATGCTGTGAAATAATCTAACAATGACACAATGAAGAATTAATATAAGGTCTGGGGATATAATGTATAAGGTTAAGAACTTATTACAATGATATTTCGCTGCTGATAAGCAATTCTAATAAGGGAACAAATGAAAACTGGTATATATAGGCAGCGATGCTTTGTTGAAAAATGAAGGAATAAGATCTCTGTTTGAAGGTATGAAATGCAAGGTTAACAATAAATATAAGTATACTTTCTGGGGGGAAATAATTCTAATGTTAACTGAATATATATTGTAGAATGAAAATGAGGCCTTTAGTTATATTAGATGAAATATTTGAGATGGTAAATATTATTTGAAGATGCAGATGTTAAAACACTTGTAACCAAACGACATGCTGTATGTGATGATGGGTTTTTTTTTCTTTTTTGTCTTTCCCCTCCCCCCCCTTTTTTTTAAACCCTAGGTTATTGTGGTGTCTATTAAATATACAACAGAGAGATACGGGATGTGTGTATGGGGGGAAACGTAGTAGGGATGCACCTGTGATCAAATGATATATTGTATGGGATGATGGGGTTTTTTTTTTCGTTTTTTCCCCCTTTTCCCTTTGTTTTTTTTCCTATTGTTATGTGATTATGTTGTCTATGTAATAAAAAATAAAATTATAAAAAAAAAAATAATAATTAACAAACATTTCAACTTACAACAATTGGAACCAGAATTTTCTTTGCTAAACAAGGTGGTTGCTAAATGAGTCGCACCCAATTTTATGACTTTTTGCTACCGTTGTTAAGTGAATCCAGCTTCCCCTATTGATTTTGCCTGGCAGAATCCGGGTGAGAAGGCTGCACATGGCAATCACCTGACCCCGGCTGCTGCAAACTTTATAGCTACATGCCAGTTGCCAAGCACCCAAATTTTGATGATGTGGCCATGGGGAGGCTGCAATGGTAATAAATGTGAGGCCTGTTGAAAGTAACTTTTTTTCAATGCCTTCGTAACTTTGAACAGTCACTAAACAAATGGTTGCAATTCGAGAACTGCCTGTATTCCATATTTAGATACTATTCAAGGCTTATTTCAATCTGCAACACACAATGTAAGAACTGCAACAACCACTATGTTGGACAAACAGGCAGAAGACTGGAAAAGCATATCCATGAACACCAACTGGCAGAAGTCATGACGAAAATTCTTTAATTTCACAACATATAAACAGATTTAACCATAGTTTCAATTGGGAAAATGTGACCATCCTAGACCAGGCCAAGACCAAAAATGCCCAGGAATTTCTGGAATCTTGGCCCTTTGACAAATCAGCTGCCCCGATAGACATAGACATTAACAACATCTATAGACTATGCAAAAGAGACAATCAGCCAGCCCAAAAGAGAACAAAGAGACTCCAGCATTTCTCCACCAGTAATCAGCACTCAGATTAGCATCGATTAACTCTGTTAACTTCAGACCAACCGACTCACACAGACAGGCAAGTCAGCAGAATATAAACTGACAGCAAACAGCACACCTTACTAGCACTGATGATGTTAACTAGTTAGGCTAATGAAACATCTGCAAGAAAACAAGCCAGCTCAGAGAACACCAGGGTCACGCTTATTTTGATGCTTGCAATGTGATGGCATCTGTAATGTGGCTTCTTTTACCCGATTCTGGCAAGAACAAATTGAACAATTGAAAGACAGAAAGTATGACTTTATGGCCCCTTTTAAATCAGAGAAATGTTTGTTAAAAGGATCTATGGCTCCAAAGATAAAGAGAAGTGATGCCCCTGGCGAGGGATCTTTCCTAGCCCAAAGAGTTTCTAAGGCCCTTGGTTTTCTACAAGGGGTGCAGCTCCAATTGTGGCTACCACTCTTAGTAGACACCCCTGGCAGTCTGGAGGCTTACATGGCTCTTTTCTGTAGGTGAATGTTTGCATGGTTAAATGTTCTTCTAGGCAAAAAGGCTATTTTGAACAAATAGTTGTTCTTATTACAGTTTTTGTAGCATTTCTTTATCTTATTTCTGAGCGAAGTGTTTACAATCTGTTTTGCCTGAAACCTGTGTCTGCCTTTTCTCCGTTCTCACTTGTCTCATCCCAAATTAAATCATTTCACGGAGAGTTTTGCTCCATTGAAGTCAGCCATGGTTCAGGAAAGCTTCTGCCTTTTAATAAAAAAATTATTAGTCTGTAAAGCTGCTACTAGACTCCTGATTGATTTTCTAGCTACTGTTATGCCATGGCTCTCCTCCAGGTTGAGGAGGACGGAGTGGCACTTCAAGAAACTGGCACAGATGAAACAGACGTCTATTTAACCAGATGCAGATAACAAGTCATCATCCCTAAAGGACTGAAAGACCTCAACAATCCAGAGATTACAGCCAAAAATGATGGCACAAGCTCTCCAACTCCTAACCCATCTAACCAGCATCCTGTGGGACATGAACAGGCTGAGTCCAAGGGCCGATCCAACACATCATCAGTTTGGAATTTCTACACCTCCAAAAGAGATCTCAGTGCAGCCACTACCACCCCCAAAGTCCCTTGATTCTTATCTGGCACCAATTCGCTTTGACTGTTAGTAGATCAGATTTTTGTGTACAGGTAGTCCTCGACTTACAACTGCAGTTGAGCCCAACATTTCTGTTGCTAAGTGAAATGTTTGTTAAGTGAGTTTTGCCCTATTTTACAACCTTTCCTGTCACAGTTGTTAATGAATCATTGCAGTTGTTAAGTAAGTAACATGCTTGTACAAGTCATTTTTTTCAGTGATGCTGTAACATTAAACGGCCACTAAATGAACTGTTGTAAATCAAGGACTACCTGCATGGGTAGCATGGAATAAACTTATTGTACTTTTGAATTCCATTCTGGCTCCTGGTTCCTTGCACCTGACAGATCCTTCAGAGACAAGCACAAGTTAATCGCCCTCTGGAATTTTGTCGACATCAGGACTTGAGCAGGAGAAGTCAATGAACCCAGAGGCAGAACTTCACCTTCTTGAAGAATAAAAGAGGTTCTTCCACCTCCCAGTCCCCACCATGGGAGAGCTACACACACACACACACACACACACACACACACACACACACACACACACGGCCAATCCTGAAAACTGCCAGGCCACATGATACTTAGCCAAGCCACCAAACCTAAGAAAATAGGCAATTCTATGGAGATATCAAAACATTTTTCTGCAGACTGAGATTTAAAGAACACTTTCATCCTAGCTGGGCCTCAAACTTAGCTGGTTTCTACACTGGAGGCTTTAGCCAACAAGCTCAAGCTGCAACCCTCAATTTAAAAATCCCCCTAACAACAATCTTGGCTGGATAGAAGGAGAGGTCTTTCAAGAAGAACACCAACATCAAACAAACTGACAAATGAGAAGCAGTTACCATAGTGAATAAAGTGGATTATGTCAAGCAACTCTCCAGTATTACCTCCCATCCTCAGATCTTACAGCAACATATCAGAAAGAACTACATAACCAATATGTACAACTGTAGATACAAAGAATGTACAACTGAACATGAAATAAACCCTGTACAATATCGTTACTACTCTGTGACTGGATCAATTAGTAACAAACAACACTAAACTCAACAAGTGCCTTGATCTCATCTTCTGCAACAGTCTAAACACAATTTATGGAATACAAATAAAAGAACCCTTTTCTAACAGTGACCACAGCATTATTGACTTTTGTCTCAATTTACATCCTTGCAAAGAAGGCCATAATGATGGGACTCCAAATTATAACTTTAAAAAAGCCAACTACGATCTCATAGCTGCCAACCTTTCATCTCTTGATTGGCACATTCTATTCCATGGGTCCTCAAAATACGGCCTGGTGGGCCACATGCAGCCTGCACAAGCCATTAATCTGGCCCATGAAGGACCATGAGGCTGCCCGACCCACATCACCCCACCCACCCTTTGGCCAAGCACAGGACTTACATTCGCAAGCCCCACAGGCTGGAAATGAAAGATAAGGCCAACAATTTTGGCCTGCAGACATTCTGGAGGCAGGAGAGGTGAAAAATGGGGCGCACAGACACCCCAGGAGGCCAAAAAACTGGCAAAAATGGTCCATTTTTCACCTCCCCTGCCTCAAAAAGATAGATAAAGAGAGATAGATAGACAGAGAGAGAGGGAGTGAGAGAGAGACATAAAGAGAGAGAAACAAGAGAGAGAGAGAGTGGGTGGGAGAGAGAAAGAAAGAGAGAGATTTCTCAAGCTCCTTGGGGCTGAGAAGAATTGCTGCAAAACTGAGTTTACTGAAGTGGACCACTAGACTGTAATGATGAAGCCGTTAAGGCCAACCTTTTCAACACATGTTTTCAGTTCAGCCTTTGTCAACAGCAACGGCTCATGCTACACATTTCCTAGTTGTACCACAACATATTGATTTAACAGAAGATAACATTGAAGAGGCACCACGCAACCTAAAAACCATCTCTATCTATTGGCCCTAATAGATTAGGTGCCTACTTCTTGAAAGAACTTTCCACTGCCGTAGCCAAACCACTAAGGGCTATCTACGAGATATCTTTTAGAACCAGCTCCTTGCCCGACCGATGGTCATTAGTCACGGTCATCCCTATCTTCAAAAAGGGAGACCCCAGCCTAGTTGAGAATTACAGACCAATCTCATTGTGTCACCTGCAAAGTCATGGAATCAATCATCAACCAATCCATTACCCTCCACTTAGAGACAAACAGCCTACTCTCTAACAAGTAGTTTGGTTTCAGAAAAAAATTATCCTGTAATCTATAACTCCTACTTCCACGCAGAAACATTTAGACTACGCAACCTTACATAGATTTCTGCAAAGCCTTTGATTCAGTGGTACATGACAGACTGCTATTAAAACTACGCTCTTACGGCATTTCTGGATCACTACACAAATGGGCAGCTGCATTCCTGTCAAACAGGCAACAAATAATCAAAATAAGGAGTGCCCTGTCAAACCCTGCAGCAGTTAACAGGTGTGTCCCCCAAGCCAGCATTCTAGGACCCACTCTCTTTCTAATTTACATAAATGATCTTTGCAATCATATTATAAGCAACTGCATCCTCTTCGCTGATGACATCAAACTATTTAACACCACTGACAATGCTGCTGCTCTACAAAGCGACCTGGACTATGTGTCAGAATGGTCGAACAATTGGCAACTTCAAATCTAACCAACAAATGCTCTGTCTTATACATTGGCAACAAAAATCAGAACACCAAATGCAAGCTAGGCGGACCCTCACTCTCATCAAGGACCTAGGAGTACTCATTTCAAAAGATCTAAGCCCCAGAGCTCACTGTAACAACATTGCCAAAAAGGCATTAAGAGTCGTTAACCTAATTTTGCAAGGCGTCTTCTCTGGCAACATTACACTGCTAACCAGGGCATACAAAACCTTTGCCAGACCAATCCTCAAATACAGCTCATCTGCCTGGAATCAACACTGTATAAAGGACATTAATACAATTGAGAGAGTCCAGAGGTATTTCACGAGAACAGTACTCCACTCCTCTGCTTCCAATAGGATCCTTTAAGCCATTAGGCTTGAAATTTTGGACCTGGAAAACCTGGAACTACACCGCCTATGGTCTGACCTAAGCTTAGAATTCTCTGCTGCAATGTCCTACCTATCAACGATCACTTCAGCTTCAACCGCAATAATACACGAGCAAACAATAGATGCAAACTCAAAGTAAACCAGGGTTGGGTTGCTGCCAGCATTACCGCCAGTTCAGTGCACAGCAGGCGTGCACATTTGCACACAAATAGGTATGAGAGTATGAGCAAAACATTAAAAAATTAAATTTGTGCAATGAAAATTGTTCTGCGCATGCACAGAACCGAAAATCAAGATGGCAATGCCGTAGGAGAACGGGTCCAGGGGCATGGCAGGCCTGGATTGCTGCCGGTTCCAGCGACAAACCATTATCAGTTAGGCCAAACCAGTTCGAACCGGCAGGAACCCACCACTGAAGTAAATTGCTCCAAGCACGATTACAGAAAATATGACTTCCGCAACAGAATGGTCAATGCCTGGAATGCACTACACGACTCTGTTGTTACATCCTCAAACCCCCAAAACTCTAACCATCCACTGTGGACCTCACCCCCTTCCTAAGAGGTCTGTAAGGAGGCATGCATAAGCTCACCAGCGTGCCTACCATCCCTGTCCTACTGTTCCCATTTATTTGCACTCATTTCTTATATATATACCTATACCTGCTTATACTTATATGTTTACAAGTTATATTCATACTTATACTTGTTTTCTCATACATTCTTGAAAAACCAAAATAAATAAATAAATAGATTAGTGTCTCACTACTGCATGGAGGTATCCCAAGATCTCAGGAGCCATATATAAGGCCTTGGTGAGACCACACTTGGAATACTGCATGCAATTTTGGTCACCACAATATAAAAAAGATTTTGAGACTCTGGAAAGAGTGAAGAGAAGAGCAACAAGGATGATTAGGTGGCTGAAAGCTAAAGCATACGAAGAACAGTTGCAGAATTGGGTATGTCTAGTCTAGTGGAAATAAAAATAAGAGATGGAAGGGACCTTAGAGGTCTTTTAGTCCAGCCCCCTGCTCAAGCAGGAGATCCTATACCATTTCAGACAAGTAACTATCTAGTCTCTTCTTAAAAACCTGTAGAGATGGAGCACCCACAATGTCTGAGGGCAAGCTGTTCTATTGGTTAATTGTTCTGTTAGGGAGTTTCTCCTTAATCCTAGGTTGCTTCTCTCCTTGATTCATTTCCATCCATTGTTTCCTGCCCTGCCCTCTGGTGCTTTGGAAAATAAATTAACCCCCTCTTCTTTGTGGTAGCTTCTCAAATATTGGAATACTGCTATCAAGAAGGATAGGAAGGATAAGAAGGACTAGGGGTGATGTGATAGCAGTCTTCCAATATTTGAGGGGCTGTCACAAACAAGAGGGGGTCAACCTATTCTCCAAAGCACAAGAAGGCAAGACAAGAAGCAATGGATGGAAAATTATCAAGGAGACAAGCAACCCAGAACTAAGAAAAAATTTCCTGACAGTGGGAATAATAAACGAGTGGAACATCTTCTGTCTACTTTTCAAAATACACAAAACAGGCAATGTGGACTACACAATTGTTTCAAGCACTGGGACCATCACAACTGGTATATCAGGTTTGACAGGTTCCGTACTCAGACCTTATGTTACCAGCGTAAGAGACATCACAGAAACAGGAAGAAATGATTGTGGGGATACTGCAACAGTTGTAAGTGCAAGGATCAGTTGTAATTCACTTTGAATGCTTACTGAGCAAATGTTGTAAATTGAGAACTATCTTATAATTCCAAACAATGAATTCTTCTTCATCCTCTTGATGTTCTTTCTTCCATTATAATCTGGTTGCTTCTGCTTTCCTCAGCAATTATTGTAATAAACCTATTGGCCTGGCAGGAGTTCAAAATGTATCTCCAAATTGGTATTGAAAGTGACTAATTTAATATCTGTGTTATCTAGGGAGGGGAAGCTGGGGGCGGGGGGAGCTTCATTAAAGGCTCTACCAGAGTCTGGTCTTTGCTATCACTGCTGTTATTTTTCCCTTCTCCATGCAAAGAGAACCCTGGAGACTTTATTCCAATTGGCAGGTCAATAAATCAGTGCACACTATTTTTTTCTTCTTATATGTCATTGTGCAGCTGATTCCCGGCTAGGGTTAGCTTCTTGGCTGGGGACATTGTGGGACAGGGCACTGTGTTTAGCGTGGCAAAGATCAGAGCTGTCCAGGTGAGGGAGGTCTTATTTGGCCATCTTGACACAATTTAGTGAACCCCTGTCCAAGTGTCAATGAAAACTCAATCATCCAGGTCAAAAATATCTAAAAAGGGTTAACTTTGGTGCAGTTGCCGTGATTTTAACCTTTTTTAAATACTGAGCCAAGTCCATGAAGCTCTAGCTCAGGTGACCAAAGTGCAGTCCAGACCATCTTGGTTTAAATCAGGGGTGTCCAATCTGGACAACTTTCAGACCCATGAACATGGCTGGCTGGGGAATTCTGGCAGTTGAAGTCCTGAGGTCTTCAAGATCCCAAGGTTGGGTACCACTAGCTTAAATAATCAAGATTGCTAAACAGTACAAAACTATAAAATGACAATGTCAACTGCATATAAAAAGAATTTGTATAAGATGTTTTACAGGTGGCACTTATCCCCAACGAGAATAGCAAGAATGTCTAAGAACAAATCCGAAAAATGCTGGAAATGTCATCAAACGCTGGGCTCATACTACCACATGTGGTGGACTTGTACTGAAGCTAAAAGATATTGGACTAAAATTCACATGTGGCTGGAGAAAATGATACATAAATACGTAGACTTAAAACCAAAACTTTTTTTACTGGGAATCATACCAGAAACATACAATAAAGACTTGAAATATTTGATTGTAAATGTTTTAACAGCTGCTAGAATTGTATTTGCAAAAAATTGGAAGAATGAGAAAATACCAACACAAGAGGAAACTATTTGGAAAATAATGGAATGTGCTGAAATGAGTAAACTTACATTTGAAATTAGAGAACAGGAAGATGAGCAATTTTATAAGGTATGGGATTTGTTTTACCAATTGTAAAAAAAACCTGGAAATGAAATTATTAATGTACTACTAGAAAGTTATAGTCATTGTTATGAAAGTCTTTTCCCCCCCTTTTTTTTGCTATAAATAGAGTGTTTGATCATATGATATACAAAGGACAATAATGTATTCAATGTACAAGAATGGGATGATTTGAATCCTATGTATAATTGTAAGCATTGACCATGTAATACTGGTAAGATTTTTATATGTTAAATGGACCGATGATGATGTAATGAATATTTGACACATATATGAATTGAAATGTTCAATAACTACTTGGATTAGCAATGGGAAACTATTTCTGGAGTTGAATATGTTACACTTTAAGTATTGTATACTCTATGGATGATCAACATTAGCGGTAACTTGAACACATAATGCTCGGTGATAATGATGTATTTAGTTATGTTTGATGGATAACCAGTGATCTTATTTTTAATTGTAAAAACTGATGCACAAAAGTTTGTAACCAAATGACATGCTTGATGAAATTGAGGAAAGTTTTTTTATATGTGTTGTTTTGTTTTTGTTGGTTTTAAAAATAAAAAAATGTATTTTAAAAAAAAGATTGCTAAACAGTAGCAGACTTATTTGCAGTAGAGTACACAAGCCAGAGTAAAGAGACTTCTTGTTGGTCATGCAAACAAAATTTCTACATATCTATGTCAGCCTGGAATAATATTTAAGTCAAATAGATGGGGACTTGAAAGACAGTCCCATAAAAGTAAAGAAAACCCCATGCCAGTATCTCCTTAAGTCTAGTTCTCATGTAGAGTTATAATTGTAACTATAATTTTAATTGTTCCTATATTTATCTTCTTACCAATAAAGAATATTTGTAGCGCAGGTCTGAAATGAAGGGTTCTCGATACTCTCAGTTAGGTGTTTTCTTGCAGATGTTTCATTACCCACCATCAATGCTAGCGGGATGATATTAGCACCGATAATGCTACCCAGTTTGGCTAATGAAATGTCTGCAAGAAAACCACCAAGCTCAGAGAACACCAAGGAGTCCTCATAGCCTTTCACTGTTTGAAGGCTGCCCAGAGTCACCTGATCTGTGAGAGGGACAGCATATAAATTTAAGAAATAAATGAAAACACTCCTTTCTTTGCTCCAAAGAACCTCACACAAAGTAACAACCCAGAACTGCCACCACACCATGAAATTACAAACACAAAACCATAATGGGCAGGTTTCACAGGTCCATTTTCCCACAGGGCAAACAGCCCTTCCGTATCCCAGCCAGCTTCATCTGACTCCCAAATTCCCAACTCCTATTATTTAAAATATACAGACGGGGTTCCTTACACTTACAAAATTGCTTTGACAATTTTACAGTGAAGAAATAATACCTTGATCTTCCACAGTACAAGGTGTAGGGACCATTGTTTTTCCACCCCAGCATGATAACTAAAGAACCAGGCAGCATCTCACATTATCCTGTCATGTCTGGAGGACCAGAATGATGGACTGCTGTGGGAGTCTACTGGGGATAGAACATCCTATAAGTCTCCCTGTTCTCCCAAGTCTTCTTGAGTTTTATCTAGATGAACTACTTCATACCAGAAGTGATAAATTTCTCCCGAGGGAACTGAAGCAGCAAATTGACTTTCTTCTAAAGATCGGTTCAAACCTTAAACAGAAGCTGCAGGAGCTGGAAGAAGCTTCAGCGTACAGGTGACCAAGGCAAGAAGCCTCTTTTGAAAGGAAGCTTCTAAATTTAGGAAGGGGAACATTGGGCACTTTGCTCTATGAATCAATCAGAATAGAGCCAGAGGGGACCTCAGAGGTCTTCAAGTCAAACCCACTGCTCACACAGGAAACTCTATACCATTCCAAACAAGTGACTGTCCATTCTATTCTTAAAAACCTCCAGTGATGGAGTGCCCACAATGTCTGAGGCAAGCTGTTCCATTGATTAATTGTTCTCACAATTAGGGAGTTTTTCCTTAATTCCAGATTGTTTCTCTCCTTGATTAGTTTCCATCCATTGTTTCTTGTCCTGCTCTCTGGTGCTTTGTAAAATAAGTTGACCCCCGCCCCCTCCTCTTCGTGGCAACCTCTCAAATACTGGAATGCTGCTATCATTTCTTCTTTTCTCTAGACTAGACATAAATGGTGAAAATTGATTTTTTTTACTACCAGTTCTGTAGACGTGGCTTGGTAGGCATGACAGGGGAAATCTCCATTCCCAGCCCACTCTGGGACCAGCCAGAGATGGCCTTTGACGATTCTCCGAACTACTCAAAATTTCCACTACTGGATCTCCAGAACCTGTCAGAACCTGCTGGATTTCACCCCTGCTAGACATACCCAATTCCTGCAACTGTTCTTCATATGTTTTAGTCTCCAGGCCTTTAATCATCTTAGTTGCTCTTCTTTGCAATTTTTCCAAAGTCTCAACATCTTTTTTGTAATGTAGTAACAAAAACTGGATGCAGTATTCCAGGTGTGACTTTGCTAAGGTTTTATAAAGTGGTACTAATACAAGACTCTATACCTCTGTTTATACAACCAAGGTTTTTATTTATTTATTTATTTTTATTTTATACACATAAACAAATCAACAGAACACATAAACACATTAACAAAAATAACCACATAACTTAAAAACAACATAGGAACAAGAAGTTCCATCGTATATCATACAGCAGTTCCAAATCGGTTTCTTTGCAGTTAATAGTTTGCTTTCTATACATTTCTATCTTGCATTTGTAATCTCATTACTCATTATCCATTTTTATATACATTTCTTTATTTATTTATACTTAGCTACTTATGATCATTATTTACCTATATTGTGCTTTATATTTTACTGTCATCTATTCTCTTACATGCAGTTATAGGTATACATTCACATAGTTATTCTTTTTCTTTGCCATTCTTATATTATTATTATTCCATTTAAAAGGTTATAAGGTATAATTTGGAATGTATTATTTACCATCCTTCACACCTGCTGTGACACCACCTTACTTTCTCTTTCTTTTCTTTTCTCCCTCCCTTCCTTCTCTCCTTCCTTCCTTCCTCCTCTCCTTCCCCTTCTTCCTTCCCTTACTTCTCCCCTACTTCTACCCTCTTTCTTCTCCTTCCTGCCCTCTCTCTTTCTCTTTTTCTCTCTTCCTCCCTCCTCTCCTTCTCTTTCTCTCCCTTCCACCCACCTCTCCTTACTCCTTTCTTCTTCCCCTACCTCTCCTCCACATTTCTTCTTCCTCTCCTACTATCTCTTCTTCTCTCTCTCTCTCTCCCACCCTCCACTTCTTTCCTTTCCTTCGTCCCTCCATTCTCTACTTCCTTCCTCCCCTCCTTTCCTTCCTTCTTCCCTTCCTTTCTTTTTCTATTGTTATAGGTGTCTCTTTCAAATCCAGTTTATGTTTTCTTGAGGGTGTTATTTCCACAAGTCCATTTTTTTTCATATCATTTCCTTTTTTCTCTATCATTTTCCAGAATGGGAGGAGGGAATGGTCACACGTGGGTTTTATCACAGCCTGATTGGTCCAAGGCTGAGAGGAAATCTATAAATACCGGTGCCTGTCCATTGCTGGCCCAGATTCTCTCTCAGCCTGGTCCAAGCTGTAGAGTAGTTGGATAGGTTCTATTTGTTTTCTCCTTTTGGGTGAGTTCTATTCAATCTGATTCCTATTTGGCTAATTGGGCACTTTAAATCCCTTTAAATTCTAAATTGATCTGCTGCGGCCCCAAGGGACAGATCTCTGCCTTGGGCGGCTGGGGGAGAGCCCAGTGGGGCACTAGTCTCCCCCACGCAGGCCAGGAACCTTTGCCCGTCCCCGGGTGCGGGGGTGCGGTTCCATTCAAATTGCTTCATTCAAACTACTTGAAGAGGCTGTTTTTGCAGCAGGAAAGTGAAAGAGAAACTTCAAGCCTCGAGGCTGGAGTGAGCAGATCGCTCCGGAGCGGCCTCGCTGCAGGCTTCTTTGTTTGTGTTGCCGGGGAGACAGAGCAGGGGGGGAGAGCTGCTCTCCCTGCTCATTTTAAAGTAACGGCTTGAAAAGCCTGGCTGGGCTGCTGGTGATTATTTCCAGCCCTTTTCTCCCGCGCACGGAGTTCCGGTGGCCATCTTGGAGGCTGCCACGTGTGTGAGGCCTGGCCCTTATCGACGGGCCTAGTGCGGCCTAGTGAGAGGCCTTGAGCCTTGGTCTCCCCACAGGCTTCAGGCCCTGGTCTCAGGTGGGACTTTGGAGGCCGATTCCTGCTCCTTTCGTCGGACACGTGAGTGGGGCATGGACGAGGGAGCGGAGATTCCCCAGGGGCAGGGGGCAGGCCCTACTGGGAGTGAGGAGGCCCTGGATCAGGAGGTGGGGGGAGGGCTCCCCCTCAGAGATCCCTTTCTTCAAGGCGCCCCTCCAGTTCTGTCTCTAGGGATGAGGCAGCTCGCCATAGGGCGCTGGAAAAGACCTTTGCCAGGGCAGAAAGGCAGGCCCAGTCCTCCAAGCCTTTATCTAGGGACAGATCCAGGTCCCCTGTTAGGCCCATTTCAGTAAGGTCTCTACTTAGGGGTTTTTGCCCGGCTTCTTCATGCAGCTCCCCTGGTAGGTCGCGGGCCTTCTCCAGGAGGGGGCGTTCTCCATCCCCCATAGATGATCCTCTGGAGGGCACGTCCAGAGGCCCCTGTTCCCCCCAAAGGTTGGCCCCTCAGGGCCCTGCTTCTACTTAGGGGGATGTGGAGGAGCTGAATAATCTCCCTGAAGGGATTAAAAGGCTTATTTCTGCAGCCATCACTCGGGGCATTGCCCAGCGGGACAAAGGCTCCCTTTACTCTAGGCATGGGGGGCTGAACAGGGCTCAGTGTCGGGCTTCCTCCCCTTCCATGATCAGTGAGACTTCCTTCCTGGGGGGGGGGGAGTTACCCCAGGAGATGGGATTCTCAGATGATGAGAAGACCACTGTTTCGGAGGAGTCTTCTTCTAAGGTCCTATTTATGCCCGCCTTGTTTAAAGTTCTCTTGGATAAGGCGAGGCACACCACCAAGGTCGGAACTGGGGCTCCTTCTGTGCCCTCCCCAAGGGATCCCAACATGGTCATGTTCTCTGCCACGGCCACCAACAAGGAAGAGATCCCTGCCCCTCCCTTGTTCCTAGAGGTTCTGACCGACCAGTGGGCTAAACCTTCTAATTTCTCTTCTCCAGGCAGTACCGACCGTCGGCATTATAACATGGAGCAAACCTTTGCTCAGGCCATTCAGCTCCCGACGGTTGACATCCCTGTGGCAGCATTGGTGTCCTCCTCCCCGGTGGTGTCGGGCGATGCGGCAGATAAGTTGAAGCCGGAGGATAAGCGCGCAGAGCTTACTTTGCGGAAGAACTTCAACGCCACAGCGTGGGCCATTAAGGCGGCGGCTTCAGCTTCGTACTTTAATCGTGCCACGGTCATGTGGCTCAAGAAGCTGCAGGCACGCATTCCCATACAGGAAGACCGGATCCATCAGGATCTGGTCAAGATTCTGGCAGCGTGTCAGTTCTCAGCTGACGCGACCTTGGACACGGTCAAGTTTGCTTCTAGCGCCCTGGCCACCTCCCGTAGGCTCCTATGGTTGCGCCATTGGCAAATGGACAACAAAGCGAAATGGGATTTGGCGGCTGCCCCCTTCAAAGGGCCCGATCTCTTCGGGGAGGCCCTTACTCGCATCCTCGTGGAGGATAAGGATAAGAAGAAGGTCCTCCCGTCCACGGCTAAGAAGGCCGAGAACAAGTCACGTCCCTTCCGTAGGCAACGGTATAGGGCCCCTATCTTCGGCTATAACCAGCGCTTCTCTTCTTTCTCTTCTGACAGGCAGTTCTTGGGGCAGCCCTTCCAGGACAGGAGCCGTTTCCAGGGCCAGGCTCGGCGGCCCTTTCGGGGGGGAGGCGGCCGTCCCTTCCGCAGGGGGAAGTGACTCAAACCCGAGTCATCCCATCGGCGGCCGCCTCGCTCTTTATGCGGACCGGTGGGACGACATCACGTCGGACGCCTGGGTTCGAGCCACGGTTTGTTACGGGCTCAGGTTAGAATTTCTCTCCACTCCTCCAAATCTCTTTCGGTCGTTCCCTCCATCCCGGAGTCGAGAGCGCCGCCGCCTGATGAGTCAGGCGATCGCCCACCTCCTCAAAATCCATGCGGTGGAGGCGGTTCCCGCAGGGGAACGGGGCCGGGGCCACTACTCAAATCTCTTCGTGGTCCCGAAGAGCACGGGGGGTTGGAGAGCAATTCTAGACCTCAAGCGCCTGAACAGGTTTCTGGTCTACAGGCGGTTCAAAATGTCATCGCTCAAGTCCATCCTTCAGGGCATCAGGAAAGGCGATTTCCTGGCCTCCGTGGATCCCACGGAAGCCTATCTTCACGTTCCCATCCTGCCCGCTCATCGCCGGTTCTTGAGGTTCTCCCACGGGCCCCACCATTACCAGTACAGGGCTCTTCCCTTCGGCCTGGCCTCGGCCCCGAGGACCTTCACAAAGGTCCTGGCTGCTCTGGCGGCCCATCTGAGATCGGTCCCGGTCCGCCTCCAATGTTATTTAGACGATGTCTTGCTTCAGGCGGGCTCCCTGTCTCAGGCCGTTTCAGATCTTCGGATTACCATTCGAAGACTCCAGGCCCTGGGGTTCTCGGTAAACTTCGAAGAGAGCCATCTCACTCCCTCCACTCGCATTCTGCATCTGGGGACAGTCATAGATTCCAAGTTGGGGGAGGTGCGTCTGTCTCAGGAGAGGCAGGTCAGCCTTCGTCAGCTGGCAGAGAGCGTTCGCACAAAGCGCTCCGTTTCCATCCTCTCTCTGTCACAGTTATTGGGCAAGATGGTCTCTTGCATAGGGATTGTCCCGTGGGCCAGACTCCATCTTCGGCCCCTTCAATGGGAGCTTATCCCCTATCAGAGGGGACGAATGAGCAATTCCCTTCGGACTCTCCGCATCTCGGCGGGGGTCCGTGCATCCCTGGTGTGGTAGGCTCTCCCCGGCCATCCAGCGGGGGTGTCTGTTCTGGGAGCCGAGCAGGGTGATCGTCACCACGGACGCGAGTCTGTTCGGGTGGGGGGCCCTGGTGGGCTCTCGGATGGCTCAGGGCAGATGGACGGCCTCGGACCTCCGTCACAACATCAATTGGCTGGAACTGAAGGCCGCGCGTCTGGCCCTGAGTCACTTTCGCTCCTCGGTGGAAGGGAGCCACGTTCTCCTCCTGACGGACAATGTGGCCACCAAGGCGCACATCAATCATCAGGGCGGCACCCACTCGAGAGCCCTCTGGCTGGAGGCTCTGCGATTGGGGTCGTGGGCGGAGAAACACTTACAGTCTCTGGTGGCGGAGCACATCTCGGGACTCTCCAACGTCCAGGCGGACTGGCTCAGTCGAGCAACTCTGGACAACGGCGAGTGGCAACTCCACCCGTCGCTGTTCCGGGAGATCTGTCGTCGGTTCGGGTCCCCCCGGGTGGACCTGTTTGCGTCTCCCGAGAACACACAACTCCCGCGTTTCTTCACCCGTTTCCAATCCAGCTCGGCGGAGGGCATGGATGCCCTCAGGAGCCGGTGGCCCCCGGGCCTTCTCTATGCCTTTCCCCCCATTCCACTCATCCCGGGGACCGTCAGGAAGGTGGTGACGGAAGGGGCCTTGGTCATTCTGGTGGCCCCGTTTTGGCCCAGGAGGCCCTGGTTTGCGGACCTGGTTCAGCTGTCAGTGACTTCCCCGTGGAGGATCCCGCAAGGGGAGGTGGTCTTACGGCAGGGGGCCCTGATTCACACAGAGCCTCAGTGGCTTCAGCTGACCGTTTGGCTCTTGAACGGCGGCTTCTGGGGGGGGCTCATCTATCTTCCGGGGTCATCCGCACCATCGAGGCGGCACGTCGCCCCTCGACGACCCGCATTTATAACTCCACCTGGGCGGCGTTCGCCCGCTGGTGCTCCCCCAAGGACATCTCTCCCATCAGAGCCACCATTCCCAACGTCTTGGATTCCTTCAGAAGGGCCTGGAGGACGGGCTCTCGCAAACCACCTTGCGGTGCCAAGTGGCGGCCCTGTCCTCGGTCTTGGGGGGGGGCGGGGTCTTCTTCCCTTTCCCAGTCTCCTCTGGTCAAGCTGTTCCTCAAGGGGGCGGCTAATCTCAGGCCTCCTCCCGTTCATAGATTCCCCGCGTGGGATCTTCCGCTTGTCCTCAAGGCCTTAACGGGAGCTCCGTTTGAACCTCTCCGCTCGGTGCACTTGCGCTTCTGATCACTGAAGGTGGTCTTCCTGGTGGCCATCACTTCCGCCCGGCGTATATCCGAGCTGGGCGCCCTGTCTTGTAAGGATGACCTCTGTCTTTTTCACCAGGACAGAGTGGTCCTTCGCCTTGACCCGGCATTCGTCCCCAAAGTAAATACCCCCTTTCACAGGGCTCAGGAGATCGTCCTGCCCGACTTCTGTCCGAGTCCGTCCACTGACAGGGAGCGTCTTTGGCATCGTCTGGATGTCCGCCGTGCCCTGCGGATCTACCTCCGGCGGACCAAGGATTTCCGCAAGTTTGAGGCCTTGTTCGTCTCCTTCCTACCTGGAGCCCTGGGTTCGAGGGTGTCCTCGGCTACCATCGGCCGTTGGCTGCATCAGGCCATCTCAGAGGCCTACGTGGCCTCAGGGCGGCCGGTTCCATCAGGCGTCACGGCGCACTCTACAAGGAGCGCGGCAACCTCGGCAGCGTGGGCCACGAGGGCCCCGTTTGAAGACATCTGCCGGGCGGCTACCTGGGCCACTCCAACCTCGTTCATCCGGCATTATCGTCTGGATGCTTCGCGTCGGCGGACGCGTCTTCGGTCGTAGGGTCCTACAGGGGGTGGCAGCTGAGGCTCCCCTTGGGTCCTAGAGTTCCTGTTCTCCCTCCCTGGGACTTTAGCTTGGGTATGTCCCACGTGTGACCATTCCCTCCTCCCATTCTGGAAAAAGGACGTTGGTCTTACCTGAACGTCTATTTTCTGATGGGAGGAGGGAATGGTCACAACCCGCCCTGAGTTCTTCTGTTGGGGCCAAGGGGAGGGCCCGGGGGGTGTTTCCCGGGGTTTGTTGTGTTGTTTCTTGTTTTTCAGTTGTACCGTTCATGTTCGAGAATCTGGGCCAGCAATGGACAGGCACCGGTATTTATAGATTTCCTCTCAGCCTTGGACCAATCAGGCTGTGATAAAACCCACGTGTGACCATTCCCTCCTCCCATCAGAAAATAGACGTTCAGGTAAGACCAACGTCCTTTCTACAGTCTATATGCCAGCTATCATCCTGATTTGTTTTCACCAATCATGACCCCCTTTTTTTACTTATAATTATTATTTTTGAGAGTTGTTCTATTCTTTCATTGCTTTTTATTTCTTTGCTCCATCCATTTATACCAATTAACCCATATCTGGTCTACTTTCAATTTCTTAGGAATATTAAACATCTGGGCTCTTTTTTTTTTTAGTGCGTTCAGTCCATTCAAGTTTATCGACATAATTGTTATTTCTTGATCCATCTTTAGTTGGGATTGTTTCTTTTACTTCTAGTTTGTATCTGACTTTTCCCTCTCGCGCCTTCCTTCTCTGCTCTCTCTCTTTCTTGCCTCTGTTCTTCTCTCCTGCTTCTTCTGCTGTCTTCCTTCTCTGCTCTCTCTCTTTCTTGCCTCTGTTCTTCTCTCCTGCTTCTTTCGCTGTCTTCTGATGTTTCTTCCACTTGACCTCTGTATTCTAGTTCCTCTTTGTTTCCTTGTTTTCCTTCCCTATTACAGTGTTCTTCATAGAATTTGTGTGCTTCTTCTAAATTCTCTATCTTATATCTTTTTCCTTGCCAAGATACCAGAACCCCTTCTGGTACCAGCCATCTGTACATTATTCTGTTTTTATTCAACTTGTTTGTTAAAAATTGGTATTGCCTGCGTTGTTCCCGGATTCTCTGTGGGATCTGTTTAAGAGTGGTCAGCTCTTTTCCCTGTAGTATAATCGTCTCTTCTCTGGTTTTTTTGTACACTTCATCTCTGGCAGTTTTCTTAGTGAATCTTACATGTAATTCTCTCGGGAGCCTATGTCTCCTTGCATAATTAGTATTCACCCTGTAAGCCTCATCAATAATTTCTCTCAGTTCCTGTTCTGTTTTTTGCAGAAATTCAGTAAGGATATTAATCATTTTTCCTTTCAGATCTTCCTCCTTCTCTTCCGATATGTTTTGAAATCTTAGGTAGAATGCCGCTTTTTCGTTTTCGAGTCGAGGTTTGAGGTTCGAGGTTCATTTTATTTATATGCCGCCCTATTCCCTGAGGGACTCAGGGTGGCTCACAAACCCAAAGGGAGGGGGGAGGTAAACACAAAGAAACTACAACAAAAAAGGTACAGGGGAAGTTTTTTAAAAAAAACAACCAACAGTCACACGATTCGAGAGTGGAAGGGAACTCATCAACCCCAGGCCTGCCGACACAGCCAGGTTTTTTTTTTTTTTTTTTTTTTTAAGAGAGCTTTTTTATTTTTCTTTAAAAAAAAAACACAAACATGTCATCATTTGTCAATCATTAAGACATTGAAGTACAATTTTTTTTTTGTTGTGTATACCCCTCCCTCCCTCCACCCCCCCATCCCCCCTCCTCCTTCCCCCCCCGACTTCCCAGAACCCGTACACGGTATGGATTTTTAACTAGCACAGTCTAAAATCTATTGAGAAAAAAGAAATAAAGAAATTAATGACATTCTAGATTGAACTTAGCTTCTTCTTACTGAACTGACTTTTAACAGTTTAAATCATTTCTGATCTTAAGCATAGGCTAACTGGAATTTCTTAGTCCCGTATTTATTTTGTATATAGTCAATCCATTTTTTCCAGTCTCGTTTATATCTCTCATTTGAATGATCTTTGAGATATGCCGATATTTTAGCCATTTCAGCTAAGTTTGTTACTTTCAATGTCCATTCTTGGATTGTAGGCAAGTCTTCCTTCTTCCAATATTGCGCCACCAACAGTCTTGCTGCAGTTATCAGGTGCAGAATCAAATTGGTCTCTACCACTGTAAAATCAGTACATATACCTAGTAAAAATAACTGAGGAATAAACTTTATCCTTCTTTTAAAAACATTTTGCATGACCCACCATATTTTTATCCATTTTTATCCTTGAAAGGGATTGATGCCTGTCCGAGAAGAAAGTGAAGTCATATTCCTCTGCATTTCTTTCTCGCCAGATATCTCTCAATTCAAAATCATCCATAATGTCAAAGAAGGATTTGGGTAACTTTGCTCGCATCTTGGTATTTAGGCGGGAAATCTTCTTATCTCTCTTAGTGTCTATCACTCCATTCCAGTCACCCAATAGTATACAGGAACTATAGTCCCACTGTACTAATTTAGCATGAAGATTTCTATAGAATCTATCTTGCTGTTGATTGGGTGCATAAATTCCCAAAAGTAATGTCTTTTTCCCTTCTAAGATTAAGTCTAAAGCAATATATCTTCCGAAGGGATCTGCTTCTATTAATTCAGCTTTCATATCTTTTCTTAAGTATACAACTATACCATTCTTCTTTTCCATAGCAGAAGCTGCAAAATGTTGACCAAGTTTTGAGTTGATCAAATATTTTTGATCAGTTGACTTGATATGAGTTTCTTGCAAACAAATTACATCGTTCTTAAACTGTTTAAGATAATGAAATATTTTCTTCCTCTTCTGTGGAGAGTTCAGTCCGTTGACATTCCATGTTAAAATCTTAGTTGTCATCTTTGGTTGGTTGAAGCATTTTTAGAGCTTCCTGCACGGCCTGTTTAACCTTAGGTTTAGCTCCTCCCACTGCTTCCAGATTTGTTGTTGTAGTTCCTTGATCGATGGCCGATGATTGTTGATACTGTTGCTTCTTAGCTTGTTTCTCCATACGTCTAGTAGTCATGCGGCTAGGTCTTGGTTCCATAGCACCTTGCACTTCTAGAGAAGAGAGATGCTCCATCTTGTCTGGTGGTTGTGTAGTTTGCTGTCTATCCTGTCCTTCTTGTGGTCTTTCTCTAGGTCCAGATGGTGCAGGGTGTCCGGCCTTCAATATATTATAATAAAAATCTCGGGCTTTCCATACAGAGTTGAGGCGGTACCTTTGCTTATCAAATGTAAATATGATGCCGAATGGTGCATCCCATCTATACTGTATCTGACGGTTTCTGAGCTCTTCGGCCAAAAAAGCGTAGTCTCTTCTGGCTCTTAACATTTGAGGTGGTATCTCTTTCAAAACAGCCAGGTCTTGACCGCCAATTTGAAGCTTAGTGTTATAAGACGCTTGCAGTACCATATTTCTGAACTCTCTTGTAGTAAAATATATAACGATGTCTCGAGGAAGCTGCTTCTGCTTTGCCAGCCAGGAGTTAACGCGGTAAGCTTTGTCAATTTGCCAGCCTTGGTTGGTCCCTGGTCTTCCCATCAGGCGGTCAAAAGCTTCCGATAGGATCTGTTTCAGGTTCTCCTGTTTCTCCTCACGCAGCCCCCTTACTCTTAATGCGAGCTCCATTTGTCGGTACTGTATCATAATAATTTCTTTTTCAGCATTTTCCACTTTTTGTTCCACCACCTCTGTTTTCAATGTCAAGTTAGCATTGGCATCATTAAGAACCTCTAGAGTATCTTCCACTCCAGAAATATGTTCTGTTAATACAGTTACAAGACTCAGCATGTCGTCTCTAATTTTATCAGCCTTAGCCTCAAATTTCTCATACAACTCCTGTTTAAGTCCTTTTATTTCACTTTTAATTTCACTTTTAATTTCTTCTTTCATTTCTTTTATTTCCTCTTTTCTCTCCTCTCTATTATCTCTAAATTTATCTTCCATTTTAATTGTCTGTGCATTAAGAGCCTCGCTTAGATTACTCAGAAAAAATTCTTTCGTTAACACATCCCCAGCAGGGGGCGTAGGAAGCGGAGGCTGCAGCTTTGTGCCAGGCACTGAGGATGTGCCCCTGGAAGTAGAGGGTGACGACTTCAAGTTAATATTTGGTTTTGAGGCCATTTCAAAATTTGTCTGCCTGCAGTTAATAAAACTCTATAGCCTAAATATGCAGCTTTAAGTAAAGAGGCTTTTATTTTGAAGTTTAAGGCTTGGCAAAACTTTCAGTGAGTAAACATTGTAACAAGACCGTTCAACAGATTCATCACCATTTAACTTCCAAATAAGCAAAGTTAATGAAGGAGTAAAATTCTTCTATTGTGAAACCAAAACATTTGATAAGCTATCTCTTTTGTTTTGAATTCTTTTGAAGTCTTGTAAGAATTAGCAAAAAGTGTTCGTTATTACCGGAGAAACCAGCCTGCTCGGCGCCATTTTAAAAGCCTCTGAGTAAATAATTTTTCGGAGGAGAAAAAGAGAAGAAGCTAAAATGTTGATAAGCAATTATTGTCCTCGCAGTAAACGGATTCAGCTCGTGATAAGATTAAATCAAACAAAACTTAGAGCAGAGTGGGAGAGACCTACTTTGTCCTGCACAAGGCAGTTTGAAGTTCCCAGCACGGACAGCCGTTCTGCCTTGGGCTAGCCCCCCTTTCCTTGCAAGCACAAAAGCTGCAAAAATCGAAGAGCATTTGCCAGCAAAACAGTTTCTTCTTTCCCTCTTGCCTGAAGGATAAGAAAACCTGATAAGACGTCAGATGGAAGATCCTCTAAACAGGTACGTAGCCAGGAATTCGGAGGCAGCTGATTTTTTGCTGCCCCCACCAGTAAGCTCCTCCCAGGAAGTCCGACACAGCCAGGTTTTAACGGCTTTTTGGAAACCCTGGAGAGAGGTGAGGGTCCGAATCTCTGCGGGGAGCTCGTTCCAAAGGGCCGGAGCAGCCACAGAGAAGGCCCTCCCCCGGGTAGTAGCCAGATGACATTGGCCAGTAGATGGAACCCGGAGGAGGCCTATCTGTGGGATCTAATGGGCCTTTGGGAGGTAATTGGCAGCAGGCGGTCTCTCAAGTACAAGATTCCGTCTCTCAAGAGTCGGATTATTGACAATTCCAATTCTTTATTAAGTTGCCTATATTCTATTTCCATTTTTCCCATCTTCTGATCTGAGTGTTGTATTTTTTCTTCCATACATTGGATTTTCTGTTCGTTGATTGTTAAGGCATTCTGTATCTTTTCAACTTTATCGTCTACATTTTTTATTGTTCCTTTCAATTCTCCCATTTCCTTTTTTAATTCTTCATGATTTTTCCTTGTCTCTACTTGGCTAATAGCCAAGGTCTCCTGTATCATCTGGAGCATCGATTGCATGTTTTGCATCATAGGTGCTGGTCCCGCTGATTCTGCCATCTTTTCCCCTTTCTCCAACCCCCACACACTCTCCATTGTTTTTTGATTTGAGGAGGGGGGCATTGCTGAACTCACAATGGGTATGGTCTTTTTCCCTAATTTTGATGAGTTTGCCATTTTTAACTCCGTTTTGACCTTGCCCACGATTGGTTATAACTTTTACCTTATTTATACCTTGTCAGTAATATCAATAATATATTATAATTATTATAATTGTATAAACCAATATTCAACAACAATTCCACAATTATCCTTCCTTGGTATCACCTTTCAATACTTAAACAGTCCTTTGTAATAATACTAGTAATATTCTATTTTATTAATTTGATTAGTAGATATCATAAATTTGTATATCACATCCTATTCTTATATCAATAAATGTCTCTCAATTTTGTCGGTTGTTCAATATTCAGTTCTAATAATTAGTCTCTCTAAGTCACTCTCTCCTTGATGTCAATGTCCATGAAGCAAAAGACAGACCTCTATTTCTTGTCTCTGGCACTGCTCCAAGCTCCTAGTCAGCTCAATATCAAATACTTAAAAAAATTCAACCCAGCGGCAGAAGAACTGGTAAGCAGAAAAAAAGGGAACTCCGTTTGCCAACCTGACTATTATGCAGTCATTTCTTTAAACCTTCCAAATCCTTCCGGCAAATTTCATCCCCTGAAGTCCATGTCGGGATTTTGTTCTTACTGTGGCTGATCTTAAGGTTCCTGCGGCTGTCCCTTCCTGTCCGTTCTAACTCAGCCTCTTTGCACTGCTTCTTTTCGGCAAAATTAAACTGTAAAAAATAGCATCTCTCCCGGCTCCTTCTTCTCTCAGCTCATCCATTTTGCCAGTTTCGCCTTGCTTTCCTCTCTGGATTGTCAGCAATAATAACAAGCACCCAAATTCGTCTGCTTCTATTTTGTTTCTTCCTTCTATGCGGCCGCCATTGCTCAGTCCTAACCAGATGGTAGGATATTCTTCATCCGGTTAGGGGGGTTTCTCCTATCTGCCGGGGGATTTGCCTTACCACCCCGGCGTCCGCAGAATATCCCCTTTGATCTGCTGGTCTCTTCGGGATCAGCAGTGCTCCAAAAGTGAGCCCACGTGAAGAAATTAGAGTTAGGGGTTAGAGGAGCTCCCTTACCCCGCTCTAGGCACAGTAACGTCACCACCCGGAAGTCTATACCAAGGTTTGTATTAGTTTTTTTGGCTGCCGCTGCACACTTCTGACTCATATTTAAGTAATTGTCCACCCTGACTATAAAATCTCTCTCACAGTTACTGTTTTTGAACCACTTTTTGCCTAATCTGTACTTGTGAATCTATTTCAAGAGGATGATTTACTTGCATCCAATCATGCTATTGAACCCTTACCCTCCTCCACAATATCCCATGCAATTTGGAGACCATTGAGAGCCCTTAAAATGGCAGCATTGCCTAGGAACAGCTTTCAGAGGTCATTGCTATGAAGCTTTAGATTGCCCGTGGTACTATGAGTCAAATCTCCCTACTTCAGCCCAACTCTCCTTTGAATCCAAACCCAATTCCCCAGTCTAAGTAGAGAAAGTAGCCAGATATCTCTACACTATCTGACCCACCAGGACTGATTTCCAGTTTGAGAACATGCTTGGCAGAAAACCCTTTTAGAAGACTTGCACAGCTGCTTCTTTCTGTTGCCCACCACTGGAATTATCCTGTGTGTCAGAACTGCTCTGGTGAGAGACACTCCCTTTTGGCAAAGCCAAAGAAAGGAGGGGTTTTAAAATTTGCATACAATTACTTTCCTTTGTTTCTGATGAATTTCATTTGCACAATATGCTTGAGTAGGTCACTCACGGTCTACAAGATGGTCTGATTTTAACACTAGGGGTGGCTTTTCAGGATGTAATTCAGGGAGCCAAAACAAGGAAGAGATCAAAATTAAAGAAGCAGGTAAGAGCAGAGGCCACCCTGTCAGGTAGAGTTGAGAAGTGACTGTTACAACTTTTCATAGATAAGGTATGGGGGTGTCCATATGGTCCCAGGTAAAGCTTTCAATTGTACCACTTGACATTTTGGTTGTATGCTACAAGAAGATCCTTTGTCAGCCTCTATCTTGCTCTGCTTTCGGCTGCCATAGTAACGGGGGAGGGAGGCATAGACATTTGTGAGGTGGAAATGTCTGGTGAGAAAGAGGGAGGATTGCTCTCATCATCTATTGTGCAGCTGAATGGACTTCTTTATGCCCAGTCAAGGTCAACCATCCCTGCATACCAGATGGATGAAGCCACCTGAAGATGCATCCCATGTGACACAATGGGGGCTGGGGATTGGGCATTTAGCCTGGTTCCTTAGTGGGAGGGATTTGGGAATACTTTCAATATGTAATTTTTGTGCCTTTAGCCTCAGACCTTGTTTTACTTTCGCTGCTATTACTTCATATCTAGTAAAAATATATTTTCTCTAAAACCATGGAGTTGTGGGTTTCCTTTCTTAGCTATTGAAGGAGGCACGTCTGACAGCCTTCTTAGGAATATTTGCAGAAGGAGAGACATGGACAAAGAAGATCAGTGGCTAGAGAATCCCAGTTGGATGAGAAAGGAAGGAATTCTACATAGAATTCTTGGAATTCAGGAAAAATAGAGCAATTTGTAGTACCACAGTTTTTCAGAGATTCCTGGAAGCCTGCTCAAACCAAATCAATCTTTTTTTTTCTGTTTATAATTTTTTATTTTAAACACATAAGCACATCAACAAAAACAAACACATAACTTAAAAACAACATAGGAACAATAAGTTCCATCGTATATCATACCGCAGTTCCGAATCGGTTTCTTTGCAGTTAGTGTTTTCTCTACTATACATTTCTATCTTTCATTCATAATCTCCTTATTCGTTATCCATTTTTATGTACATTTCTTTATTTATTTAAACTTAGCTACTTATGACCAAATATTATTTACCTATATTATGCTTTATATTTTTACTGTCATTTATTCTCTTACATACCGTTATATACATTCACATAATAATTCTTTTTCTTTGCCATTCTTATATTATTATTATTCCATTTGAAAGGTTATAAGGTATAGTTTAAAATGCTTTATTTACCATCCTTCACACCTGCTAAGACACCACCTTGTTTTCTCTTTCTTTTCTTTTCTCCCTCCCTCCCTTCTCTACTTCCTTCCTTCCTCCTCTCCATCCCCTTCTTCCTTCCCTTACCTCTTCCCTACTCCTACCCTTTTTCTTCTCCTTCCTACCTTCTCTCCTACTCTTTCTTTCTCTTCCTCCCTCCTCTTTTTCTTTTTCTCTCCAAATCCAAACCAAATCAATCTTTATTCAGTCACAGACCAGTAGATAAAACATAAACGTCACAATTAATTAAGATAAAAGGATAAGTATAATTGTTCTAAAATATCTGAAAAGGGTTAACACGATGACATACTATACCAACTATAGAAGAGTATTTGGCTGTGATCAAGGAAATTAAATCAGATTGCTCTTACAATAACATCATGAGATAAAAGAAATCTGGACAGCCAGGTTATTTAGTAAAAAGTAGAAATCCTAATTGCATAGAACTACAATTACTAGAATTACATAGAATCATAGGGCTGGAAGGGACCTTGGAGATCTTCTAGTCCAACCCCGTGATCTTATTTCTGGTGAGTACCTAGATAGTGAGGGCAATAGAAAACAACATGTTCCATCAATTCAATTCACTGCATGGTCGTAGTCTTGGTTTGAAGGTGACTGGAGGTTATCTTCCTTCACTAATGGCTGTTAGGAGGACTTTGAATCTGGCTAAGGATGAGGCCCTTCTGAATTTTGGGAATGTTATGTGACTGAGGATATCTAGTTGGTTGAAGAAGATGGGCTTGAGTGGCTCAAACACAGGGGTGGGAAATTACGGCAACTAGCATGGCTGACTCAGTAATTCTGGGAGTTGAAGTCCACAGGTCATAAAATTGCCACAGTTGCTCACCCCTGCTCAAGAAGGTGTTTTGGGGTAGATCTGGAAAGTCTGCTTGCATCTCTAGATCAGTGGCCCACTTTTTTGAGCTCAGCTAGTGCACGTTCTTAGTCAGTCAAGGTAGGACCTAATATAGAAATTAGGTTTGTCTAGTCTAGCGGAAAGAAGAACTGGGGTGAGATGATAGCAGTTCATGATAGCAGCTCCAAAATTTGAGAGGCTGCCACAAACGAGGGGGAATTCAACTATTCTCTAAAGCACCTGAAGGCAGAACAAGAAGCAATGGATGGAAACTCATCAAAGAGAGAAGCAACCCGGAATTAAGGAGAAACTTCCTGACAGTAAGAACAATTAACCAGTGGAACAACTTGCCTCCAGAAGTTGTGAGTACTTCAACACTGGAGGTTTCTAAGAAGAGATTGGACAGTCAATTGTCTGGAATGGTATAGAATCTCCTGCTTGAGCACTGGGTTGGACTAGAAGACCCTTCCAGCTCTATTCTGTAATGGCTGGCCATGAAATCCATTAAATTCATTTTCAGGTTACAAAGGGCAAGAAAAAATTCCAATGAGCTTTAGAAGTAACTTCTTGTGACCAGACCTGATAATGATGCCCAGATTTGTTGTTAGCTTTGGTCAGTTTGTAAAATCTACAGGGAAACAAGACAAGAAAGAATTCACTGGATCTCTACTGCACTTTCCAGAATAGAGTGATGCTTGGTTATTTATTTTTTCTATCCAGGAAACAACCTCCCTTGCTAGCTATACCAAACACAAGATTCAAATGTACTTGCTGACTTTTCAAGTTTTTCTCCAACACACCATCTGTTATTACGTCCTTCAAAAAAGGCTGCCAGACCATAGAATCCCTCTGACTCCTCAACTTTTTAACCATTGGACTCCCAAAACACTTAGACAGCTTGACATCTCCATCCCATCACCAATGTCACAACTGCCTAATAATTTGCTCATCTTTCTTCCCAGTATTTGGCTAGACAGGTGTGAGCTGAAGAGAAGCCAACGTTTTGCTCTTGAGCAAAAATAGAATATAGCCATAAATACAGAACCTTGTATTGGGAGGTTGGAATGTGTCCTGAATAAAATACGACATTATCAAAACCAGATACCATATTTTTTCAGAATATAAGATGCACCTTTTTCCCCCCAAAAAGAGGGTGAAAATCTGGGTGTGCCTTATACACTGAATACAGCCATTTTTGGCCTTCCAAAACCCCACTCCAAAAAACGGGCCCGTTTTTCTCCTCCTAAACCCCCCAGGCATCACATTTTGGTCTTCCTCGGCCCTCAGGAGCCAAACTCTCTGCATGCCCCATTTTTCACAAAAAACGTGGCATGCAGAGGGTTTGGGAGGCCTGCAGAGACTCCTGGGGGCTGAGGAGATCAAAACCTTTTTTTAAAATTTACCTCTTCAAAATCTTGGTGCGTCTTATACACCGATGCATCTTATGGTCCAAAAATACAGTATCTGGCTTGGTGCAATTTAAAGCTAGGTTTGGAGGAGTGTAAATCACAAGGTACAGAAATCTACACCCACTGTAGTAATGGGGTAGTGTTCCACTCTAGTGGTTTGTTTACCTTTTTTTTCCATTCATAAAAAAACACTTGTCAACACTTATATCTGTTGCCTCTCCTGGCATTTGGAGCCTCTTTTGATACAATTTGTAAAAGAAATGGTCCAAGAACCATATTATGATTCCGCTGCCTCTGTTCTTCAACCTAGAAACTCCAAACTTAATGCATTTATACTTCATAAGGCTATCTTTTATCTATATTTCTATTTTAAAGGAAGAAAGAAAAACAGCATCACAGTTGATACACAATTTCCAGCAATTTGCCTTCTTTTGAGACTCTGTTAGACATGATTTTTTTAAACAAGAAAGGAGAATGTGAACCAATCTTGTTTTGATGCAAGCAGTCATATTGCAATGAAATGCAATGAAAGCAGAACTTATTTCTGTCACTGGACCAGACGGCTATTAAACCAGATGGAAGGTATTGACACACTTTATACAGGTATTCCTCTATTTAAGACCACAGTTAGAACCAGAATTTCCATTGTTAAGCAAGGTGATTATTAAGTGAATCACACCCATTTTAGGACCTTTTTACTGCTGTTAAGTGAATCACCACAGTTATTAAGTGAATCACATGGTTGTTAAGTGAATCCAGTCCCCGTCTCCCCCCACCCTCGGTTGACTTTGCTTGTCAGAAACCCTGGGATGCTGCAATGGTCATAAATACATCTCAGTTGCCAAGCACCCAAAATGTCTTGATGCAACCGTCACAAGCCACTTTTTTCAATGCCATTGCAACTCCAAACAGTTGTAAGTCAAGGACCACCTGTATTGCAACACTGCACTCTGTTGCTTCAGTCTCCTTCCTTGGGCTAAAGCAATGATTTTCAAAGCAAGCAACTTAGAGACGTGTGGACTTTATGGCTAGCTGAGAAACTCTGGGAGCTGAAGTGCACACATCTCCAAAGTGCTGAGTTCAGCTGAAGCGCCTTTGGCAATCATCTGCCTAATTGCCAAACAATTACCATACTGAACCCCTCAGTTCAAGCTGTACCTGCTGCAGCCTGCTTGTGATTCAATTCACTTTTTCTATCCTCATGCCAACCAAAGCCTTCAGCTCTTTCTCTCTTTTTTTGCACATTAATGTCAGTGGGATCAAATCCATCTGTGGCATGCCAAAAGCCTCTCATAAGAGACAGCACCAAAGCTTCAGCCTGGACTACACAGTAGTAGAGCCCACAAAACACTCAAGACCAGCTGCAAGCTGAAAATGGATGCTCAGTCACTATGGATTAGTAGGCTGATGTTAGCACAATCCGTGCAAGCAAAACAGCTGCACTTTATGCAAGCATCAAACTACATGGAATGCTGCACAGGTAATGTTTTTTTTATACATTTGGTGTTACGATTAAACTGGGCCTTTAAAAGAAGCCCATCATCTGATGGCATGATCTTCTCTAAGTTGACTCCACTGATTTAAATGAAGCATCTATCCATCCATATGTCCATCCATCCATCCATCCCCATCCATCCAAGAACCTATCTACCTTACTATCTCTCTTTCTCTCATCTATCTTAAACCATCCATCTACCTACCTATGTCTGTTTGTCCATCCGTCCGTCCGTCCATCCATCCATCCATCCATCCATCCATCCATCCATCATCTTGCTCTATTTCTTTCTTTCTATCTATCTATCTATCTATCTATCTATCTATCTATCTATCTATCTATCTATCTATCTCTAAATCCATCCATCCATGTACCTATCTATCTCTTTCTCTCTTTTAATCCATCCATCCATCCATCCATCCATGTACCTACCTACCTACCTCTTTTTCTCTATCTAAATCCATCCATGTACCTCCCTATCTCCCTCTGTCTTGTCTGTCTGTCTGTCTATCTTAATCCATCCATCCCTCTACCTACCTATAGGTGAAACTCCAAAAATTAGAATATCGTGCAAAAGTTCATTTATTTCAGTAATGCAACTTAAAAGGTGAAACTAATATATGAGATAGACTCATTACATGCAAAGCAAGATAGTTCAAGCCGTGATTTGTCATAATTGTGATGATTATGACTTACAGCTCATGAAAACCCCAAATCCACAATCTCAGAAAATTAGAATATTACATGCAATCAATAAAATAAAGATTGTACATAGAACAATATCTGACTCTGAAAAGTATAAGCATGCATATGTACTCAGTACTTGGTTTGGGTGCTTTTTCCAGCAATTACTGTCTCAATGCAGCGTGGCATGGAAGCTATCAGCCTGTGACACTGCTGAGGTGTTATGGAAGACCAGGATGCTTCAATAGCAGCCTTCAGCTCTTCTGCATTGTTCGGTCTCATGTCTCTCATCTTTTTCTTGGCAATGCCCCATAGATTCTCTATGGGGTTCAGGTCAGGCGAGTTTGCTGCCCAATCAAGCACAGTAAACCCATGGTCATTGAACCAGGTTTTGGTGCTTTTGGAATTGTGGGCAGGTGCCCTGCAGAAAAATGAAGTCAGCATCCCCATAAAAGCTCATCTGTGGAAGGAAGCATGAAGTGCTCCAAAATCTCCTGGTAGACGGATGCATTGACCCTGGACTTAATGAAGCACAGTGGACCAACACCAGCAGATGACATGGCTCCCCAAATCAACACAGACTGTGGAAACTTCACACTGGACTTCAAGCATCTTGACGTGTGTCCATTCTTCCTCCATACTCTGGATCCTTGGTTTCCAAATGAAATGCAAAAGTTACTCTCATCAGAAAAGAGGACTTTGGACCACTGAGCAACAGACCAGGCCTGTTTTTCTTTAGTCCAGGTAAGACGCTTCTGACATTGTTTGTTGTTCAGGAGCGGCTTGACATGAGGAATACAACATTTGCAGCCCATGTCCAGGATCCGTCTCTGTGTGGTGGCTCTTGATGCACTGACTCCAGCCTCAGTCCACTCCTTGTGAAAGTCCCCAACACTTTTGAATGGCCTTTTCCTGACAATCCTCTCCAGGCTGCGGTCATCCCTGCTGTTTGTGCATCTTTTTCTTCCACACTTTTCCCTTCCACATAAGTTTCTATTAATGTGCTTTGATACAGCACTTTGGGAACATCCAACTTCTTTTGCAATTGCCTTTTGAGGCTTTCCCTCCTTATGGAGGGTGTCAATGATGGTTTTCTGCACAACTGTCAGGTCAGCAGTCTTTCCCATGATTGTGATTCCTACTGAACCAGACTGAGAGACCATTTAAAGGCTCAGGAGCCCTTTGCAGGTGTTATGGTTTAATTAGCTGATTAGAGTGGGACACTGTGAGCCTAGAATATTGCATCTTTTCACAATATTCTAATTTTCTGAGATCGTGGATTTGGGGTTTTCATGAGCTGTACGCCATAATCATCACAATTATGACAAATCACGGCTTGAACTATCTTGTTTTGCATGTAATGAGTCTTATCTCAGATGTTAGTTTCACCTTTTAAGTTGCGTTACTGAAATAAATGAACTTTTGCACGATATTCTAATTTTTCGAATTTCACCTGTATGTCTATCCATCCATCCATCCATCCACTATCTCTCTCTATTTCCATCTACCATATTTTTCGAAGTATAAGACGCACCTTTCTCCCCCCCAAAAAGAGGGTGAAACTCTGGGTGCATCTTATACACTGAATACAGCATTTTTGGCCTCCCGAACCCCCCCTCCATTCACAAAAATGGATGTGCATAGCCTTCAGGAGGCCTGAAAAGTGCTCCTGGGGGCTTGGGAGGGCAAAAATGACGGAAAATGGCCAGTTCTTGCTCATTTTTGTCCCCTCAGCCCCCAGGAGCACTCTACAAGCCTCATAAAGGCTATGCATGCCCTTTCTTGGCAAATACAGGCCCTTCTGAAAATAACAGGCCATCTTTTACTCTTCCCCCCACCCCCCCAGCCCCAGAAGCACTTTGCAGGCCTCTCAAACTCTCTGCATTTTGTTTTCACAAAAAATGAGGCGTGCGGAGCATGTGGGAGGCCTACAGAGTGCATAAACTTTTTTTTAAAATTACCTCTTCAAAATCTTGGTGTGTTTTATACTCCAGTGCATCTTATACTCCGAAAAATATGGTCTCTATCTATCTAAATACATCCATTCACCCACCTTCTCTCCCTCCCCCTCCCCCCCGGGCTGGCTGGGGAATTCCGGAAGTCAAAATCCAGCCGTCTTTAAGCTGCCACGGTTGAGAACTCTGGAACTAGTATCTTCCTGGTCCCCTCAGAGGAGAGAATTGCAGGACCATTTTAAGAACAGCAAACAAGAAGGAGGAATGAAGAGAGGGGAAGATGCACCCACTGAAGAAAAGGCTCAGTTGGCCCAAGAGGAGTGCAAAATAAATGGCCTCTGAAGTTGGGGCAGAATGCCCTCCCATCCTCCACCTTCCGCTTCTCTAAAATTGGAAAATAAAGGGGTCAACGGATCCTGCTAGTTATGGACATTTGCTTCATCAGCTCTTCCCCCAGAAAGGCAGAGGACTAATGTCTAGCTCCTGGGGGATCCTTCCCCCTTCAGCCATCAGAAACAGGCTATTAGGCTTAGAGAGATATGGGCACCCTTGGTGAATGCACACACACACACACACAAAGACACGCAGAATTTTGGTTGTCATACAGCAACGTGCATATTCCTAGCTCTTTGTGCAATCTTTAGGATTTGGAGGGGCGGTGTGAGTGGTGGAAGGAAATAATTCTGAAGAGGCAAATGACAAAATGCTCACAAGGCAGGCAGGGAAAGATCAATCTCAGCCTGGAGATGAGGTGCCCCACAGAGCCACCATGCTTGTCCCAGACCTCTTTAATGACACTGCCCTGCAAAAATAAAAATAAAAGAAATGTCTTCTATTCCTCCTCCCTCTGGCCTTCTTCAAAAGAAGAAAGACAATTTGCTTTCAGAATTTATTTATTTATTTGATTTATTTGATTTGCCAATCAAATATAAATAAATAAATAAATAAATATAAATAAATATAAATAAATAAATATAAATAAATAAATATAAATAAATATAAATAAATATAAATAAATATAAATAAATATAAATAAATAAATATAAATAAATAAATATAAATAAATAAAGATATATAAATATAAATAAATAAATAAATAAATAAATAAATAAATAAATAAATAAATAAATAAAGAACCGAGGTAGCGCAGTGGTTAAATGCAGCACTGCAGGCTACTTCAGCTGACTGCAGTTCTATAGTTCGGCTGTTCAAATCTCACCGGCTCAGGGTTGACTCAGCCTTCCATCCTTCCGAGGTGGGTAAAATGAGGACCTGGATTGTTGTTGGGGGCAATATGCTGACTCTGTAAACCACTTAGAGAGGGCAGAAAGCCCTATGAAGCGGTATATAAGTCTAACTGCTATTGCTATTGCTATTTACAAGATAATAGGTATAAGAATAAAGATGAGTATGAATGAAATAGTGTTGGAATCCATTCCGTGTGTGTGTGTGCAGGGCAGTTTCTGCTGTTTGAAACACACATACACAGGGATGCAAAAACATCGCACCAGAAACATCTTTCCGGCCTAAACGGCCAGGACTCACTATGCAGCCTCATGCAACATGAACTATGTGAGCCAGCCACTCCCACACATGCCCTTTCTTCCCCCTATGCTATGCTGTAACTTTCTATTCCCCCTTTCCCCTCCCAATGCCATGCAGCTTGTTGTCACATAACTCCGTGTGTAGGCGTGGAGGTCACCCATGGCCCAGTGCATAACAGGGCATGCGCAGCCACGCTGAACCACAGGAAACAAACTCCATAACATCCTGATATCCTGATAGTGCAGAACATAACATCCTGATAGTACTCCATAACATCCTGATAGTTCATAACAAAACATCCTGGCCAGGATATGACCATATATAGACAGAACTTCCCTGAGCAGTAGATTAGAAATTGTAGTTTTACAGGCTGTCTTTAATCACATGCTATTGCTCCTCCTGCCTGTGTTCTATCTCAACAAAAGGGGCTCCCAGGGTCCAATCTGGGTCGCTCCATCCCGAGAAAGATCGTGTCCGTGTCTTTTCTCAACATTGGCCTCATGGACGAACCACGGGTACATCACATTTGGTAGCAGAGGATGGTTACTTCGCATTTGGTGACCCCGACATGATTACCTGTATCGCCAGCCCTTCACTCACCCCCGACGGGGCAAAGTCTCGCAACCAGGGCCGGCCGTCAGCGAACGGAGCACCCTCCCAAATCGTGAGTATGGGCTCGGGCTTCTCGAAGGCTCAGACTGCACAACTGCAGGAGCTTCGGGATCTCCCCAAATTCTCCATTGCAATCTCTCAAGCGGCAGATCGCCTGCTTCCCATTGCAATTTCTCAAGCGGCAGGTTGCCCGCTTCCCATTCCCCCAAAAAAACATTTCCTCTCTCTATTGGCTTACATCTATAAGAATTGTCCCATTTACCCTGAGAAGGGCTCTCTTAAAGTCTCCTTATGGATCAAATTGGGTATTTACTTCCATGAGGAACCTCGAGCCCCACCGGAAGTTCTCACTACTTGGAGACTTCTTGTAAAATGCCTTCAAATTCATGAGGAAGACATGCAGGGGGCTGCTCTTAAGCCCTCGGAAACAACTCCCCCGCACTACGAGGAGATCGCCCCTCCTGCTGGCCAGGCGATGGCCCTCTCCAAGACCCCACCAACTCCCCCGGCCCCTCTGGAAGAGAAGACGTCCCCTCTCCCTTCCGCCGCCATATCAATCTGACTCTAAATTAGCCCCATCGGAAAAAGCCACTGCTTTGATGACATTTTCATGCCTGAGCACCTGAATTTTTTTCACAGATGTTTCACAGAGCAATTGATTTATAGGATCCGAATTGGAATGGAGAAAAATGGTTTTGTGCGTGCGTGTGTGTGTGTGTGTGTGTGTTTGAGTGAGCGAGGGATCCAGTAAGGGAACTGCGCCTATTTAGGAAAGTAGGTAAATTATGGGGACAGGTTGGGCAGTAGAGAGTAAAGAGTAAAGAGAAAGTGATGAAAGAGTGGGAGAGAGGAAGAAAAGAAAAAGAGTGAAAGAGACAGAAAGAGACAAAGAGGAAAGAGATATCCCACAGCCCTTATAACACCCCTGTTTGTTATAAAAAAGAAATCTGGTAAATGGCGTTTTTTGCATGATTTGCGGGCTGTTAATAAAAATTCTCCTACCCATGGGAGCGCTGCAGTGCGGCCTCCCCAATCCAAATTTGATTCCCCAAGAATGTGATCTCATGACACTTGTCCACTATTTCTCAGACACCCGCCCTTTTTGCAGCCCTAATTACAAAAGCCCTTCCACTCCAGTGGAACAGCTTTTTCCTATCAAAGACTCTATAACTGTCTTTGCCATTGGGAGCAAACATCGGGGAGCATGTGCCTGGCAGGAGGATGGTAAATGGCACACGCAGCTCACAGAGCCACAAAAATCTGCTCAAAGAGATGAATTGGCCGCTTCCATCTTGGCCTTTCAGTTATTTGACAAATGACTGTTTAACTTAATTCTTGATAGTCTTTATGTGACTCAGATTATAACCTCTTTGTATGAGTCTTATCTCTCTCCTTCTATTGATTCACAACTTTTGTCTCTGTTTCTCACTTTACAAGGTCTTGTCTCCTCTCGCTGTCATTTTTTCTATGTCTCCCATATCCGAAGTCATCAGCCTTTCCCTGGGCCTCTCCAGGAGGGCAATGATGTTGCTGACGCTGCGGCATCAGCCCCCCCACTCCATGTCAATGTTTGTTCTGCTATCACACCTTGGGATAGCCACTCTTACTTTCACTAGAATAAAAAAGCGCTCATAAAACAATTTGGCATTACTGCAAATGAGGCCTCTGCCATTGTTCAACAATGCCCCACCTGTAGCCGGCAAGTGCATTCCCTCCCAATGGGAGTTAATCCCTGAGGGACAGAGTGTTGCCAAATTTGGCAAATGGATGTTACCCAATATCCTCCATTTGCCCCTTGGAAATATTTACATGTTTCCATTGATACGTATTCAGGCTACATTATGGCATCCCCCCAAAGGGGTGAAGCCACCAAACACGTTATTAAACATTGTATTCAGACCTTTGCATCGCTGGGACGCCCAAAAGAATTAAAACAGACAATGGCCCCACTTACACAGGTGCAGCCTTTGCTGCCTTTTGTAACCAATGGGGCATTGTGCATAAATTTGGCATTCCTTATAACAGCCAGGGTCAGGCGTTGGCTGAGCGTGCCAACCAGACATTAAAACATGTCCTGGACAGATATATTGGCAATAGGGGAAAATGCCCCCTGGCCTCCCAGCAGTGCAACACACGCTTAACCTTTGCCTTTATACCCTGAATTTTTAAAATCTTACCGGCAGCCCACCATCCTCAGCAGCGACTCATCATTTTGCAGCTCCACCTACTGCAGACACCTCCCGTCCACCTGTATACTATCGCTGCTTGCCTGACTTGATGTGGCGAGGACCTGCTGACCTGATTACCTGGAGAAGGGGCTACGCTGCAATCCAACTAAAAGACAAAGTTCTTTGGACGGCACGTAAGACCATATTTGCCAAAACCACCTATACAACCACAGAAGCAGCCTGACCATGACCAACCAACAGGAACCACAGCTTGAGGCTGTCTCTGTCTCTGACCTGGAATACAGAGCAGAGCACCCTCCACCCTCCACTCCCCTGACCGGCTGCCCCGTCTTTCGCCGCAGGTCCCCCTACTATGTGTTTGGTTGAATGCTACCTGTTGTCATTATTTGAACCAGTCCGGAGAAATTGAAACCAGTGTGGAAAAATTACATGAAATCCGTTCAAGCAGTTAGACAAACATATAAGGCCTCGGACTCCTGGTGGGATTGGCTGACCTCTTGGTTCCCAAATTTTAGCTGGTTGGGAAATGTTTCCAAGACCATTATAACCCTTGTTGCTTTGCTGATACTGTTGTGCTGCTGTATTCAATGTGTACCCTCTTTATTAACTATGTGTAAGAATATACTCTCTAGCTTGGCTCCACAGAAGAATATTCACATTGTCAACCACATGGAGTTACATGAACAGTCAACCCCTTCATGGGGAAAGATCCCTTCCGCATGCCCAGCGACGAAGAAGGAGACGCTGCCTTTTAAAAAAAACAAAACAGTGGAGATGTTGGAATCCATTCCGGGTGTGTGTGTGCAGGGCAGTTTCTGCTATCTGAAACACACATACACAGGGATGCAAAAACATCACACCAGAAACATCTTTCCGGCCTAAACGGCCAGGACTCACTATGCAGCCTCATGTAACATGAACTATGTGAGCCAGCTACTCCCACACATGCCCTTTCTCCCCCCTATGCTGTGCTGTAACTTTCTATTCCCCCTTTCCCTCCCAATGCCATGCAGCTTGTTGTCACATAACTCCGTGTGTAGGCGTGGAGGTCACCCATGGCCCAGTGCATAACATAACATAAATGTGGTGTTTAAGGACAGTTCACAGATGATGGTTTCTGGAAGAGCAAGCTCCTATGTAATTTGAATCTTTTTTTAGATTTAGGGACTTTTTATAGAAAATAGCAACTCCACCCCCTACAGACTTCATGATCTGACCAATAAACATGATAGTCACTTGTTGTGGTAATGGCATTTGGGAAAGATGCATTCAACCACGTCTCACAGACAAATATAATATTGAATATAGCTGTGTTTAGTAAGAAGAGGAATTCATGCATTTTGTTTGTGAGGCTTCTTGCGTTAAGTAGTTTGCATTTAAGGTCTGTGATAGTGGGTCTGGAGGAAGTAAGGGGCGTGTGTGTCTAGTTTTAGATGTTGGGGTGGTGGTTATTGGGATTTAAATCATAGATCCTGTATTTGATGGTCTGTGTGGTAGTCAATGTATAGGTTACTCTCTCTTAGTTCCTGTTGTCTTTTGAGTTCAGAGTGTCGTCTCTCTGTGTCTGTGAGCTTGCGGGAGGTGTAGGCGCAGGGTTGTAAGTTTCCTTGGCTGTTTCTTTGGAGTAGCACTGCTCCTACCAGGGACATGCAGCCAGGGGAGGCAGGGCCTTACCACTGTCATCATGAAAAGAAAAAAAATGTAAAAAGAAAAAGGATGAAGTAGTTGCTGCCAGAGTCACAGTGGATGACTCTGCTTAGTGCTTAACTGTTTAAAAAAGGCTCTAAAAATGTGCCCTCTACAGGAGGAGGCGGGAGAACCACGTGCCTCATTTAGTCTATCTATATGATCACTCGAGCAGAGTTAAGCAAGGGTTAAAAGCCGAAAAATTTCTGATGTAGATGAGGCACATCATTCTCTTGCCTCCTCCTGTAGCGGGTGCTTTTTTAGAGCCTTTTTTAAACAGTTAAGCACTAAGCCGAGTCATCTATGGTGACTCTGGCAGCAACTAGCTCAGTCTGACCTCAACTCTTGCCTTTTTCCGCTTACATTTTTTTTTCTTTTCATGATGGCAGGTAAGAACAGAGTTGAAATCCTCTCTGAAACAGCTGGAAAAGGTATGTGGGTTGGAGGGGGGGAGGAATTCAAAATTAATGTAATTTGTAAGTAATCTGTATTGTTGTAAGTAATTTGTGTGTGTGTGTGTGTGTTTTACCCACCTCTGCTGGTGCACAGGCTGGCATTTTTTTTTATGTCGGACATAGTGGCAGGGCTTTTGGACATAGCGGCAGGGTTTTTGGACATAGCGGGACACCTCTATGTTGGACAAAGCGGCAGGGCGGCTTTTGCCTCTAGTGCCAGGTTGCAGGGCGGCTTTTGCAAAGCGCTAGAGACAAAAGCCGCCCTGCCGCTATGTCCAACATAGAGGCGTCCCGCCCCTATGGTGGACACAGCGCCGGGGTATCCAAACACCTTGCTGCTGTGTCCGACATAGGGTGGCTTTTGTCTGCTTGCCTCACCAGCCATAAACCTCACCGCACGTCACTGGGTCCTACTGCCATGTCACTGGTATCTGCTTGGATAACAAAGGGTTGTTCAGGGTCAGGATGCTTCAGCACTGGGTCCTTTGCAAACATTTCTTTTAGTGTTTCAAATGTCTTTTGGCAGGTTAGGTCCCACTGTAGAGGTTGTACTGGGCGAGGTTTTGTTCCTGGGCTCCCAGTCTTCAGAAGATCTGTCATGGATTTGGCAATCTTCGTGAAGGAGGGGATGAATTGCCTGTAGATGTTTGTGAACCCTAGGAAGCTTTGTAGCTATCTGCGGGTGCAAGGGAGTTTGCCAGCCTAGGATGGCTTGCACTTTGGCTGGGTCCATCTCTATTCCCTCATTTGACACTTGGTAACCCAGGTAGTCTAGCTGAGCATGGTGGAATTCACATTTTGATAGCTTGACGTACAGGTTGGCTGCCAGAAGTTTTTCCAGTGCATGTTGGATCAGTGGTATATGGCCGTTCATGTTCTCCATATAGATGAGGGTGTCTTCCAGGTAGATGAGTACCCCCTTGTAGGGGTGCTCATGCAGTCCATATTTATTAACTGCATGAAACACTGCTGGGGCTCCCTGCAGTCCAAAAGGCAACACTTTGAATTGGAAGCTCCCTAGGGGGCAGTTGAACTCTGTTTCCATTCATCTCCTTCCCTGATGCATACTCAGTAGTATGCTTCTCTGAGGTCTAGTTTGGTGAAGACTTTTCCCTTGCCCAGGTGAGATAGCATGTCCTTCATGAGGGGGAGGGAAGAGGGTATAGGTTGTGTACGCACACGGCATTGATTCCTCTAAAGTCCACACACAATCTTATAGTTCCATCTTTTTTTATTTGAAGAGGACTGGCACTGGGAACCATGGCTTGATTGGCTCGATGAACCCCCTTGTTAGGTTTTTGTCTATGTATCTGCATATTTCTTGCATTTCCCAGGACATCATGGTGTACAGTTTGGGCTTGGGTAGTTTTGCCCCGGGGATCATTTCAATGGCGCAATCTGCCTCATGGGGTAAGGGTGGGGGCAGAATTTTGCACTTGTCAAGCCAAGAGAATCCTAGTATGACTGCATCTGCCATTTCAGGGGCTATTATAAATCGAATTACTTCCCAGTGATCTGCTAGTTCTAGTCTCACTGGTTCGGTCAGGTGGATGGCATAGGCTTCCCCCCCCCCCATTATGGACCTATTGACCTGTTCGAACCTGATAGGGTGGACCAGTCTTTTTGCTCTGATCCCCAATTTCAGGATGAAGCATCTAATGCAACCTGAATCTATTAGAGCTTGAAAAGTCCCCTGGCTTCCCATTTTTGAGGCTGTGAGGCATATTGGGAAAACAAAAGGGTGAACTTGTTTTTGTCCTCGTCATCACTGTCATAGGATTCTGGTGACTGGTTGTCGCAATCATAGGAAGTCATCTACGCCTTGCAGTTGGGGGCCTCTCCTCTTGTTTAGGGCTGCTAGTCATTCCTTTGCTTCTCCCTCTAGCCCCTCTGCGATAGTATTCACAATGACTCTGCAGGATGAGTGGAGATATCCATAGATTCTAGGTGGATCTCAGCTGAGTGAAGAAATGGGGCTAACTGGTCTGAATCCCCATCAAACTTTCCCCTGAACCGGGGTGGTTCATTCAGCACTGCTCCTCCCTCCTCCTGTCTGTCTCTGTACGCTTGTGCTTGATATGTCTGGCCATCTTCCTCAGCTCTAGTTCGGAGGGTGGGAGGGGGTTGTTTACCCTGGGCAGCCTGCCTGCTGTGTGGGAGAAGCACTGATTGCAGCTTCCTTCTGATGGGTGGAGAAGGGGGGGCTGTATTCCCGTCTGCTTCTCCTCACCTCAAAAGGATCCACTGCGTCTCCCCTCTTTTTTTGGCTGCATAATGGCTCCTCTTCACAGAGGGTGGCCCAGTCAAATTCTTCCCTCTGTTGCTCTATGGAACTCTCCAGAGGCTCCATCAAGGGCTTTGGGAGCCTGGCTTGGTTCTAGTCCAGCATCCACTCCATTCTTCCCAGTTTGCTCAGGGCCCTTCCCTTTTTCTGGGCATTGGGGTGGGGGAGCTCAACATCAGCTGCTTTAGTGGTAATTTCCACAAATACTCATCTCTTCTTGCTTTGATCGCTGGAGCAGGCACATGAGCTTTGATGTCTGAGGTTAGGTTGCACTCCGGCTGTAATCAGGATCTCTTCAAATAGCTCGCCCTCTGCCATGGTTGCCTGAGTTTAGCTCCAGACACCCCAGATATCAGGGAGTGATTGGAGAGTCCAGAATTCAAGAGACCTGGTAATCTTGATAGATTTTAGAAGGAGATCTGACTTTCTGTCAAGTTTCTGAAAGATGCCCTAATTAATTCATGAGCATTGAGCCAAGTTTCAAAAGAAATCCAGTCATTTATCACTAACACCATTTTGGCAATATCTCATTGCAGTCAGATCGGACCTCACTTAAGTTACGGCTGAATTTTGCCCATTTCTCCCCTCCCCATAGTCTGTGTCATAAATCACATTCTCCAATGAGGTGTAGCAGCAGGCTGTAAAATTCCACGCCTCACAAATCTGCTGTAGTAAGCTGAGATCCAACTCTAGCCAAAAGTATGCATGGAATGTGCTCCCCCTTTCCTCTCCATAGCAACTCAATAACAGACTTTATGAGTTGACACAATTACTCTAACCACAATCACAATGATCAATTATGTTATTCAACCAATTACACTAATCATATCAATTAATCAATCAGATAAACAATAAATCAGCTAATAAAACTAATCAATAATAACTAATAATCACTTATAATTATAAAACTAAATTAGACAATTAACTAATAATTAATCAATGTTATATTAAGAAATTAGGACAGAAAGAGGATAATGGTAACGTTATGTTGAGAGGGTAAGACAGTAAGAGGATAAGTTTAGATGGCTCCTGGAGTGCAGGAAGAATGCATGTCTTGGGGCAGAAGTATGGATGGAGGTCTTATGGCGGAAGAATTTGAATTTATTTCAAAGAAGTAAAGAAAAGTTCTCCCTTGGAATTCTGGCACTTAGTTGTGTGATTATGGGATGCATGCGTGAATTCTTTTTCCAGCCATCTGACTTGGGAATATAATAATTTCTCAGTTTCAGAGGTATTTATGGGATGAAAGGTTAAGATGCATGCTATTTAGTGACCACTAGCATGCAATTTATCCAACAATTAGTGGATCAGGGAAATGCTGTGGACATAGTATACTTGGACTTCAATAAGGCACAGGTCTCCAAACCCCAAGCTGCGTCCTGGTATCAGACTGTGGCCTATTTGGAACAGGGCCATGCAAGCGGTGGGCGAGTACACAAGCATACACTGCTCCACTTGTGCGAGCGGCAGGCATGCATGCTTGCGTGCTTACCCGCTGCACACACAAAACCATCCCCCCTCCCCACCATCACTGATCCACAAAACCAAAAAGGTTGGGGACCGCTGCAGTAAGGCATTTAACAAAGATGACTATCTACTTTTGGTAAGATAGAACAATGTGGGATAGACAGCATCACCATCAGATGGATTCGCAATTGGATGACCAACTGCACTCAGCATATAGTCTTCAGTAAAACTACAGCCACATGGGGGTGGGGGGAATGGGGTTCCTCAAAGTTCTGACTTGGGCCAAGTGCTCTTCAGCATCTTCATAAATGATCTAGATGAGGGGAGAGATGTGATTCAATGGTGAGAAAAATATGGTCTTGCACTTGGACAGGAAAAAAAAAACAGATGCAGGTATAGAAGAGGTGGTACCTGGCTCAATAATAGCAACTGTCAGAGGGCTCTAGGTATCCTAGTGGGAAACCACTTAAATATGAGCCAGCAGTGTGGTGCAGCTACCAACCTCAAAGTCAGGAGAAATTTTCTGAAACTGAGAACTATTTACCTCCTGTTTGCCTCCTGGAGTTGTGTGTGCTCCAACACTGGATGTTTTCAAGAACAGACTGCACAAACATTTGACCAGGATAGTATAAGGTCTTCTGCTTTGATCAGGACTCTGAGGTCGCTTCCCACCCATGGATTAAGTGCTCTATGTTCTAATTGAAGCCCAGCCTATGCTTTTCATTCCACATGTGACATATAGGCAGGCACAGCTCCCATCCCAGCCTTGTGGAGAACATCTTGGCATTTTTGACCATACCCTGCAGACACCCATGACCTCCAGCAGGATTAGAGAGGGAGAGGAAGGGGAGGGGGAGAGGGAGAGGGAAGGGGAGGGAAGAGGGAGGGAGAAGAATTGAAATAAATTCTCAAGTTTCTGTGGAATAAGAAAAAAACCCAGAAGCTTCCTTTTCAGAGGACGAAGAAATTACAAACTCAGATGTTGGCAACTGGCAGTAACTGCTTCATCTCTCTGATGAATGTAAACCTCCTGCAGAAAAGGATATTTACTTATTAAAATATATATATACTGCTGCATAGCATAAAATTAAAACAGTGCAATGCAGTTCTTATCAGATTAAGACAGGCACGGTGTATATTTAGGAATGCTTATTGGAGACAAAGTGCCACTTTGAATACTTTCAAGCAGGGAGACTTTTGTGAAGATTCTTCTGATGAAAAGGAAGATTCTTCTTTCAACTCTGCCAGCAATGTTAACAGACAAAGGCCTCTTCGGCAGGAGAGGAGACCTTTTCAGAAACAGAGGGGCAGATTTGGGCACAGCGGTAGCTTCATTTTTATTTTAACACAGAGCAGGTACGAGTTCACCCACCTCCATTTGAATTCTTAAATATCCTCTTCCATTGATAGGACTTGTTTTCCTTTTGCTCTTCCATGTCTTTATTTTTAGACAAGGTCAAATATGGGATGTTTAAACAATCCAAACTCTGTGAATGATACACAGTCAGCAGATCCTGAACTCCAAAAGAACTCAGAACTTCATTATCCTGCTCAAACCTCCCAGCACCATTCTTGGTTGAAATAGCTCTCTGTTCAGATCCAGTTAGTGAGGAAGGGACCTCGCCTGAACAAGGACATCGTCCAGGTAACATTGAAGCCTCACTGGAACAGAGCGGAGATGAGCTGCCAGGGCCGCCAGCACCTTCGTGAATGCGTGAAGAGCGGAAGGTAACCTGAACGGGAGAGCCTTGTACTGGTAATGGAGGTCCCCGCGAGAGAACCTCAGAAACCTGCGATGAGCTGGGAGAATTGGAATATGGAGGTAGGCCTCTGTCAGGTCTACTGATGCCAAGACGTCCCCCCTCCAGATGCCCTGAAGAATACCGTATTTTCACCCATATAACCCGCCCACGCAAATAACCCGCCCACGTGAATAACCTGCAGATTTTCAAGATCGTGTAAAATGTTTCCCGTATACCCCGCCCACTTATATAACCCGCAACGAGTAAGCCGTCGGCAAACATTACATTAGCGCTATTCCATCGGACCTACCCATTAAAACCAATCGGAGGAGAAAGCCTGGGCGAGCTGGGGAGGGGTTGGAGGAACTCAACTCAAGGGAGAGATCTTGAAATTCAATAGAAAAAAAAATGCTTGGGTTTCGGGACGCCTTCGTGAAAACCCCACCCCTGGCTATGGGCGAAGTGACCAGGAAGAAGCAGGAGGTGAGAGGAAGCCCAGATTCTGCAGCCCCTCGCCTTCTCTGGGCTTGGAAGCAGGAAGGGGAGGGGAGGAGGCGACGGCGCGGCTGTGGCTCCGTTTTCACACACACACACACCCCTCCCTTCTTCTGCTTTGCTCTGTGAAAGGGCTTCACTGCCGAAGCATTTTGGTTTTAAAAAAAAAAACACCGTCCCTTTCTCTCTCCAGTTAACAGGGCCAACCCAAGTGGTGCATTTTATCTGGGAGACGCCACACAACGAGGGAATCTCCTTTTGGGGGGGGGGTGAGACGCTGACAGAAAAAGGGCAAGCAGTGGCCGTGTGAGGCGGCCTTGAGAGCTCCAAACGACCTACCGTACTGGCTGGCGAGGTTAGTTCTCTAAAGGCCGTTGAAACCTCCGGGGAAACCACTTTTTCCGCCCTCGGAGCCCCCGGTGCTTCCTCAACCCCCCCCCACACTTTTTCCTCTTTGGTTCACCCCACCCCCGCCCTCAAGGGCCCGGGACTCTGGGAAAGTGTGCAGCTGGGGGGCTGGGGAGGAGAGAGCGTCTACCGTTCCTCACGGGAGGCACTTCGAGCCCCACCGTATCTGAGAGGCTCTTAGTCGTCGTGTGGGAGAGGAGAGAAAGGTTAAAATGTTTTTGAAACATAAAAAGAATCCTTTGTGGGCAAACTTAAAGCTGCTGGGCTGCACGGGCTTGCTGTAAATTGAGGGCATGTTTTGCCTTTATTTATTTTGCCGCCTCCCCTTCCCTTCCTCGGAGGGGAACGCTCGGAGCAAAAGGGACCCCCGCCTCGTTAAAGCCGCATCCGACGCTTCACCTACAAACGATCCCGATTCTCCCGCGTCCTTCCTTCCTTCCCTCCCTTCAATGTACCATACTCTTCCTATAAAGAGAAGGGAAGCGTGAACAAACTCCGGGCAGGAGATGGGCTCGCGTAGAGGTACCAGAAGTTTAACCGTTTCACCTAAGCCACAGCTCGTCCTCTCTTGGGACAGCCTTCCGCCGACATTAAAACGATGCGTGAACTTGCGAAAAACTGTGGCAGGCACGGAAGGGAGCGAAAAAAGAAGCGAGAAACGGATATTTTCTCCCTCTCGTGAAGGGGGGAGGATCTGGTGCTTTCCGGCTCGGGCTCCTTTTCTCCCTTTTCCTGCTTGGGTTTCGGGACGCCTTCGTGAAAACCCCACCCCTGGCTATGGGCGAAGCGACCAGGAAGAAGCAGGAGGTGGGAGGAAGCCCGGATTCTGCAGCCCCTCGCCTTCTCTGGGCTTGGAAGTCCGGCAGGAAGGGAAGGGGAGCAGGCGGCGGCGCGGCCGTGGCTCCGTTTTCACACACACACCCCCCTCCCTTCTTCTGCTTTGCTCTGTGAAAGGGCTTCACTGCTGAAGCATTTTGGTTTACAAAAAAAAACATCGTCCCTTTCTCTCTCCAGTTAACAGGGCCAACCCAAGTGGTGCATTTTATCTGGGAGACGACACACACACACACACACACACACACACACACACACACGACACGTGCGGCAGGAGGAGCGGCGTCCTCCGCGCTCTCGGCTGCCACAAACGCCACGCAACGAGGGAATCTCCTTTTGGGGGGGGGCAAAGCAGGGCAGTTTCTCGCCGTTCTGCGAAGCTAGGAAAGGATGCGGGAGTTTCCTTCTTCTTCCTGCCCCCCTCCGTCTCCCCGCTGCCACCTTTCAGTCTCCCCAGCCTCGTCCGGGAGAAGCGGCTTGGTGGCGTCTTCCTTTCGTACCCCGGTGCGCCTCCCTCGCCACCGCAAGTCGCCTTTTGCCCCCCCCCCACCCAAATAATAATACTAAATAAGCAGGTGCGCCGCTTGGGCTGGCTTGGCTTCTCGGTTAGATAAGACCAGCCGGTGCCCCCCCCTTTTTTTGCCGGTTTATTTCGTCGTCATCCGCCAACCCCAGAAATCCGTGCAGTTCGAAAGCTGAGCGAGGCGAACGACCCCGGTGAGGGTAGCAGTAGCGTCTGAAGAAGAAGCCTCACCTTCGCAAAGGCTCTTCGGCTTCAGGCAGCCAGCGGCGGATGACGACGAAATAAACCGGCAAAAAAAAGGGGGGGCACCGGCTGGTCTTATCTAACCGAGAAGCCAAGCCAGCCCAAGCGGCGCACCTGCTTATTTAGTATTATTATTTGGGTGGGGGGGGCAAAAGGCGACTTGCGGTGGCGAGGGAGGCGCACCGGGGTACGAAAGGAAGACGCCACCAAGCGGCTTCTCCCGGACGAGGCTGGGGAGACTGAAAGGTGGCAGCGGGGAGACGGAGGGGGGCAGGAAGAAGAAGGAAACTCCCGCATCCTTTCCCAGCTTCGCAGAACGGCGAGAAACTGCCCTGCTTTGCCCCCCCCCCAAAAGGAGATTCCCTCTTTGTGTGGCATTTGTGGCAGCCGAGAGCGCGGAGGACGCCGCTCCTCCTGCCGCACGTGTCGTGTGTGTGTGTGTGTGTGTGTGTGTGTGTGTGTGTGTGTGTGTGTGTCGTCTCCCAGATAAAATGCACCACTTGGGTTGGCCCTGTTAACTGGAGAGAGAAAGGGACGATGTTTTTTTTTGTAAACCAAAATGCTTCAGCAGTGAAGCCCTTTCACAGAGCAAAGCAGAAGAAGGGAGGGGTGTGTGTGTGTGAAAACGGAGCCACGGCCGCGCCGCCGCCTGCTCCCCTTCCCTTCCTGCCGGACTTCCAAGCCCAGAGAAGGCGAGGGGCTGCAGAATCCGGGCTTCCTCCCACCTCCTGCTTCTTCCTGGTCGCTTCGCCCATAGCCAGGGGTGGGGTTTTCACGAAGGCGTCCCGAAACCCAAGCAGGAAAAGGGAGAAAAGGAGCCCGAGCCGGAAAGCACCAGATCCTCCCCCCTTCACGAGAGGGAGAAAATATCCGTTTCTCGCTTCTTTTTTCGCTCCCTTCCGTGCCTGCCACAGTTTTTCGCAAGTTCACGCATCGTTTTAATGTCGGCTGAAGGCTGTCCCAAGAGAGGACGAGCTGTGGCTTAGGTGAAACGGTTAAACTTCTGGTACCTCTACGCGAGCCCATCTCCTGCCCGGAGTTTGTTCACGCTTCCCTTCTCTTTATAGGAAGAGTACGGTACATTGAAGGGAGGGAAGGAAGGAAGGACGCGGGAGAATCGGGATCGTTTGTAGGTGAAGCGTCGGATGCGGCTTTAACGAGGCGGGGGTCCCTTTTGCTCCGAGCGTTCCCCTCCGAGGAAGAGAAGGGGAGGCGGCAAAATAAATAAAGGCAAAACATGCCCTCAATTTACAGCAAGCCCGTGCAGCCCAGCAGCTTTAAGTTTGCCCACAAAGGATTCTTTTTATGTTTCAAAAACATTTTAACCTTTCTCTCCTCTCCCACACGACGACTAAGAGCCTCTCAGATACGGTGGGGCTCGAAGTGCCTCCCGTGAGGAACGGTAGACGCTCTCTCCTCCCCAGCCCCCCAGCTGCACACTTTCCCAGAGTCCCGGGCCCTTGAGGGCGGGGGTGGGGTGAACCAAAGAGGAAAAAGTGTGGGGGGGTTGAGGAAGCACCGGGGGCTCCGAGGGCGGAAAAAGTGGTTTCCCCGGAGGTTTCAACGGCCTTTAGAGAACCTCGCCAGCCAGTACGGTAGGTCGTTTGGAGCTCTCAAGGCCGCCTCACACGGCCACTGCTTGCCCTTTTTCTGTCAGCGTCTCACCCCCCCCCCCAAAAGGAGATTCCCTCGTTGCGTGGCGTCTCCCAGATAAAATGCACCACTTGGGTTGGCCCTGTTAACTGGAGAGAGAAAGGGACGGTGTTTTTTTTAAAAAAACCAAAATGCTTCGGCAGTGAAGCCCTTTCACAGAGCAAAGCAGAAGAAGGGAGGGGTGTGTGTGTGTGTGTGAAAACGGAGCCACAGCCGCGCCGCCGCCTGCTCCCCTTCCCTTCCTGCCGGACTTCCTAGCCCAGAGAAGGCGAGGGGCTGCAGAATCCGGGCTTCCTCTCACCTCCTGCTTCTTCCTGGTCGCTTCGCCCATAGCCAGGGGTGGGGTTTTCACGAAGGCGTCCCGAAACCCAAGCAGGAAAAGGGAGAAAAGGAGCCCGAGCCGCCGAGCCAGCCCACTGCCGCGAGGAAAGTGGTGGTCCCAAGCTCTCCCTTTACCGGTAGTTAATCTGTGTAAAATATTTTGCGTATACCCCGCCCACTTTTATACCCCGCAGGGGGGCGCTGTGCATGTAAAAAACGCATATAACCCGCGGGTTATATGGGTGAAAATACGGTAGACTTGAGGGAGGACATTTTGAAGCGTCTGTAAACCAGGTAGCGGTTCAGGCCCTTGAGGTCCAGAATCGCCCTCTAGCCACCCAAGCTCTTCGGGACTACAAACAGGTTGGAGTCGGGACTACAAACAGGTTGGAGTAGTGGCCCTGCCCACGTTCCAAACAAGGAACCATCTCCACAGTCTGAATGTCGACAAGGTGTTTTATAGCTTGATCCATCAGGTAGCGGCGCTCCAGACTCCGAGGCAGAGGGAACGAACTGAAGAGATTCGGAAGGGTGGAGAGAAACTCTAACCTGAGACCTAGATGAACTGTGGACCTGACCCAAGCGTCTGACATAATCATGTCCCATTGATCCGCATAGAGGGACAGAAGGCCGCCTATGGGACGACTCGGGTTCGAGTCACTTCCCTCTGCAGTACGGGCGACCGCTGCCCCCTCGAAAGGGCCACCAGGACTGGTGCTGGAACCTGTTCCGGTCATGGTAAGCTGGCCTGGAAAACTGCCTGTCAGACCTGAAAGAAGAAAAACGTTGATTATGGTCCGGCTCAAAAGCCCAGTAAGGCTGCCTGCGATAAGGGTGGGCTCGAGACTCACTCTTCTTGGCATTAGACGGCAGCACCTTCTTTTTATCCTTATTTTTGATCAGAATGGGGTCGAGAGCCTCCCCGAAGAGATTTGGACCCTTAAACGGGGCAGCCGTCAGATTCCACTTGGCCTTGTTATCCATCTGCCAGTTACGCAGCCACAACAGGCGACAGGAGGTAACGGACGTGGCCAAGGCGCTGGACGTGAATTTCACAGTGTCCAGAGTAGCATCAGCAGAGAACTGCGAGGCCACCATGATCTTTATGAGATCCTGGTGGAGCCGCTCGTCCTGGATCGGGATCTGATCCTGAAGCTGCCTGAGCCACATGACCATGGTACGGTTAAAGTATGAGGCAGCCGCCGCAGACTTAATGGCCCAGGCCGTGGCGTTAAAATTCTTCATAAGGGTAAGCTCTGCCCGCTTGTCCTCAGGTTTTAGCTTGTCCACAGCATCCCCAGACACCACCGGGGAAGAGGAGACCAGGGCGGCCACCGGAGTGTTGATGGCAGGCAATTGAATGGCCTGGGTAAAGACCTGCTCCACATTGTAGAAGCGGCGGTTGTTACTGCCCAGGTTGGAAAAGTTGGAAGTTCGGGCCCACTGGTTGGTTAGGACCTCCATGAACAATGGGGGAGCAGGAATCTCCTCCTTATTAGTAGCAGTGTTGGAGAACATTGCCATATCCGGATCCCTGGGAGGAGGGACCGTTGGATCCCCAGTTCCTATCTTGGTGGTCTTCCTGGCCTTGTTCAGCAAGATCTTAAACATAGCTGAAGCAAAAAGGCCCGAGGAGGAGGGAGGATCGGAAGGAGCCGCATCCTCGTCCTAAGAAAACCCCATATCCTGGAGATTCTCTTCCCCCAGGATGGAGCCCTCACTAACCATAGAAGGAGAAGGAACCCTGTATTGCTGATGGCCAAGACCACTCTGGGATCTAGAAGAATGGGAACTTCTGTCTCACTAGACAATGCCCCTAGAGATGGCTGCAGAAACAAGCCTTTTAATCCCCTCAGGGAGACGCTCTAGGTCCTCAAAGTCCTGATAGACTGGACTTGGGCCCCGTGGAGCCAACCTATGGGAAGAGAGGACCATTCTCGAAGTTCCTTCCAAAGGGTCTGCAGGGGCATCCCTACCCGACCCAGAGGAGACAGATGGGGAAGAAGAACCCCTGTGCCTGGCGAAACCCTGAGATCTAGCGGGGGAAGCCGAGGAAGAGGATGGGCTGAAACCCCTAGGGCAAGCTGTTGGAGCAGAAGAAGGCCTGATAGGTGACCGGGATCTACTGGTTGAGCAAGGCCCAACCGCTCTGGCCTGTTTCTCGGCCCTGGCAAACGTTTTTTCCAAAGCCTTGTGCCTCCTGGACTCCACCCTTTCAATGGCCCTAGAGGGCCGTTGAGACGCCACCAGCCTAGTGGAGTCATCCCTGGATCCGGACCCCTGACCCAGGTCCTCCTCCACCTCCAAGGGAACACCACCCTGGCCCTGGGGGATGTCAGAACTCCCTTCCATAGTCCCCACTCACGTGTTCTGAAGCACGGGGAACCACCTCAAATAGGCCACTGTAGGCCTTGCCGAAGCCTGGACCCCCGAGGTGAGCCTGTGTAGGCCCCAAGTAATCAATCTGGACGGAAGGTCACTATAGGTCTGCCGGTAATGCAAGGCCCCGCGCACAGGGTGCCGACAAAATGGCCGCCAACATGTGGGTTACCGCAGTACAGGCAAAATGGCGGCCGCAAGAATCGCAAGTTCGAGGTCGGCTTGCAGGCGTTGTAATGGCCGCCCCGGGACCTGGGACACGCAGCCCACTGGCTCGCACTCCCCTAGGTCCCCACTCCTTCCAATGCAAACGGGTGCGTCAAGCGGAAGCCACCTGGAATTAAAGCAGCGGCTCCGCTGGAGGCTTTCTATGCACGTGAGGAGGCTAGCTCTGATCTACCTCGCTTCCCCCAGGCAAGCCTCTTCCAAATCTAAAACACCCTCAAAGGGTGCAAAAGAGCCCAAAACACCCCCGCAGGCCCGGGGATAGGACAGGGATGGCTCCTGGCCCGCAGAGGGGAGGGCGGATGCCCCACAGGGCTCTCCCCAACCGCGCGAGGCAGACAAGCTGTCTCTGGGGCTGCAGCAGAAATTAGAAAGAATTTAGAGGAAGGTTAGAATGCCCAATTAGCCAAAATTATGCTGAGAGATAATGAAGAACTACAATTCCTACCTAACTCAATCTCAAACCAGTGCTTGGACCAACAGAGTGAGAGGAAACTGGGCAAGGATAGGAGGAAGGAGTATTTAAGAAGTTTACTCTCAGTCTTTGGACCAATCAGGCTTTGAGAATACTCACATGTGACCACTCCCTCTCTTCCACTGGAAAACATCAACTGTTTCAGGCTGCAAGGATTTCTATAGCCTATTGCAGCTTCCACAAGCCCCATTTTCTCTGTTTGCTGCAAGGAGGTAAATTGCTGGGAGACAGAGGCCAAAGGGTGGGGGCTGGTGGGTGGATGGGACTACATTCGATGTATAAGATGCACCCAAATTTTCACCCTTTGTTAGGGGGGGAAAGATGCATCTTATACTCTGAAAAATATGGTACTTCAGTATTTTGCTTAACAACTGTCACAAGACAGGTCATAAGATGGGGAAAAACTCACTTAACAAATGGCTCACTTAGAAATGTTGAACTCAATTGTGGTCATAAGTCAAGGATTAACTGTATACAAACTCTGTCATACTACGAGTCATATCAGATTTGCATAGCATGTCTTTAGGTCATGACTAACACGTGGGTTAATACAATACAATGCCTACACTGAAATTCAGGTAGTCCTCAGTTTACAACCATTTGTTTGTCAACCATTCAAAGTTACGACAGTGATGAAAAAAATGACTTGCAACCGGTCCATTTGTTCACAATGGTATAAGGCCTCCCTGCCTTGGGCATGGGGTTGGGCTAGAAGGCCCCCAAGGTGCATTCCAGCCCTATGAGTCTATGCTTCAGATGGATGATCCAGCCGCAAACGTCTCCGTATTATTATTCCTATTTTTCATTCATTCTTTTTGCAATTCTTTATTTGCATCTGTTTCCGTGTCTGTTCTGCTCCTCTCAACCATCTTCAATGAACTGATGTCCAACCAGAACAAGTGGAAGCATCTGACCTGCTGACACCAGGAACTGGAAAACCACATTAGGCCTGAGTATGACTTGAATGAGAGATCTCGGGAACATCAGAACGGGAGGCTCCACTGCGAAGCTGAGAAAGCCATTTGAGAGACCATCGTGGCAAACCACTTTGTGAGCATATATGAAATAGGGTTTATTTTTTATGTTTTTAAACCTGTTAGATTTTTTTCCTATTTAAATCCCCTTTAACCATTATGACCATTTTGAAAGGGGAAAGCCAGAAACCTTCATATAAATCCTTTGTCAACCACACCCCAAACCACAAAGAATTGCTCAGCCTTGCACTGTTTTCACCGAAAAAATCCATTCGTTTTCTCTTCAGTTTTCGTTCCGCAAAATCTCAATAAAAACCCTGCATTTCATCCATCCCAATGTGGTTGGAAAGACCGAGAGAGTAATGATCCCCAAGAGAAAGCACTCCTGTTCCAAAAGTGTGCTTCAGCTGACCACAAGGCCAACAAGCTAGAGAGTAAATTGGTTAATTTATAGCAGGTTTGGCTTTACGTGACTGGGGAGTGAAAGGTTTTGATTTATTAAACTTGGATGATCGGAGACAGACTGCATTGCTCCAGTTTCCTCAAATAGTAACATTACCTTATGATATAATGAAGTTGACAGCATCCCCAGATAATGGCTTATACAGGTGAAACTCAAAAATTAGAATATTGTGCAAAAGTTCATTTATTTCAGTAATGCAACTTAAAAGGTGAAACTAATATATGAGATAAGACTCATTACATGCAAAGCAAGATTTGTCATAATTGTGATGATTATGGCTTACAGCTCATGAAAACCCCAAATCCACAATCTCAGAAAGTTAGAATATTACATGCAATCAATAAAATAAGGATTGTACATAGAACAATATCGGACCTCTGAAAGATATAAGTATGCATATGTACTCAGTACTTGGTTTGGGTGCCTTTTCCAGCAATTACTGCCTCAATGCGGCGTGGCATGGAAGCTATAAGCCTGTGGCACTGCTGAAGTGTTATGGAAGACCAGGATGCTTCACTAGCGGCCTTCAGCTCTTCTGCATTGTTCGGTCTCATGTCTCTCATCTTTTTCTTGGCAATGCCCCATAGATTCTCTATGGGGTTCAGGTCAGGCGAGTTTGCTGCCCAATCAAGCACAGTAATCTCACAGTCATTGAACCACGTTTTGGTGCTTTTGGCAGTGTGGGCAGCTGGAAAATGAAGTCAGCATCCCCATAAAGTTCGTGTGCGGAAGGAAGCATGAAGTGCTCCAAAATCTCCTGGTAGATGGCTGCGTTGACCCTGGTCTTAATGAAGCACAGTGGTCCAAAGTCCTGTTGCTCAGTGGTCCAAAGTCCTCTTTTCTGATGAGAGCAACTTTTGCTAAAAGCATCAAAAACTGGTTCAATGACTGTGGAATTACTATGCTTGATTGGCCTCTCCATTCTTCCTCCATACTCTGGGTCCTTGGTTTCCAAATGAGATGTAAATGAACTGTTGTAAGTCAAGGCTTGAGATACAGATGTGGAAAGTGGGGAAGACCTCTGGAGCACAGATTTGAAACAGAAATCCGGAACACAGAGAAGTCTTCAGACTCAGTTGTGGAACATTGGAAAGATCTCTCAAGCAAAGAAAACAGCTCCAAAGCCCCAGTTTGGAGCACAGAGAAGACCTCTAGAAGTAACCATGTGGAGAAAGCTGTCCTAGAGAAAACAAAATATAGATATGGTCCAGTCCTAGAGAAAACAAAATATAGATATGGTCCAACTTGGCCAAATCTAAACACAATGGATCTTAGTTTCAGTCCTATAAGGTTGACCACATCAAGAAACCAAGGCCATATAAATCTGAAACTATTTTTATTGGACAAGATATAGCGGCAAAATTTTGCAAGTCTGAATGTGTCTCCTCCTCCCTCATTTTATCTTTGTGTGAACTAAGAATAGCATGTCTGAGACATTTATTCACACTATTTTCTTGCCATGGACTCAGTGCTCTTTTATCTGACCGCTGCCGTGGTAATGGATTTTCCTCCTGCACTTCAAGGCCATTGTGTTTTGCTCCACTCCACAGACACAGAGGGAGGGAGAGGGAGGGAGAGAGAGATCTACAAGTGTTTATTCAGCCTCCCCTAAACAGGTCCTGAGAAAGCAACTTCATTGTGCAGGTTCGGATCCCAAGCTCAGCATGGCAAGAATCACAGGGTAAACCAACTCCAATGGGCACCCACAAAGTCCAGGAAAACAATTCACAAGTCAAACGGGCCAGGATACTGAGCACAAACTCTCACGCATGCGCAAGATAGTGCGCATGCGTGAGAACAGAATGGCTGCCGAATCCCGCCGTTCCGAATCGCTGAGGACAGGAAGATACTAACCGCGGCGCCCAGGACCCCTAATATGGTAACCGGGGGGTTCCTTTTGGGCGCGAGCCTTCAGCCCTTCCAGGGAGGTGGTTGTTTGAGGTGGGGGCCGCCCCTGAGCGGCTCCGGGAACAGCTTCGGAACGACGTTATCCTCCCTGGCGTGGTTTCTCGCATCGGCCCTTTTGAACATTTGGGAAGCGGCGGCGACGGCTTTGTGCGAGAGGCGGAGGCTTCGGCCCCGCTGTTTGGAAAGGTGCCAAACCTTCTCTTTGACTAGGCAACACCGTGGGGTTGGTTTATGCCCTGAAGAGGGGTTGGGAGGCCCAGGAGAAATGTTTAGACCGGACTGGGACTGGGACTGGGAGGCAGAGGAGCTGGTTTCCTGTTTCCACCACAGCTTTGCTGATATCCTCCCCCTCCCCCCCCTGCATTTTGACGCGGCGTTTTTCTTCGACCTCGCTGCTGTTTCTGCGGCGCTTTAAACGGCTTTACCATCTGCCTGCTTGGACTAGAAGTAAAGCTTCAGGAACTCAATTACGGGCTCCCTGTGGCAACCAGTATCACCAGCTGCTACCACTGCTACTACCACTGCCTCAGGAGTGCTGTGTTGACCAGTACTACTGCTATCTTACTGAGTTGCCTACATCAGGCACCATTATTACCATCAGGCACTATTACGCCAGAGAGGCAGTGTGCTGGGAACTTGGACTCCCTCTAGTGACCATTATTGGTATTTTCTTCTGGACCATCAAGTACCATTATTATCATCAGGCACTATTACGCCAGAGAGGCAGCGTGTTGAGAACTTGGACTCCCGCCAGTGGCCATTATTGGTATTTCTTTCTGGACCATATACATTTCTGGACCATATACATTTTTTTACTGGACTCCCATTAGACTTTGTAAACGAGAAGGCCAAGATTTTAAGATCCTTCATATAAGCCTTCACCAACTCGCACAACCGCGCAATTTTTACCTGGTATGATGAGTGTATGAGGTTTGCCTGTGTTTGAATGAATGAGCCCACTTTTTATTATTCTATTACCATTGTATTTTTATGTGTTTTTAAATATTACGTGGGGACTGCTTGAGTGGATAAATGAGTATGTTTGATTCGGAGGGCCTGTCAGGGGATACGGGAGCCACAGGGGTGGTTGAGGGAACCATGGTCACGGGAGTGGGCCGGAGCATCACGGTCGTAACAGGGAGGGGCAGATATGGCGGGGACTTTAGGGCTGGCCATTACCGGGGAAGGAGGGCTCGCTACGTCATAGAGATCCCTCCTTCCGGCCCTATGAGTCCCACTCCAAGGCCAGATGGCGCAAGCAATCAGGACCCTGGTCTCAGGCTGCTGTCGCTAAATGCCAGGTCTGTAGTTCACAAGGCTCCCCTCGTCCGGGACTTAATTTTAGACGAGAGGGCAGACCTGGCATGTATTACTGAAACCTGGCTGGGCCCGGAGGGAGGAGTCCCCCTCGTAGAGATGTGCCCAGAAGGATTTCAGGTGCTTCATCAGCCGAGAGCTCAGAGAAGGGGTGGGGGTGTGGCTATTGTTATCCGGGAGTCGTTAGCACCTCGTAGGATCCCTGCTCTGGAGCTTGTCGGGTGTGAGTCCCTGCTGGTGAAGTTGGACCTCATGGGTCAAGTGGGTTTGCTGTTAACGTACCTGCCTCCCAACAGCGTTGCAGCAGCCCTCCCCTCGCTCCTCGAGTCGGTAGCCGAGCTAGCAATTGAGTTCCCCAGGCTTATGGTGCTGGGGGATTTCAATTTGCCTTCGCTCGGTGAACACTCTGATGGGGCGCAGGAGTTCATGGCTTCCATGACAGCCATGGGCTTGACCCAGGTAATTCGGGGCCCAACCCACTCAGCGGGTCACATGCTTGACCTCGTATTCCTCTCGGAGCAGTGGACTTGTGATCTTGGTCTGAGGGGTAATGAGATCATACCCCTGTCGTGGTCAGACCACTGCCTACTGAGGCTTGACTTCCGGAGACCAAACACCCACTGTAGGGAGGAGGAACCGACCAGGTGGTTCCGCCCCAGGCGACTTATGGACCCCTTGAGGTTCCAGACGGAGCTTGGGGTTATTCCTGACACTCTCGCCCACAGTCCGGTGGAGACTCTGGTTGCTGCCTGGCACTCGGCAGCATCGGAGTCCGTTGACCGGATTGAGCCACTACGGCCCCTCCGAGGTGGCGGATCCCGGAGGCCCCCTTGGTTTACCGAGGAGCTCCGGGAGAGGAAGCGCCGGAGGAGACGCCTAGAGCACCTATGGAGGTCCGATAAATCCGAATCGAGCCGAGCACTCTTAACAACTTGCACCAAGGAGTACATCAGGGCACTTAGGACAGCAAAAAGATCGTATATTGCCACCTCGGTTGCGTCCGCCGAGTCTCGCCCAGCCGCCCTGTTTAGGATAACCCGTTCCCTCCTAAATAGGAGGGATACGGGGGACCCCTTACAGGGTAGGGCTGAAGACTATGTCCAGTTCTTGGCGGACAAAGTTGCTCGGTTTCGGTCGGATTTGGACTCCGATTCTGCAGATCCAGCCAAGGCACAAGGGGATAATCTGGTAGACCATCGCTGGGTTGAGTTTCAGGATGTTGCCCCCGGGGACGTGGACAAGGCCATGAGAGCTGTGAGTGCCTCCACTTGTGTACTGGACCCGTGTCCCTCCTGGCTGGTTGCCAACAGCAGGGAGGTGACACGGGGCTGGATCCAGGCGGTTGTTGCACTCAAAGCGGCGGTGGTGAGACCCCTCCTGAAGAAACCATCCTTGGATCCAGCCGTTCTTAACAATTACCATCCAGTCTCCAACCTCCCCTTTGTGGGGAAGGTTGTTGAGAAGGTGGTGGCCTTTCAGCTCCAGCAGGCCTTGGAGGAAGCCAGCTATCTGGACCCATTCCAGTCCGGCTTCAGACCTGGTTACAGCACAGAAACCGCTTTGGTCGCATTGACCGATGATCTCTGGAGAGCCAGGGATGGAGGCCATGCCTCCATCTTGGTTCTCCTTGACCTCTCGGCGGCTTTCGATACCATCGACCATGGTATCCTTCTGCGACGACTGCGGGAGGTGGGGGTGGGAGGCACTGTTTTGCAGTGGTTCTCCTCCTACCTCTCGGACAGGTCGCAGTCGGTGTTGATTGGGGGGCAGAGATCGACCCCTAGGCCCCTAACATATGGGGTGCCGCAGGGGTCGGTCTTGTCCCCCCTACTATTTAACATCTACATGAAACCGCTGGGCGAGATCATTCGTAGGCACAGGATAAGATACCACCAATACGCGGACGATACCCAGCTGTATCTGTCCGCCCCGTGCCAACTCAATGAAGCGGTGGACGTGATGAGCCGGGGTCTTGAAGCCGTTAGGGACTGGATGAGGGCTAACAAGCTTGTACTCAACCCGGAAAAGACCGAGTGGCTGTTGTGTTTCCCTCCCAATAATTTGGCTAGTGTTCCATCACTCAGGCTGGGGGGCCAAATATTATACCCCTCAGACAGGGTTCGCAACTTGGGAGTCCTCCTGGACCCACAGCTGACCTTTGATCATCATCTGTCGGCTGTGACCAGGGGGGCATTTGCCCAGGTTCGCCTGGTGCGCCAGTTGCGACCCTACCTGAACCGGGAGGCTCTCACAACAGTCACTCGTGCCCTTGTGACCTCTAGGCTGGAAGACTGCAACGTGCTCTACATGGGGCTGCCCTTGAAGAGCATCCGGCGACTTCAGCTAGTACAGAATGCGGCCGTGCGAGTGATTGTGGGTGCACCTCGGTTCGCCCACATAACACCTATCCTCCGCGAGCTGCGCTGGCTACCTGTTGATCTCCGGGTGCGCTTCAAGGTGCTACTTACCACCCACAAAGCCCTCCATGGTAGTGGATCTGGGTACTTGAGAGACCGCCTCCTGCCAATTACCTCCTTGCGACCTATTAGATCACACAGATTAGGCCTCCTCCGAATTCCATCCGCCAGTCAGTGTCGACTGGCAACTACGCGGAGGAGAGCCTTTTCAGTAGTAGCTCCGACCCTTTGGAACGATCTCCCCGTGGAGATTCGTACCCTCACCACCCTCCAGACCTTCCGCACAGCCCTCAAGATCTGGCTATCCCGTCAGGCCTGGGGTTAATGATTATAATCCGTCCCCTCCCGAATGATGAATGAATGTTGCTTCTATTTTTAATTACGTACTGTCTTTATATGTCATTGTGTGTACTCCCTTCCCTATACGTTGTAAGCCGCCCTGAGTCCCCTCAGGGAAAAGGGCGGCCTATAAATAAATTTATCTACAATCTTATCTACAAACACACAAGGCACAGAACTGGGCATGTTGCTCCAGCAATGCTCAAGTTCTCGGCCAGGATCAAGTACCAGTAGGTTGCCCTTTATGAGGTATGAGGTTGCCTCCTTGCAAGTAGTGTAGCCAAGCGACTTTGTGCCTGTCTCCTCTCTGCCCTACGTCTCCTTGGATCGGAGGAGGAGCAGTCCACCATCTCTTCCTCCTCACTAACAGGTAGCAGCTACTCCCAGTCCTTGCCTGGAGCCTCCTGGCCAACTCACTGCAACTGCAGCTTGCCTCTCTCAGCCTCATACTGTCGCTTGCCCAGTCGACCCAGCTGAGACTGCTCCATCATGCTAGCCCTCTCCGAGCCATGATCCGGGCCATCATTCGGCCCTGTGGTTTCCTCTGCCGACTCAAACTCCTCCTCCTCCAAGCTCACGTCCCAAGACGGGTCTGGGGATGGGTCTCCATGACACGTTGCCTAAGCCCTCTAATCTAGTCCGTCCTTAGCACACACGTGTTTTTGTATGTGTATATGTGTCTAATATAAATCGGTTTTTGTTTTATTATTTCATTATATTCATATTATATATTATTATGTATTTAGTAGAACACTCTTGCCAAATGGTCTTGTTTTTCCTAACTTGGGTCTATGACTGCAAAAAAGCTATCATAAGATTCTGTGTATCATCATGGCCATTCCAAATTCACCTGAGAGGGAAATAATTATGCTGCAAGTTAGAAGCCATCTTGTAAAACATAAACGCACAGGCAAGTTACTCAGGTTATTTCACTAGCATCTCAGCAAAGACCAAGAAAAAAGGAGGATCAAAGCTGCAGACCACTGGAAAATTGCCCCAATGTTTTTTTCTCTCCAATATCCCTACGAAAGGAAAGGTGATTACAGGTCCCTGATGAATCTCCAGCCCAAGTGGCATTTTTTACTTTGCCGTGTCATATCGTAATTTAATGGCTAAAACTGTAATACAAAAGCTGACAAACCTGCAATAGAGATAGATCTTACACACCTCTTATGTCAGAGCAGAGGCAGTTAGAGAAACAAAAGAAGGATGACTTACTTTATTGAGTAGCAGTTGCTCTGCTCCAGGCTGGAGAGGTCTCCATCTACTTCGGCCATTCTTAGTGTCTCGGCACACCTCCAATGTTTTTGACCCCAGATCATGTTCAGCTGCTGGGATGAGATTCAATGAAGTCATTGTCACAACCGGTTTCCCAAATGTCCTCTCCGTGCCCAGGAAAAAAGGGACCAGACTAGTTTAGGAGTTGGGGTTATTGCTAAAACAAGGCTGAATTCTACTCAAGATCAATGTCAGGTTCAGAAAGCACAGTTGCTGTGTGTAGGAAATATATTCTACCTAATTAAACTATGGCATATTTTATTTATTTATATATTAAATTTGTTTGTCACCCATCTCGCCTTGGGGTGACTCTGGGTAGTTTACAACATTAATCTGGCTGCTTAGCCAACAGAATTCACTCAAACCATTAGGGCTCAGCTCCTACTATTTGGAATTATAAACCCCTCAATCCACTTTTAGCCTAAACCAGCATGTTGCACAATCTTAGCCTTTCTCTCTCCTTACAGTCATAAAATGATGATTCAGAAAACTGCTGATGCTCAAATTTAAGTCACGTTAACACCCTCCAATGAAACCCAAGTATTTAATTTCAATTTCAATTAAATGTCTCCTGGATGGAAACTTGCTTGGGGATCTCCTGGTCCCTCTCTGGCTGAAAACTCTCAAGTTCTGAAGGAGAATACAGATAGTCCTCGACTTACAACAGTTTGTTTAGTGGCAATTCAAAGTTACAATAGCACTGAGAAAAGTGACTTACAATTGGTTTTCATCATTACAACTTTTGCAGCATTTCCATGATCATTCGATCAAAATTCAGATCCGTGGCCACTGGTTCATCCCTCTGACCATAGCATCACATCATCCCCTTCGGCAACCTTTTCACAAACAAAGTCCAGCCAGATTCACTTAACCATCAGGTTACTAACGTATCAACTGCAGCGATTCACTTAACAACCATGACAAGAAAAATTATTACATGGGGCAAAAATCACTTAACAAATGTCTCACTTAACAACATAAATGTTGGGCTCAATTGTAGTGGTAAGTCTAGGACTACCTCTCGTGGAGCCTACCAGGAAGGATAATAAAGCAACCAGGATATTATGTTGATGGGTGAATCCCAGAGCCCAGCATGATCTTGTCCAACAGGACCGACTCTGGTCATCCACCTGGAAGAGAAGCAACTGGTTCCAGACTGCAGGAGTTCTGTTCTCAGGCTCACATTGATCACCCAAGCCAGGAGCCATGGTTTTATTTACTAATTTAATTTATGTCAAATAGCAGCTAATTGGCAGCAAATTCTGTGGAACTCATAAAACGGATTAATATGTTCAGCTGGAACTGAGGACCTTGTTACTTCAAGCAGAAATCAGCTGGATGGAAGGGAAATTGATTCCCACCCAGGTTTTGCTTCTTTTTGTGCCCAGAAACCAGAGAAAGAAAATTGTACTAGCAGGACTATTATTATTATTAGGCTTGGTTGCACAGTCAGCCAGATGTTTAGACTAGATTTGACATGTCTGTCTACTTACTGAATCTTTCCCAAGGATCTGGGATAGGCAGATGTTGTTGTTGAATAATATTGAAGATATTGTCAAAAGTATTGCAATTATCTTATTATTATTTAACCATATAGATTACTATATCTATCTCATATCTATCCATCCATTCGTATCTCTTTCTCTCTCCCTTTCTCTCTGTCTCTCCCTTTCTCTCTGTCTCTCCCTTTCTGCCTTCCCCTCTCTCCAAGGCTCCTCCTGCTCTCTAAGGGAACTAAACTGGATTTCTACTAACTGGAGTCTAAGTTCTGATCACCCTTGAGAAATTGTCCCTATTTCATCTTACTTTGAAATTCCATTCCAGAATAAAATTACTCCAGCAAGGATGAATAATTGAGCAAGATGTTTTTTAAAAAAAAAAACACTGGAAAAAGATATTCTGCATGTCTACTATTATGAGGAACAGATTCTCCAAAGAATGTCCTGCTGAGATTTTATGAATCATTTTAGACAACCAATGTTCTGACTCAGTGCAAATTCACCACAAATTTGGGCAGCAAACTTTCTCCCTGGCAGTCAAAGCAGGACTGCGCACATGAAAGAAAAGTACAGGTTGAGTTACAACCACAATTGTGCCCACAGTTTATGTTGCTACTAAAAGATTTGTTAAGTGAGATTTTCCCCATTTCATGACCATTATGCCACAGTTGTTAAGTGAATCACTGCCACTGGTATATTAGTAACACAGTAAATCCCATTTTCCCATTGACTTTGCTTGTTAGAAGATCGCGAAGGGGGATGACCCTGGGACACTGCAACCATCATAAATATGAACCAGTTGCCAAGCATCCAAATGTAAATTACTTGACCATGGGGATGCTGCAATGGTCATAAGTATGAATATCAGTCTTTTTTTTTTTTTGAGAGATTGTTAATTTCAAATGTTTTATTCATTTTCATTTTCAATTTTGTACATTCACTTATATACTGAATATTTGCAATAATAATAATATAAAAAAATAAAACAAACCTAAACACAACTCATCATCCAACATATAAAACCAACCTGTCGCTTTCATCCTCCATACACCCCTTCTTCTCCCCCTCCAACTTTCCTTTCTCCCTCCAACAATCACCCCTCCTACTTCCCTTTCCCCTCCTATCTTCCTTTCTCGCCTTCCTCACCCTCCTTCCCCTCTCATCCTCCTTACATTCCCCTCTTCCTCCCTCCTTACTTCTCCCTCTTCTTTTCCTCTACTTCTCACTTTGGTGCATTTCTCTATTCATTAATCTATTCAGTTACTAAAAATTGCGCTAAAAAGAAAAGAGAAGGGAAAAAAAATAAAAAGAAAAAGAAAAAAAAGAGAAAAATAAAAAGATAAGATAAGGAACAACAGTATATAAGTGTATTCTTCTTATTCTATATATTGAGACTATATCTCCACCCACCCACCCAGCCCCAATGAACCCCACTCCCTAATCCCCTCCGACTTCCCAGGTCCCACACCCGGCACAGTTCACTACCATTCACCTTCTAGAATATCTTATAGTCAAATAGATTAAAAATAATAATGAAAATAAAATAAAAAGAACACTCTGGAAAAAAAAAAAGAAAAAAAGAAAAAAAAATCTTTTTGCATTATGCTCAGCCTCCCATCATTATTAAAATTTAAACAGTATAGATCATTCCATTTATATTTTATCTTCGTCCCTTGCTTCTTTGATATTTACCCCCATCTTCCTGTAGACTCTCCAAATAGCCTTTCTTAACCTTATATTCAGATAATAGTTTATACAAAAATCAATTTACCTTCTAATACAGAGCAGTCTAATCATACTTTCGCTACTCTTCTTCCTACCCCTCGCTTCTCATCTCCATTCCTCCCAAGCCAAAATTCCATAAAATTAGGATCTCTCTCTTCACTTTAAAATCCTGAGCTTTTTATGTTAGACTTCAAGCATGTAAATCCGTAAAATGTGTGCCCAAAATCCATACCACTTCATTCAGTCCCAAGATCCCTTCATCAATATCCCGCTCCACCTTCCCTTCTGCCCCACTCCTCCCGACTCCATTCATCCCAAACCGCAATTCAAATAAATCTTGGTCTCCACTTTCCTCACACCAGAAAACAATTCATGCGCAGTTTGGATTAAAATTCAAATAAGTCTTATAAAGATCCCATACAATATCTGTCCAAAATAAGTGATGCTTCTTTCCGTTCCTCATCGATATACAGCTTTACCATTTCATACCAAACAGGAATCCTAAAATTTTAATCAATCCAAGAGTTTAAAAAGTATTTTAAAGACATCGCTGGATCTTTATTCTTTACTCTTCTGCCCTTCCGGAAAGAGAAGGCAACCCTCTGCCTTATAGCCACGTGTCCCGCTGCTTTGAAGATATGGCTAAATCCTCAGTTTCCGCTCTTCTGCCTCTCCGGTAGGGGGAGAACAACTCCCTCCGTCTTGTAACCAAGTGAATTGCTGCTTGTCTTTCCTTCACCTTGTCTTTCCGCATTTCCGAGTGAGTCAGGAAGTCCCGCCTTCAGAGTTTTATAATAAAAGTCCCGAGCTTCCGAAACAGAATTGAGACGAAATCTTTGATTCTCGAATGTAACTGTGATTCCAACTGGAGCTTCCCATTTATACTGTATTTGGTGGTTTCTAAGCTCTTTGGTTAAAAAAGTATAATCACTCCTTGCTTGCAGCATCTGGAGTGGTATTTCTTTAAAGACAAACAAATCCTGCCCATCGATTCGCAGCCTGTTGTTGTAAAACTTTTAGATGATCGCATTTCTGGATTCTCTTGTGAAAAAATATATAATTATGTCTCTTGGAAGCTGTCGCTGTTCTGCTACACACGAATTCTGGCGATAGATTTTTCGAATATTCCAATCAAAATTGAATCCCGGACTTCCCACCGCTTGACTGAAAGCTTCTACAAACGTCTGTTTCAAGTTCTCTCCTTTCTTTTCGGGCAGTCCTCTGACTCTTATTGCAAACGCCTTTCTGTTGTAATTTATCATTATAAGTTGTGTTTGAGTATCTCTAATCTCTTGTTGTAATGCTTGAATGTTGGAAGTCAAATTAAAATTAGCCTCCTCCAAAGTTTCCAGTTTAGTCTCCATTTCTTCGGTATAATCTGTCAAAGTAGACATAGCTTCAAAGATATCCATCTTTATTTGGGCAATCTTGGTCTCTATTTTGTCGCATAAGTCCAGCACAAATTCTTTGATTTCTTGTTTAAAGTCATTGAGTATTTGAAAAAGAAGCTCCTGTGTTAAGGAATCTCCAGTAGGGGGTGTGGGAGGCAAGGGCAGCGATTTTATAACAAGTTCTTTAAGCACATGCGAAGGGGAGCATTTTGCCTGCTTAGACCTGGGAGCCATTATAGATAAAAGCTGAGAATAAACAGATAAACAGTATCTTCACCTGCTCAGTTCTCAATAAGTTATTTGTAGATTTTGCTTGTTAATGAGGAGCAGTCTCCGGGAAGATAGAGCCAGTTAATTACGTCATCTATTAATCACCAACACTGTAAAAACGCCATTTTGTAGCACGATTGAACAAAGAAGCCTCAAAGGAAAACGAGGCTGGTGTTTAAGATAGTTATAAAAAAAGGAACATCTCAGGAGTAGAACCCGCTCGTGTTAGTCTTGAGTAGCTTTAAACAGCTTATCATTGTCCTGAGGGGGGGGATCACCTGTCTAGGGCTGCAAAAAAAAGCAGCTGAGAAGAACTGGCTGGAGATAAGAGCTCAGTTACGCTGGATCTTTTCTCCGTTCGCAGCCCCCCAAAAAAGAAAAGGGGCTGTGAACTACGAATAAATCCTAGCACCTGAGCTTCTGCCTGCCCCTTTCTGCCAAAAAGGGGTGATATCTATTGATCTTAATTAGATATACAGACCAGAACTCTGAGAGGAGCTCCGTTGAGCTCCTTCGGCGACAGACTCCGCCCCCAGAAGCCTATGAATATCAGTCTTGAGTCATTTCTTCCAGTGCCATTGTAACTTTGAATGGTTGCTAAATAAACTGTTGTAAGTCGAGGACTAGCTGTAGGAGGTGAATTAGAACTGAACAACCACACAAAAGTTAACCCCAAAATGCCCCGAACAACCGAAGGGGACCAAGTTCATCCCATGGAGACATGGCTCTTTGAGTAACCCCAGAAGATGCAACGTCCAATGAAAAAGGAGAAGGGGAGGATGCTCGGCCTGAGCCCCTGTTCTAAGAACCCATTTGACTGACAAAAACAAGGATCCCTTCCAAGTAGTCCTCGACTTATGAACACAATGGGCACCAGAATTTCATTGCAAAGCAAGGAATCTGTTAAGAAAGCTGCACCCAATTATGCAACCTTTTTTGCCATTGTCGTTAAGTGAATCACTGTAGTTGTTAAGCAAATCTGGTTTCCCTCTCTGACTGCTTGTCAGAAGGCACTGAGAAAGTTGCAAATGGCAATCACGTGTCTACCCTCCAACCATTATAAATAAGGTAGTCCTTGACTTGCAACAGTTTGCTTAGTGACCATTCAAAGTTACAACGCACCAAAAATGACCTGTTAGATCGGGTAATGGAAAGGCACACAGAGGCTAACGGTAACAATAGCTCTTTATTAACTCAGTAGCAACTATGTAGAATCCAGCGAAGGTTGAGTCTGACAGCAGCCCTTTTATAGGGAGCTGTCAGACACTTTGACCAATGAGATTAAACCTCTGTTCCCGCCGGAACAGAGGACCTTGGTGGAAACCATTATAGCTGAGGCTAGTATTTAACACCCCTCCCCTCTTAGATGGAATAATCTGACTAGTTACGTAGTCACGCAGGTAGGCGGGCTTTTTGGTAGCTCTGTCTGACCTGCGCAGTTCAGTCGGAGGGTGTCCTTTGGACAGGTCGGACAGAACTGTTTGCTCCACAGCTCCGCCTGATGGAAGCTCCTGGAACTTTAAACAGGCCGCGGCTGGAGCTTCTAGAGCTGGTTTGCTCGGAGCTCGCTGCGGGCCTGCAACACAACCAGATAAGTTCCCCGGTACCCTCGGGCTTGAGCTGCCTGTGGATGGAGTGAGTTCTTGCTCCATTTGGGTAGGGCTTTGGCTAACTCGTGCAGGAGTTACCTCTGGTTGTCTAAGAGTGGAGTTGGAGAGGTGGCCACGGAGTTGGTTAACGTGCCTTCTCCAATTCCGATCGTCCTCGAGCTCTACAAGATAAGAGCGAGGCCGGAAGAAGGCGGGGCTTAGCAGTGTGAAGACGGACTTTCAGGCTGCTCCTGAATGTCCATCTAAACCGGATCATCTGGACGGTTCTTTTTGTACCCAAGCTGTCCCGAAGAGACAGTGAAAGGTAGGGGGAGACCCTGTGGTCCCAGAGACACCCGCAAAGTCTCTGGGGACCCAGGAAAAACCCTCTTTGCCAGTGATTTCTGGACTAGCTGCGAGGCTATTGAAGCTGCTGACAGCCCCAAATAGACTGGATAAGAAACATGTCGTGCTGGTGAGAGTTTTAAAATCTTTTTTTTTACTGGAAAGAGAACACTCTAAATTTGGAAACTCAGTTTAAAATAAGGCTGACTAGTGAGAAAAGCGGCGGGTATAAGCTTTGCCAATTGAAGCATTTTTTTTTTCTGTTTCTCTTTTTATCTCTGGAAACCGGGCTGGACTTTCTTACAATTCAAATCGGCTTTCTGTGTTTTTCTTCTTACCGTTGATATTTTTAACTTTGGACCTTGTGGGGACATTGAATCTAAACTTAAAGTGCTCTGAAGATCTGTTTTTTAGCTTTTAGGTTGCTTTTTAGTAATTCTTGTTATTTATTTATTTTTTGTAAACAAAGTTACAGAAGCTTTAATACTGAGTTGATATAAGTTAATAAGTTAATACAAGCTAACACTGCCATCTAGCGGACTTGAAATATTGTTACCAAAATTTCCCCTGTAATCTATCTGACTTTAAAAAAAAAGGTAGGCTTTATTTACACAGCTGCAACCTTTTCTTATCTGGAACTTTGCCTCAGACTAAATAACAAAGCAGCAAAGGAAGCTGAGAATGACCTTGGAAAGACTTTTATAAGGAATACCAATTCCTGACCAAAGTTCTGATTTAAAAATGCATTAATTACAGATGGCTTATACCGGAAGGTCTACTACGTACATGGCAAGGACAAAGGCACAGGATAGACACAATTGATAAGGCAGAAGTCTTTTATGCAGAATATTTCAGAGAAATGGCTGAGAAAACTGGGAAAGATGACTCTGTGGCACAACTGCTCGAGTCACCCACAACTGAGACTGAAAAAGTAGAAGGAGCTATAGGTGGAATTGAGAAAGAAGAAGGTGCAGTGGGGGGTATAAGCTGCAAAGAAAAACGAGAACCCAGATCTACTAGAGCTATAAACCCTGTATATAAAGTATAAACATGGAAGAAAGAAAAATGATTACAATTAACATTAATGGACTTAATTCGGTAACTAAAAGAAAGAAAACATTTCATAAATTAGAGAAGTTAAAACTTGACATAATTTGCCTACAAGAAATACATATCCAAAAGGGATATGAACATCTACTAATTCAACCAAAGCTTAGGAAAATGTTTTCAACATTGGCGAACTGTAAGAAAAGAGGAGTGATCTTCTATATTAAAGGCAATATTTCAGCAAAACTAATTTATGCAGATGAAGAGGGAAGAATTTTGATGGAATTTATGCCCCTAATGAAAAACAAGACGAATTCTATAAAAAATTACACAAAAGAATTTTGGACTTAGACTATGTTGATATTTGTATGATGGGAGACTTTAATGGCATCGTGAACCAAAACATGGACTATAAAACACACAAAACAAAAAAGCTAAATAGAAAATTACTGCCGAAATCCTTCTTTAGGATGATAGATGAAGTAAATCTAAAAGATATATGGAGAGAAAGAAATGCCAAAAAAAACCAATACACTTTTTATTCAAATAGACATTCATCATTTTCTAGAATAGATATTTAGATTTAACTTTGATTTTAACTTTATTTATATGCTATGATATGATATGGGCTTCAGCAGAATTGATCTGCAACGTACAAGAAATTGAGATTGGAGCAAGCACTTGGGCGGACCACAACCCAATTTCAATTAAATGGAAAGGCCAAAGGGCAAGATCTAGATGGACATTAAATAATACCATATTGAAAGAAAAAGACTTTGTACAAAAAAATGGAAAAAGAGTTAGTCCTTTTCTTTAAAGAAAATAGGAAAGAAGATACATCAATGCAGAATCTTTGGGATACAATGAAGGCTGTTACTAGAGGTCTGATAATAGACTATACAAGGAAGAGAAACTTAAAGAAAAGACAAATGCATAAAGCTTTAGATAATGATTACAAAATACTTGAAAGAGAATTACAGAGATCGCCACCAAAAAAGAAGTCAAGATAAAAATGGATATAATTAAACATAAAATGGATCTACTGGAAAAGGAAGAACTGGCACAAAAAATTAGAGGTGCTAAACAGAACTATTTTGAAAATGCAAATAAACCAGGCAGGTGGTTGGCATATAAGCTGAAAAAAGAGAGAGAAATAAAGAAAATATTCCAATTAAGAGATGAACAAGGACAAATTCAGTATGGAAATATTGAGAAAAAAAATATTATACAAGACTACTATGCTAAGCTCTATGAACAAGAGAAGGTGGAGGAGGGAGGAGTCAAAAAGTACTTACAGGATGCCAATCTTCCCCAGATATCAGAGGAAACTAGAACAATGCTAGAAAGTAAAATAACAATGAGGGAGCTAACGGATATACTTAAAACACAAAATAACGGGAAAGCCCCAGGACCAGATGGACTACCCATGGAATTCTATAGAATATTTGAAGAAATTTTGATTCTCCCACTCCTACAAGTCATGAATGAAGTGATGTCTGAGAGTAAAATACCGAAGTCATGGTCAGAAGCATATATTACATTGCTACCCAAGGAAGAGACCGATTTAACACAAACCAAGAACTATAGACCAATTTCTTTATTAAACTCAGATTATAAGCTATTTGCATCTATACTAGCAGAGAGACTTAAAAAATATTTAAACAACTTCATCCACTCAGATCAAAATGGCTTTTTACCTAAGAGACAAATTAAAGATAATATGAGAATGATTTTGAATACTTTGGAATATTATGAGGCCTACCCCGAAAAACAAATGGCTTTGATGTTTCTTGATGCACAGAAGGCCTTTGACAATGTCAATTGGCAATTCATGTTTTTACAACTGGAGCAGATGAATTTTGGTAAGAAATTTATTCAAACCATACGAATGATATATCAGAAACAAACAGCAAAGATAATGGTAAATGGAGAATTAACAAATCCTATTAAAATAAAGAGAGGTACGAGACAAGGTTGCCCATTATCACCATTATTCTTCATCTTAACATTAGAGGTCTTAAACAGAAAGATTAGACTTAGTTTTTATTCTTGAAGATCCACTAGAAACAGCACCCAAACTGCTAGAAAGAATAGAGGAATATGGAAAGGTAGCAGGCTTGAAAATAAACAAAGACAAAACAAAGATTATGACAAAGAATATGCCAGCAACACAAAAGGAAGAGTTGTCAGAAACTTTGCAGATTCAAATTACAAGTAAGGTTAAATACTTGGGGATATACCTATCACCTAGATGCAGTACTCTTAAGGAGGACAATTATACTAGACTAAAACAACAAATAGTGACTGATCTGATGAAATGGGAAAATTTACAACTATCAATGATGGGAAGAATTTCTACAATTAAAATGAACATTTTACCTAGAATCTTATGCCTGTTCCAGACAATCCCAATCAGATTGGGTAAGGACTTTTTTCAAGACTTAAACAAAATAGTTTTGAAGTTTATTTGGCAAGGGAAAAAAGCCAGAATAAAACTTAAATTGTTACAAGATGCTAGAATTAGAGGATTGGGTCTACCTGATTGGGAATTATACTACCAAGCAAATCACTTGATGTGGATTAAGGAATGGATATCACTAAAAAATTATACACTATTGAATGTAGAAGGTCATGATTTACTGTTGGGATGGCATGCTTTCTTATGGTATAAGGGAACTAAAGCACATGGCTATTTTAGAAGACACTATATAAGGGAGGCTTTGTTATTAAACTGGGAAAAGGTAAAAAGATTACACTACTTAAAAATTCCAGTCTGGATATCAACGATTGAAGCATTTTCATATTCAATAATATATAAAAAGGAACAAACAGTTAGATATGTTGAAATATTGAATGCAGAGGGTGAACTCAAATCTATCCAAGAGTTGAAACAAGAAGGGATAGAAAAGGGATAGAAATGAATTGGTATTCATATGTACAGATACAATCTAGATATAATGAAGATAGAAAATCCAAAGATTTTTACAATAAAATGACTGAGTTAGATAAAATTTTAACAGGTACTGATGAAAAAGTAATTTAAAAACTATACAAATATTTATTGGAGGTTAAATTACAAGAAGAACAATTAAAGAAACTATGATAGCTTGGGGGGGAAATTTGGGTATGGGATTGATTTAGAGAAATGGCAGAAACTGTGGTCTCAAAATTATAAAATGACAATGTCTACTGCATATAGAGAAAATTTGTATAAGATGTTTTACAGGTGGCATCTACCCCCAACCAGAATTGCAAGAATGTCCAAGAATAAATCAGAAAAGTGTTGGAAATGTCATCAGATACCGGGCTCATATTACCACATGTGGTGAACTTGCATTGAAGCTAAAAGATACTGGACTAAAATCCACATGTGGTTGGAGAAAATGACACACAAACAGACTTCAAACCAGAGGTCTTTTTATTGGGGATCATACCAGAAATCTATAACAAAGAGTTAAAATATCTGATTGTAAATGTGTTAACAGCAGCCAGAATCGTATTTGCAAAAAACTGGAAAAATGAAACAATATCAAAACAGGAAGAAGTTATTCGAAAAATAATGGACTGTGCTGAAATGAGTAAATTGACACTTGAAATTAGAGAACAAGAGGACGAGCAATTTTATAAAATATGGGACTTGTTTTATCAGTGGCTGGGGGGAAAAACCTGGAAATGAAAAATGTCTTACTCATGTTTTAACTGAAGGAGTTAAATGATAACACAACCATGCTGTGAAACAGATTAACAATGATACAATGAAAAACTGATATATCTATGAATTGAATATTTTAGAACTTTTTGCTTTAAAAAGGATAAGGATAACAACGATTTTATCTATATTTGATAGAGGTTTGGTGATATAATGTATAACCTTAAGAACATATTATAATGATATCTTATTGTTGATAAATAATTTTAATAAGGGAATAATTTAAAAAATGGTATATATATGTAGTGACCATTTAGAATATTTTGTTGAAAAATGAAGGAATAAGATCTCCGTTTGAAGGTATGAGGTACAAGGATAACAATGAACATAAGCATACCTGATAGTTGATTGGTGGAATTATGTATAATGGAAAATAGTGATATATAAATATAAATGGTTGGTAAAAAAAAAATCTTTTTTCCCCCCACATGGGGATAATATAAAGATATACTGTTATTAAATAGATAATCAAGAATGTAAGGGAACTATGATTTATTGGGAAAAAAATAATACTTCGTAATTGAATGTATACTGTACAATGAAAGTGAGGTATTTAGTTATACTAGATGAAAAATCTCTGATGGTAAATGTTATTCGAGAATATGGATGTTAAAACACCTATAACCAAACGACATGTTGTATATGATGATGCTTTTTTTGTGTGTGTGTGTGTATTTTAGGGGGTTTTTTTCTGTTTTTTTTAATTGTTGTCTGTATGTATCTAGATTATCTAGATCCCTTTCAGTCGGGATTTAGGCCTGACTACAGCACGGAAACCGCTTTGGTCGCGCTGACCGATGATCTCTGGAGAGCCAGGGATGGAGGTCATGCCTCCGTCCTAGTGCTCCTTGACCTCTCAGCGGCCTTCGATACCATCGACCATGGTATCCTTCTGCGACGACTGCGGGAGGTGGGGGTAGGAGGCACTGTCCTACGGTGGTTCTCCTCTTACCTCTCGGACAGGTCGCAGTCGGTGTTGGTCGGAGGGCAGAGATCGACCCCTAGGCCCCTGAATCATGGGGTGCTGCAGTGTTCAGTCCTGTCCCCCCTCCTGTTTAATATCTACATGAAGCCGCTGGGTGAGATCATTCGACGGCACAGGATAAAATACCATCAGTATGCGGACGATACACAGTTGTATCTGTCCGCCCCGTGCCAACTCAGTGAAGCGGTTGACGTGATGTGCCAGTGCCTTGAGGCTGTTAGGGGGGATAACAAGCTTGCACTCAATCTGGATAAGACCGAGTGGCTGGTGTGTTTCCCTCCCACTAATTGGTCAAGTTTTCCATCTCTCAGGCTGGGGGGTCAAACAGTACGGCCCTCAGACAGGGTTCGCAATTTGGGAGTCCTCCTGGACCCACAGCTGACTTTCGAACACCACCTGTCGGCTGTGACCAGGGGGGCATTTGCCCAGGTTCGCCTGGTGCACCAGTTGCGTCCCTACCTGAACCGGGAGGCCCTCACAACAGTCACTCGTGCCCTTGTGACCTCTAGACTGGACTACTGCAACATGCTCTACATGGGGCAGCCCTTGAAGAGCATTCGGAGACTTCAGCTTGTCCAGAATGCAGCCGCGCGAGCAATTGTGGGTGCACCTCGGTTCACCCACGTAACACCTATCCTCCGCGAGCTGCACTGGCTGCCTATTGGTCTTCGGATACGCTTCAAGGCGCTAGTCGTCACATATAAAACCCTTCATGGTATTGGACCTGGGTACTTGAGAGACCGCCTGCTGCCAGTTACCTCCAATAGACCAATCAGATCCCACAGATTAGGCCTCCTCCGAATTCCATCCGCCTGCCAATGCCGACTGGCGACTACCCGGAGGAGAGCCTTCTCTGTGGCTGCTCCGACCCTCTGGAACGAGCTCCCCATGGAGATTCGAACCCTCACCATCCTCCAGGCCTTCCGCAAAGCCCTTAAAACCTGGCTGTTCCGACAGGCCTGGGGCTAAAGAGTTTTTGCCCCCCTTCTCGAATGGTATGGTTGTTGTGTGTTTTTAAACTTTGTATTGTTATGTCTCGTCTTTTTTATCCCCCTGTCTGTACCTCCTTCCCTGATTGAATTGTGAGCCGCCCTGAGTCCCCTTCGGGGAAAAGGGCGGCATATAAATGTAATCAATCAATCAATCAATCAATCAATCAATCAATGTATTGTTTGTGTAATAAAAAAAAATATTAAAAAAAAAAGATAAGAGCGAGGCCCGGAGTTGGCATGCCCAAAGTGGAGCCTGGATGGTGGTTGAGGCGGTAGGAGTAGGCAGCTAAGAAAATGGTCCATCTGGTCACCTGCGGTGATAATGACACAGGAGTAGATCGGTCCCTAGCCAGCAAGCCCAGTAGCAGTTTATGGTCCGTAATTAGTTCGAAATCACAGCCGTATAGGTACTCATGGAACCTCTTTACTCCGGCCACTGCAGCCAAAGCCTCATGGTCCAACTGGCTGTAGTTCCACTGGACGTGCTTAGACAGCTTGGGAGCTTAGTTAGTCCTCAGCATCTGCTGGAGCGTGGACCAAGCGACCGATTGTAGTGGCATTGGTTCTAACAGGTCTTTGGCAGTTTTGAACACTTCCCGTCCACAGTAACCAAGGAACATGTTTTCTTGCGGCCCTCAGAAAAGCCCATGAGGTCATTGGCTTCGAGGAAGCAGTCAAACCTCAGCATATACGAGTCCCAGTGCTCGGTGACTGGGTCATACAGAGTCGGTGGGGCGTGCATGGCCATTTTGTGTTCAGAGGGCATTTTGAGTTTGCCGCCCAAAAATGGCTGCTCAAAGCCATGCTGAGCTCCAGGCTGGATTTACTTGCTGGATTGCTCCTCTCTTTTTGGTTCGCCTAGTTGCCTTCCAATCCCACCTTTATCGCCAGTGTTAGATCGGGTAATGGAAAGGCACACACAGGCTAACGGTAACAACAGCTCTTTATTAACTCAGTAGCAACTATGTACAATCCAGCGAAGGTTGAGTCTGACAGCAGCCCTTTTATAGGGAGCTGTCAGACCCTTCAACCAATGAGATTAAACCTCTGTTCCCGCCAGAACAGAGGATCTTGGTGGAAACCATTATAGCTGAGGCTAGTATCTAACATGAACATTTTCCACACTTATGATTGTTGCATCCCTTCGGTCACATGCTTTACATGCTGACTCACATTTATGACGGTCGCAGTATCCCAGGGTCATGTGATCCCTTTTGCACCCTTCCGACAAACAAAGTCAAAGGAGAAGCCAGATTCACTTTACAGCCATGTTACTAATTTAATAACTGCAATGATTCGCTTAACAAACGTGGCAAGAAAAGGCATAAAATGAGGCAAAACTCACTTAACAAATTTCTCACTTAACAACATAAACTTTAGGCTCAAATATGGTCATAAGTAAGGACTATCAGTACATACCAGTTGCCAAATGTCTGAATTTTGATCACATGACCAAAGGAATGCTGCAACAATTGTAAGCATGAGAACCAGTTCTAAGTCACTTTTTTCAATGTCATCGTAACAATGATTGTAGGTCAAAACTCAAAACAAGGGGAAGGAGGAGCCACGCCGCAATGTTACAATGCGCGGTCTCGATACTCTGAGACCACCGTTGACACTTTTGCCACTGGGGGTTCCATTGAGACCTAAACTGTCCCGTAGAGATGGTGATCAGGAAAACAAAGCCTTGCTATCACAAAATCCCTGATAGACCCAAAAGTGCTTCAAGCCAGCGGTAAACAGGCAGCCCCTAGGCTGATGAAATCGGGATACTCCGTAAGGAAGGAAGTAAAAAGAGAAAATGAGTCCATCTGGTGAGGTATTTTTTCTATTTAGACTGCCCAATGTTTCTTTAAAGCCAAATTAGATCCTTAGACAAAATAACTGAGCGGCGAAAATAATCCTAATGGGATCGCTGTGGAAAGTTTTTTTTTTCCTTTGTCATTTAACTATTGTTTGTGGATTGAAATGCTTGTAATGTTCTTCATCTCTCCTCTTAAAGTGAACGGATTGATTTTTTTTTCCTTCTGCTTCTTGTTGCTTTATTTTTTGACTTCTGGATTAAAACCTTCCTTTTTATTTTAACAATTCTTCCTACTACTTGTTATTAAACCACACTAAAAGAAATCTAAAGAACTTTGTTTCCTACAGAATGTGAAAATTAATTGCCACTCGGAGTTTTTTGAAACAACGTATCTCTTTTTTTATTTGACTCCACTAACTTTGCAGCTGAAGGGTTTGCAACTTGTTTACAGAAACTGATAAAGAACCAAGGGTATGAACTGTTTTCACAGGTGCCTCTGAGAATTATTTTGGCAGGGAAAGAAAGAAAGAAAGAAAGAGAGAGAGGGGGGGGGAACAGAACCCTCCCCCTTTGAAGAGCATAAAATAACTTGTGTTCAAGTCAACCTAAAATAAAAAATTAAATAGGCCTGGAAGGCTAGAGTGGCAGTGGTTATTAGTGTTTTTTTTCTTTCCTCCTTTTTTGGAAACATGGATCAATATTCAGATGAGGAAACCTTAAAATTCCAAAATATCTTGGCTGGAATTCAAAATTTATTGGAAGGATATGGGAGAATTGAGAAGAAGTTGGAAAGACTAGTCTCCCTCAGAGCAAAAGATGATGGGGTTGGAGCCCCAAAAATTAAAGGGGAGAATGAAGATATAGAGGATAAAGATAAGACAATAGATGAATTTATTAATGGAGCAAATGTGGGTGAAAATGGAAAGAAGAGAATATGGATAAGGGAATTCGACGAATTGGAGCTCTACCCCAGATTCCAAGACCCAGAAGAGAAAAAAATACTAATGATGATAGACATAAGAAGAGAATTTTTTTCAGAAGCAAGATTGACAAACAAAGACAAGTTAACTTGAGTAGCAATTGGTGGGCAAGGAGATTATCTGAGAGACCCTTCAAGCAACAAAGTGCGGAGAGAAGCCTATAAAAACCTTATAAAGGATATAAAAAGAAGACTGACTCTACAATTTGCAAGAGAGATAAGACTGTTTTGTTACTGGAAAGATACAGGTTGACAATGAAAGTTGGTAATTAAAAAATAGGTTTTTTTATTAGTGGTGATTAATAAGTAGGAATTTTGTAACTCCTAGATTGTTTTAGATTGTTATTAAATGTTTACTCGCTAACAATTAATTAACCATATGTTGACAATTTAGTAAAAGAAATTTGGATATAAATTGTAAATTGTGACTTGGGAAAAAGACCTATAATTTTAATAAACACATTTTAATTTAGATCTTGTTATAAAGGTGTAAGTGGTTTTTTTGGGGTGGGGGCCCTGATGAGAGGAGATGGGGCATAAATAGTAAATGATTTTTAGCCAATTATAATAACAACAAGGAAATGTTAATGGACATTGTTTAACAATATATACATGCTATGTTATTGGCAAAAGTAACTTGGATATAAATTTTAGTCAGTGAGTTGGAAAAAAAGGGGGGAAGGGCTTAGAAACTTTATTAATTGATTTTTACTTAAAAGATGCTATAAAGGTGTAATGTTATTGGAGGATTTTTTTAAATAGCTAATGAATGCCATTATGTGGTTGTGTCTTTAAGTATGAATGATTTGAGGTAAAAGTATGTTCAACTAATTGTAGTCAAATGAGAATTGTGGTACATTGATAGTAAGATACACAAAGATTTTTGATTTAAAGTGTATAATCTAATATGAACTATAAGTAATGACTGTGGAAGAAATGCACAAAAGTTATCTGTAACCAATCGACACGCTTTCTACAAGATGTAATGAAGGATGATTCTTTTTTGTGTTTTTGTTCAATTAAAATAAAAAAATTCAAAACAAGATTTACAATTTATTTCACAGGTCTTATTTATTGCTTTGAAAGAGCAGTGTGGTAATCTAGTGGTGACACTCGCCTCCCATTTGGAAAGTTGACAGTTCAATCCTAGGTAGCGGCAGATGTTTCTCTCCTAGGGTGGAAAAAATAATATCTGCTGTGAACTCCACGTGGCATCAGGAAGGACATCCAGCCAGCAAATGCTCAGCTCCAGGCAGTCGCCACGACTCTACCCCAGGAATACAGGGTCACAAAAGTGAGGTTTTATTTATTTATTTATTTGAAGAAATAGTAGCACAGAATCTTCCAATCATTCTGAGAAAGTGTCATCAGCATTCTCCCAAGATGGGCACCATGAAGCCTGTATGAGCAGATGTGCCACCAAAATCAAACTCCATCTTCTAGAGCAGGGGTCGGCAGCCTTAAACAAAAGAGTCATAAAGGTCCTAACTGAAAGCGTCTGGTTCAATTCTGGAGCCAACTGGAAGTCCAGTTCCCCCATTATAGTCTCCACCTAGCACAGCATCCTTTCCCTCTACCTTTCCTAACCAAAAGCCCTAACCCTATCGATTGTGGAGCCATCCGGAGACAGGAAGCCACAGCATAGCGATGAAAGAGCCATATGTGGCTCCAGATACCTGTTCTAGAGTTAGCCCCTTTCTTAACATCCATTCATACATGACATCTAAAGTCAGGTTTTTGTACATCGGACACAACTCTTAGGAAACTTCACACACCACACAACCTTCTACCTACCACTTCCTCTTAAGGCAACAGCTGGCTTAGGAAGGTCCATTAAAATGGGACTTACCAGCAGAGCTGATCAAGAGCTTCTGTTTCCATTCCAGCTGATCCAATCCCATTGGGGTGCTCTTGGAGAGTGGGAGGGAGTGGCATCGGTCCAAAAAGAGTTTGAATGGAGGAGGAGATGCTGGAGATGGGCAAAGAGGGTGAGATCGTGGCTGCGGAAGGGAGAGAAGGGAATTGATGTAAAGACAAAATGACTGCAAAGTTTTTTAACAAAATGTAAAGAAAACACCCCAAATGCCAAGATATCTTCATTTCGCTCATGTACAAGAAGATAGAGCAGCAGTGTTGAAATGCAATGCATAACATCTTCATCAACTGAGGTAGAATTTGCTCACATTCAAAGATACCATGATCTCCTATGCAGTTAAAGTGCTTTTACTTAAGAAAGAAATGGCCCAAACAAGAAAGTAATGACAATGAGCAGGAACAAACATACGCTCATCTTCCTTCCTTCCTTCCTTTCTTCTTCCTTTCCTCTCCTTCCTTCTTGCCCTCTTCCCTCTTTCCTTTTCCTTCCTCCCTCCCTTCCTTTCTCTAATTTACATTACTAGGTTCCAGTCAACAGTCCTTTCAGACATGGTAGGAGGAGTCTTTGACAACTTCAAATCAGAAGGTGTCTGATAGCAGCTTTTAGACCAATGCATTTTTTAAAAAGATACGATTTTGTTAGCAAACTTCAGCAAACGCATCAAAGCCTATCCCAAATTGGCCCATCTATGCAACTGATGGAGTGAACTGTAGCTCACAAAAGCTAATGCCTTTTAATAGTGTTAGTCTGAAAAAATGCTGCCAGCCCCCTCTTAATTTTTGACAATCTTTTCAGGTAACCTTAGCATGACGGCACAAGAAATGATACATATATAGTAAATTTCCTGAACCACTGGCTCTTGCAAAAGTCCAATATTCTATGATAGTTCACTATTCTCAGCTCAGAATTTCATGGGATATGAGTGAGAGCACTAAGATCTACTTAAGCTTTTAACCTTCCCTCTTTTCCTCCAGTTTGGGGAGTCTATAGATGCAACATTGCTGAGTGCTTCTTCAAGGAAACCAAGGCATATGGAGATGATTCTGCTGTGTCAAGTCTTCTCTCTCCATAATTTCCAAGATATAAACATGTCTTTAAAACTTCCCCATCTCTCAAAAACACAACAGGAAATACTGCAAGTTTGGTGGTTTTCTTGCAGAGGTTTCATTATCAATTAGGTAACACTATCAGTGCTATTGTGCTAATAATCAGTGCTAGCAAAGCCTCACATCTCTAAGACAATAAAGGAAAAAGGCAACATAATTTCTACCAAACTTCAGTGAGGAGCTGTTTCTCTAATCCCTCATTTTGTTTCCAATGGCTTTATTTTATAATTCTGGTGAGGTATTCAGACCAGGCAGCAGACGAGAACTTTCAGGATGAGATTTCGCAGATGGTTTCAGTTGCAACTATACCCTCTTAGGCTACCACCTCCAGAGTCAACTGCTTTGCCCTCTGCATGCACGCTTTCTTCTTCTTTTTCACTCATCAACTTCTTGCCTCTAGGCACCAAAAGTCACATGGCAACTGGACAGTTGCTCCCCTTCAACAACATTTCCTCAAAAGGAAAATTGTCAGATTTATCAGTAACTGATGGGCAACAGCAGCGGCAGTGGTAGCAGAAGCAACATGATCAGAAGACTAAGGAGCAACCTTAGGTTATCTCCATCTTCAAGGTCATGACACTAGTGGGTTAACCTTCACTGGGATTACAAAACCCAGCTCAAATGACTCACTCTGAGAAACACTGAACCGAAATGAGTAGAGAGCAATACTTTATTTAATTTTCCATCTGCTTTGCTGTATCATGTCACAATCCTTACCCTCAAGCAGATACAGCATTTTTTGATGGGGGAGGAAAAAGCATACAGAACGTAAAAGAAATGCTATAGGCAACAAAATTGGAAAATCTTTAAAGGACGGGGCTGACGGAGCTCCAAGATTGCTGTCGATATCTCTGCTGTTGGACGGTTCTTTTGGAGGTCGGTCCTCCCGTAGAGACAGTGATAGTGAAGGGTACGTCCTCCTGATCTCAGGGACATCGCAAAGTCCCTGATTGATCCAGGAGAAGCTCTTTTTTCCGTCAACAGAGAAGCAGCCATTAAGCTGCAGAAGGTTGGGACAGCCCCTGAATAGAAGAAAAGCAGGAAATGTGTCGAAATGGTGAGATAAATTTTTACTGTTAGAGAACACCCCAAAAGACTTAGAGTAAAATTAAAATTGAAGACAGAAAACAGCAAGCGGCGAATTAAGCCTGAATTAAACTTAGGGTGTTATCCTTTAACTTTGTTTTTTTTATGGATGGATTTTTTACAAATGCCTCTTCCTTTTTAAATTGGACTGGTTTCTTTTTTCCTTCTTCTATTTTTCCTCTTTTTTCATATTGGTGGATTGTGAATTTATTTCATTTCTTTTTTCAACGCTCGGCTGGATTGTCTTTTTTTAAAGAATGTTTTTCTTAAGTTTGGAATCTAAAGAGAGGCGTAAAAGTAGAGGAAAAAGAAGTAATACTGCCACCTAGAGGCTGGAGGTTGGAAATGTTGCTTTTTTTTCTTATTCTCTTTGAACACCCGACATATCTTATACTTCCAAGGCTCCTGGTTTTGTATATTGAAAGGGATAGTGGGAAGAGTACGGATTGTTTATGCAGGTGCTCTTCTGGAGTACTATCAATAGCTGGACTGGAGTGAAGAGAAAGCCTTGACTTGAAATATTATTGTGAACTTGTTTGATACTTAACAAAAAAGCCTTGGATGTTTTAGTGGCAGTGTTTATAACCTGGAAAAATGGTGCAACATGAAGAAGAAAAAGAACTTATATTCCAAATGATTATGCTAAAAATTCAAAAAGTACAAATAAATACAGAGGAGGAGGAGCCAACGTCACGACAAGATGGGCAAGCGGTCTTGATGCTCTGAGACCGCAGTCAATACTTTTGCCGCTGGGTGGTCCAATTGGACCTAAACTGTCCCGAAGAGACAGTGAATAGGAAGAATACATCTTGCTGACCTCAGGGATATCGCAAAATCCCTGAAAGAAGCAAGAGAAGTTTTTCAAGCTGGCGACAAAAAATCCAGCCAAGGCTGACAAAGTCAGGGTGACTCCAAAACAGAAGGATACGGAAAGAGAAAGTGTTTCCAGCTGGTGAGGAACTTTTACTGTTTTAAAAAGAGACTGCCTATAAAAACTTAAAATTAATCTAAATTGGAGAATAGAAGAATCAAGCAGCAGAATTAAATTTGGAATGGTTTTGGACAGTGATTATCTTATTTTTTAAATGCTATCTTCATGGATGGAATTTATGCAAGCCTTTTGAAATGGATGGATTAAGTTTTCTTCTACTACTACTTTTTCTATTATTGTTCTCTGTAATCTATGGACTAAAGTTTTTCTCTTTCATTGCTGTGGGTATTTTTTTAATTCATTTAAGGATTGGACTCTTTTTTCTAACTTGAAATACAAAAAGATACAAAAGGAAATTAGATTTTCAACAGCATTACCGCTGCTCGGGGGCTGGGAGGATTTATTGATTGGAGTATGTGTATTGAAAATGGAACACTTTTTTTTCTCCACGGATTGTTTTGACTTGGCACTACAAGGTTTTACTGCTTGGCTACAGAGAGTGATAAGAAGGGAAGCACACAGATGTCACTTTGAAGTATATTTCTAATCAGAGAAAAGTGAAAACAACGCTCTTTTTGAATCTATGCTTTAATTTTATTAGCCTTCCAATCTAGAGCAGCTGTGTTTGTTAGAATGGCACAATTTAAAAAGAAAATAGAAGTCTCAAGTTTGCAAAAGATACTTTCAGAAATACAGAAATTATCAAATACATATGAAAGAATAGAGAAAAAACTGGAATACTTAGAGCACATAACAATAAAATATGATGAAAAAATTGAGGATGTCTATCAAATGCAAAACGGGGTGGTTAAAACTCAAAAAACCAAAGTGGAAAATGAATATAAGGAGATTAAACCTGCTGATATTTATGGTGATTGGCTTGTCTCTGAAAATGGAAAGAATGGAATACTGAAAGAGGAATTAAATGGAGAGGAAATCTATTCCAGAGGGCAAGATACATAAGAAGAAAAAGACTGTTGGCTTACCTGAACAGTCGTTCTCAGGGCGCCGTGAGGAGAGTCCAAGTGTGGGACATGCCCAAGCTATTGAGTCCCAGGGTGGGGAAGGACCGGAGCCTCAGCGACTCTTTGCAAAATCCTTCTTCCAAAGGAGGCTGAGGCTGAGGCAAAGGAGTCTATATTATAGTTCTTAATGAAGGCGGTCGGGGAAGCCCACGTAGCCACCCTGCAAATGTCCAGAATAGATGCCTGGGTCACCCATGCTTCTGAAATGCTCCTGGTAGAATGCGTGGTAATCTTGCCCGGAACTGGCTTGCCCTGATGTTCATACACCAGCTTGATGCAGGCATGCAGCCAATGACCCACAGTGTGAGATGACGCCTTGTGATCAAGCGACCCCGGAAGGAACGAGACGAAGTCACTGGTTCTCTTCACATAAACGCGGATGGCACGCCTCACGTCCAACTTATGCCATTCACGTTCCCTAGGGTGAGAAGGTCTGGGACAAAAATTAGGCAATATAATTTCTTGAGACCTGTGGAAGGTAGCATTGATTTTAGGGATAAATGAAGGGTCAAGTCTTAGTATAACCCTGTCGGAATGGACCACACACAGAGAGAGCCGCCAATTCAGAGATTCTGCGAGCGGAGGTAATGGCCACCAGAAATGCAGTCTTAATAGTCAGGTGGCGGAGGCTCGTCTTCCGAAGGGGCTCGAAGGGAGACTTCGTCAAGGCCTTCAAGACAAATGGAAGGTCCCAGGACGGATAACGGTGGATTACAGACAGACTGATGTTCGCTGCACCCTTTAGAAAACTTTTGATCTGGGGGTGTTGACTCAGAGAGCAAGAAGTACCCCTGGCCAGAATGGTGGATAAAGCGGCAACCTGATGCCTAAGCGTGCTAGGCGCTAGTCCCTTGTCCAATCCCTCCTGTAGGAAGTCCAAAGTCTGAGGGACTGAGGCGGAGAAATCAACAATGCCTTTATCTTTACACCAAGAGGAAAAGGCGGCCCAGGTCACGTTGTAGATCCTAGTCGTGGAAGGTCTCCTGGACGCTTGGATAGTTCTGATTATCTTATCAGAGATGTTTTGCTTCCTTAGGAGATCCCCCCTCAAGTGCAAAACGGCTAGTTGTAGCCACTGGGGCTCCGGATGAGTGATGGCCCCTTGGTTGAGGGAGATTTGGTCCTGAGGAATTCTCCAAGGTCTCTGAACGGAGAGACTGACAAGGTCCACGTACCAGGACCTCCTGGGCCAGAATGGTGCCACCAGAATGACTTCTGCCTGTTCCCTCAGGATCTTTGCAATCACCTGAGGGATGAGGGGAAGAGGCAGGAATGTATATAAGCGTTCTCGGGGCCACCCGCACCTCAGTGCATTCGTCCCCTCCGCTGACGGTGAATGGTAGCGGGTGAAGAATCGTGGCAGTTGTGCATTGGAATGTGCGGCAAAGAGGTCTACTTGCGGTTTGCCAAATCTCCTCACGATCTGCTGGAACAGATCTGGATGTAGATGCCACTCTGCGTGATCTATTCGCTGTCAGCTTAGCAAGTCTGCTTCTCGGTTGCTGGTCCCGGAGATGTGATCTGCTCTGAGAGAAGCCAGACATCTTTCCGCCCACCTTCCCAGGGCTTCCGCCTCCCTCATAAGAGTCCTGGAGTGTGTGCCGCCCTACCTGTTTATGTGGGCCTTTGTGGTCACATTGTCCGTGAGTAACAGTACATGCTTCCCCTGGATTATGCGAGAGAAGTATCGCAGGACGAGTCAGGCTGCCCTCAGCTCCAGCCAGTTGATGCTGTGGGCAGCCTCCCTCTGGGACCATTGACCCTGGGCTAGCTGATTCTGGCAGTGGGCGCCCCAACCCAGGAGACTTGCGTCTGTGGTGACCACGATTCGCTCCGGTTCCCTGAACAGGCAGCCCTTTACAATCGCCTTGGATTTCCACCAGGTTAGAGACTGGACCACCTATGGGAGTTGCTGGTTTTGGCCCTCTGCATGGGCAGGAGAAACCACTGCAGTTCCCTGGCATGGAGGCGGGCCCAGGGCACGATATTTAGGCAAGAAATCATCAGCCCCAGCAGCTGGGAAAGTTCGATGATTGGCACCGACCTGAACAGATGACAACGTTTGACTCTGGACCTTAGATTGGTCAGGCGATCTGGCGACAGGAACACGTGGCTGGCGACTGAGTCGATAATGGCGCCAAGATGTTGAATGCGTGTTGTTGGTCAAAGCTGGCTCGAGAAGCCCTGCTGCTGCAGCGTCTGGATCATGAGGCAGACCTCCTTTCGAGCCTGCTCTGCTGTGACAGAATGAATAATTATATCATCCAAATAACATTCCAGACGTATGGGGAAGGTCCGGAGGTGGGCTGCCACCACTGCCAGGATCTTGGTGAAGGTTCTGGGAGCTTATGAGAGACCGAAGGGGAGAGCCTTGTATTGATAGCGCCTCCCCTCGGAGCAGAACCTCAGGAACCTCCTGTGGGCAGCATGGATGGGGACATGGAGGTAGGCTTCCTTTAAATCTATGAAACTCAACAGGTCCCCCTCCCACATGCAATCCAGAATTGAGTGGAGGGACTGCATCTTGAACCTCTTGTAAGCCAGATGCTGATTGAGGCTCTTTAGGTACAAGATGGCCCTCCACCCCCCACCCCGGAACTCTTCGGAACTAAGAAGTATGGAGTAGAAGCCCTGTCGTTCCTGTTCTGTGGGGACGGGCTCTATGGCTTCTATCTGAAGAAGATGGAGGATCTCCTCCCGCATGAGCTCCTGTTTTGGCGGATTCTTGGGGGTGGGGCAGCAGGTGAACTTCCTTTGAGGAAAGGATAGAAAGTCCAGAACCAGACCCCTCCTGATGGTGGATAGGACCCAGCTGTCCGAGGTGATCTCCTCCCACCTGTCGGCGTACAGTTGTAGCCTCCCCCTATGGGAGGAATCCCCTGGCAGTCACTTCCCCCTGTGGAACTGGCAGGAACTATTGTTGCCGCCAAGGCCCCCTTGAAATGGCTTGCGAAAGGAGGACTGATGTTGCCTCCCATGGGAACTAAAGGACCCTGGTTTCTGTCACCCCCCTAATGGAAGGTCCTCTGGTAGGAGGAGGAAGAAGCCTGGGCAGGGTTCTGATTTTGAAATGCCTGCCTGCGAAAGAAGCCGAATTGTTTGTGTTTGTTTTTCTTAAGAGTGGCCAGGAGAACCTTTCACTTGTCCTTAGTTTCTATAATGAACTTATCCAGGGCATCCCCGAATAAGTGTCCTCCCTTGAAGGGGGCGGAAGCAAGCTTCCGCTTGGCTTCATATCAGGAGGTGTAGCCACAGGAGGCGCCTCAATGTCACATTGGAGGCCAGGGCCCCGGATGGGAACTTCGCTGCGTTGAGCGAAGCATCCGCTGAATACTCTTCCGCTGGATGATCTTTGTGAGATCGTGGCGCCATTCTGATTTTCTGGTAGGTGGCTTGGATCAAAACTGCCTCAGCCAGAGCAGCGATGCTCTGGTGAAGAATGATGCTGAGGTGGATGCCTTATTGGCCCAGGCTGCTGCCATGTGTGTTTTGTGGCATGCCTTTTCCGATCTTTTATCCTCGGCCTTAAGACCCTCAAGCAGGTCCGCAGGCAAATTAGAACTCGAGGTTAAAGACATGACCGGAGCTTCCACCTCTGGCAATTTCAAAACCTCCTCCATTTTGTCCTCAACTGAATAGAGGGACTTATACCCCCCCCCCCGCTGGGATTGGTCAGGGTGCCAAGTTGGACCCATTGCCTCTGGATCACATCCAAAAAGAGATCCGGGACAGGGATGGATTCCCGGGTAGAAGGAGACTCCTTAAACAGGCCCTGTTTGTGGTCCTGAGAGGAAGAGTCAGGCTTGGGGCTAGGTCCCAATTCAGTGGCCACCCTGGCCTTGTGAAGGATAGATTTGAATAATGATGGTTTGAAGAGGCCAGTGAAGGCCGGCTGGTCGGGGGGAAGGTCCTCATCATCCGAGAGGACGAAACCCTCGGCCTCCTCCTCCTCCAAGGAAGACTCCTCCGAGGAAGCAGAGGTGCTGGGGGAGGCAGGTTCTTTAGAAGTAGAGGCCGAGCTAGGTTGCTTGGATTTGGAAGGCTTAGATTTATTAGAGCTCTTAAGCTTTATGCCCTCAGCTATTCCTTGGGAGATGGCAATGGAGATAACCTCCCTCATCTCTGCTGAGAGAGCAGATCCCTTGTCCTCCCTGGAACGATGCCTACTGGGGAGCTCAAGGCGTTTATGTTTGCCAGTGACATACTCTTCCTCTGCGGGCAACATGCCCTGAAAGGGTCCCAGTTCCTCCCTGAGAGATGAGCTGGGGGAGTCAGGGTATCCCCACGATACATCAGGGAAGGGGTCCCTGGAGGATTCCCTATCCAGAGATGGGGAACCACTGTCTCTAACAGAGGGGGAGTCACCACCCCCATCCCTGACAGAAGGGCCCACAGGTGAATGTCTGGCCTGGTCTGAGGGACGCCGAGCCCCTTGGGGCTGAACCTCGGAGCCCTCCACCTGCTTGTGGTGGCGAGGGCCTTGCTTGGCTTTGTCACTGGAATCAGAGGAACCCGGGGAGGCCTTCTTGCGGGCACCCTTACCCCCTTTACCCCCAACAGTATTAGGGTCAGCCCTACTACGCTTGCTGGAGGGCCCTGCTTGCTCCTCCCGAGGCCTCACACTGTCATCAGCCATGCTGCCCTACAAACAGTGGCACGAGGTCACTATGCTGTGGATCGGTTTTGCTGCCGGCTGAATCAGGTGGCTGGCCGCTTGTGCATAGTACCAGGGCACCTGGCGCTGGCCTGATGGCTCAAGCGTGGTTGCAGACTTGTCGAGGGAGGAAGGGCCGCCTGGAGGTCGGATTCCTACTCCCCACCGCACTCCAATGTTGCAGGTCTTCCAGCTATTAAGGACAGGCCTAGCCGGCGCCCCGGACTAGGCCACGTTTCCCGGCGGTGTCTGCGGCTGGGAGGTGGCTCAGGGCAACTCGCGCTCTTCTAGCTCTGCTCCTTGTGGCTCCGCTCACTCCAACTCGCAACTGCTGCCTCACAGGTCGGCTCGCAGCTCGAAATGAGGCCACGCGACAAAAACGGTCATCTAAAATGGCCGCCACTGCGCATGCATTCGCCACGGGCCAACCAGGCATCCAATGCTGAGAAAAGCGCACGAAGAAACTAAGATGGCCGCCGCTGTTGCCGGGCAGGAAAAGCTCGGGTGCCTCAGACGTGAGGAGCACCCCCAAGGCTAACTCTCCAGCAAACAGGCATACCCTTCAAGGGAACGGCCCTTTTACAACTCCCCGCCTGCAAGCTGATGCTGGATGGGCGACTCACGTGCACCGTTCTGCTTGCGACCAGCGGCAACAGAGGTAAAGGCCCGGCCCCTCTCAGCGAAATAAACCTTCATCTCTAGCTCTTTAGCCTTGAAGCAGTATTAGGATGGATTTGAAGATAGAATAGAATTGAGTGGTCAGTTTTAAGGTTGGGAAACCTCAGTCTATCTGTTCTTGGACTGGAGCTCCCCCAAAACAGTCCCTACGGGTGGACTGAGTTTTTAAACTGAACATGGAGAGGCAAAGGGAGGCATGGTCAAGAAAATCATTACTCAGTCCAAGGGCAGATAGGCTGTGTTAACCCATGCTTGGACTCTCCAAGCGGCGCACTGGAGAAAACTGAAGAATCTATGGATTTAAAGAGAGAAATTCTATTAGCAAAAGCATTGATAACACTGCTGACAATCAAAGATAAGCTGAATAAGGAAACAGAAAGAGGGCATCAAGACTATATGAGAGATCTTATAAGCAAGGAGTTGCTAAGAGAAGTCTATACAAAGCTGACCAATAAGATGATTAGAGGACTGGCACCACAAATGGCAGAAGATATGAGACTGTTTTGCTATTGGAAAGATACAGGTTGATAGATGGAAGAATATAATTTAAAACTAGTTAAACTTCATCAATGATTTAGATAAGGGAATAAATGGGGAACTCATCAAATTTGCAGATGACACCAAGCTGGCAGGAATAGCCAACACTCCAGAAGATAGGCTAAAGATACAGAAGGAACATTGTGCACTATCTAATAAAATGAAATTCAATGGTGAAAAGAGTGAGGTTCTACATTTAGGCAACAAAAACAAAATGCACAGGTGGTACCTTGTTCAACAGTAGTAACTGTGAAAGGGATCTTGGAGTCCTAGTGGACAACCATTTAAATATGAGCCAGCAGTGTGAAGCAGCTGCCAAAAAAGCCAACACAGTTCTAGGCTGCATAAACAGAGGGATAGAATCAAGATCACGTGAAGTGTTAATACCACTTTATAATGCCTTGGTAAGGCCACACTTGGAATACTGCATTCAGTTTTGATCACCACGATGTAGAAAAGATGTGGAGACTCTAGAAAGAGTGCAGAGAAGAGCAACAAAGATGATTAGGGGACTGGAGATTAAAACATATGAAGAACGGTTGCAGGAACTGGGTATGTCTAGTTTAATAGAAAGAAGGACTAGGGGAGATGTGATAGCAGTGTTCCAATATCTCAGGGGTTGCCACAAAGAAGAGGGAATCAAACTATTTTCCAAGGCACCTGAGGGTAGAACAAGCAGCAATGGGTGGAAACTAATCAAGGAGAGAAAGACCATTGGCTTACCTGAAGGGTCCTTCTCTGTGCACTGCAGGAGAGTCCAAGCATGGGTTATTACAGTCTGCTTGCCCTGGACTGAGAAGTCTTTTCCCTGGCCACACCTCCTTGCGTGGCCACGTCCTCCAGAAAAAATAGAATAGTCTAGTCCGTGAGGATGTCATAAGAAGATCAAGTTCAAGTCAGTAGATAAGGCCACCACCTATCCTGGGACAACTGGGCGGGTTGGACTCTCCCGCGGTGCACAGAGAAGGGCCCTTCAGGTAAGCCAATGGTCTTTCTCCTGTGCACCGCTTGGAGAGTCCAAGCATGGGACATACCCAAGTTACTGTCCATCGGGGCGGGCAGAGAGATGGTCCTGGGAATCATTCATGTGAACAACCTCCTGGAGTACTCTTCTGCCAAAAGCCGCCTGAGCCGAGGCAAAAACATCAAGCTTGTAATGTCTGACGAAAGGAGAAGGTGAAGACCACGCAGCCGCTCGACAGATCTCCTCAATCAAAGCCTGGGAGGCCCAGGCTGCCGAGGTGGCGGCGCTCCTTGTAGAATGGGCAGTGATGTTACGTGGAACCACCCGAGCCTGACTTTCGTAGGCGGAGGCGATGCATGCCCTCAGCCATCTTCCCACGGTGGCGGAGGAGACTTTCTTGCCCAGGGAACCAGGCTGAAAGGATATGAACAAGGCCTCGGACTGCCGAAAATCTGAGGTTCGGTGAATGTAGGCCTTCAGGGCTCGCTGAACGTCCAGTGTGTGCCATGAGCGCTCATGCGCGTGGGAACAGCACGGGCAGAAGCTTGGCAAGATGACTTCTTGCGCTCTATGAAAACAGGTGTTAACCTTCGGGATGAAGGATGGATCAAGTTGCAAGACGACCCTGTCGGGATGAACGATGCAAAGGTCCTGACGCACCGACAAGGCCGCCAGCTCGGAAATACGGCAAGCGGAGGTGATGGCTATCAGGAAGGCCGTCTTCAGTGTGAGATGGCGAAGAGAGATGGAACGTTGGGGCTCGAAAGGTGGAGTGGTGAGCGCCTGGAACACCACAGACAGCTTCCAGGTGGGATATCGATGGATGGTGGGCAAGCGTAGATTTGAGGCGCCCTTCAGGAAAACGCGTACTCTAGGGATCTTGCTGAGAGGCAGGGAAGGATCCCCGGTCCAGATAGTAGATAAAGCTGCCACCTGGCGTCGCAACATATTGGGGGACAACCCTTTCTCAAGGCCCCCTTGCAAGAAGTCCAAAACGCGGCCCACGGGTGCAGTAGCAGGATCCAACAGACGGTCCTCACACCATCTGGCAAAGAAGGCCCACGTGGCATCGTAAATTCTCATCGTGGAAGGACGCCGAGCAGCTTGCATGGTGCGTACCACTTCCTCTGAGAAATCCTCGTTCCTCAGCAGGTCCCCCTCAAGTGCCAGACGGCCAACTGCAACCACTGGGGGTCCGGATGGACAACGGCCCCCTGGCGAAGGGAGACCTGACTCGGAGGGATCCGCCACGGAGGGGACACCGACAGGCTGACCAGGTCAGCGAACCACGATCTCCGGGGCCAATGAGGAGCCACGAGAATCACCATCGCCTCCTCCGCCATGATTTTGGAGATGACTTGCGGCAGAAGAGGAAGCGGAGGGAAGGCGTAGAGCAGGCCCCGGGGCCAGCGGCACCGCAAAGCATCCGTCCCTTCCTCCCCTGGGGTCCGGAATCGGGAGAGGAACCTCTTCAGTTGGGCGTTCTCCCTGGTGGCGAAGAGGTCCATCAGGGGCAGACCGAATTTGTAGGTCAGGCAACGGAAGAGGGCCAGGTCTAGTTGCCACTCAGCAGGGTCGATGGTAGTCCTGCTGAGCCAGTCCATGCGGGTGTTGTCTACGCCCGAGATGTGATCTGAGCGGATGGACTCCAGATGGCGCTCCGCCCAGCGGCCAAGAGCTTCTGCTTCCGCCATCAGGCGCTTGGATCTGGTGCCACCCTGGCGATTGATGTGCGCTTTGGTGGCCACGTTGTCCATCATCAGGAGGATGTGCCGTCAACGAACCATCAGATGGAAGTGACGGAGGGCCAACCTCGCCACTCTCAGCTCCAGGAGGTTGATGCTGCAGCGGGATTCCGACACGGACCACTTTCCTTGAACCACGAGGTGGCCCAGGTGCGCTCCCCAGCCGGAGAGACTGGCGTCGGTGGTGACGACCACCCTGTCGGGCTCCCTGAAGAGGTGACCTTCGAGTATCGCAGGCGACATCCACCATCGGAGGGACCTCTTCACAGTTGGAGGGACGGTGATCAGCATGCTCGAGTTGCTCCTGTTGGCCCTCTGGTGGGGCAGAAGTAGCCACTGCAGAGCTCTTGAGTGTAGCCTGGCCCAGGGAACAATCGACAGGCACGAGATCATCTTCCCCAGTAACTGTGACAAGAGAACCACCTGAGTCTGCCTTGCACGGATCACCTTGTGTGTCAAGGAACTGAGAGCCTCTACCCTGTCTGGGGATAGGAACACCCTGCAAGAGGAGGAATCTATCACTGCCCCCAAGTGGTTGATTCTGGTGGAAGGGGAAAGGTGACTCTTCTCCAGGTTTAGAGAGAAGCCGCAGTTCCTGAGGGTCCTCATGGTGATGTGTAGATCCCGCACCGCCTGCGGCCTGGATGACGATTGGATGAGGATGTTGTCCAGGTAGCACTGGAGCCGTATGGGTCTGCGCCGAAGGTGTGCTGCCACTACCGCCAGAACCTTCATGAAGGTCCTGGGGGCCGACGACAGGCCGAATGGAAGGGCCCTGTATTGGAAATGTCGGCCAGCATAAAAGAATCATAGAAACCTCCTGTGCTGCGGACGGATGGAGATATGGAGATACGCCTCCTTTAGATCTATAGATGTCAGGAAGTCCCCCTGGCAGATCCCCGCCAGGATGGACTAGAGGGACTGCATCTTGAACCTCCGGTAGGCAATGAACCAATTGAGGTTCTTGAGGTCCAAGATGACCCTCCACCCCCACCCCCGATGGCAGTAATGAAATTTGAGGATAAATTTCAAAAAATTGAAGATAAATATGAACAAAGTAATAAGAAAATTGTTGATATTGACAGCAAATTGAGCGTGGTTGGAAATGACAGAAGTGGAGTGTTGAAAGGCGACATTAACGAATTGGAACTCTATCTCATACTTCAAACCATGGAAGAAGAAAAAGGTGAAAATCTGGCAGAAACAATGAGAGAAATTCTGGCAGAAGCATCGGTGATAACTAAAGGCAAGCTGATGGAAGGAACAGATGGAGGGTTTCGAGTCTTTACAAGATATGCAATGAACAACAAGGTGCCAAGAGAAGTCCAAATAAGATTTATCAAGAAAACAATTAGCATACAAATACTACAAATGGCAAGCGATATAGGATTGCACTACTGCTGGAAGGACACAGGATGATGAAATGAAATGTTATAATAAAAATTAAGTTAAACTTAGTTAAATTTAGGGTATTATGTATTTAAAAAGGTAATAATTGTTATAGTCAACTAAATGATTAATAATGATAATAATGCATATATATATACACTAAATTGATAGTATGAATTTTTACATAAATTGTAACTATGGAGAGGATGCCGAAAGCTTTGTTATAAAAGATAAATAACTCTATATAGAATAGAATATAAAGATGTAATACTATCGGAGGATTTCAGGATGATGTAATGAAATGCCAAAATATAAATTTATTTTAAATTTAGAATACTTTACATAAAAAGAATGTAATAATCAGTTATAGTCAAATGAATGTTTAATAATCATAATAATTGTATACATATATATTAGATTGATGATATGAGACTTTATGTAAATTGCAAGTGAAGACTATTGTGAGGAAGCACAAACATTTTGTAACTAATCGACACACTGTAAGTAATTGGAGAAGGGTTTTTATACTTTGTGTATGTTTATTTTTGTTTGTTTTATATTTGTTTAAAAATAAAAACTTTTATTTAAAAAAAATTGGGAAGTCTTTGTTTAGCCATTTCTTTCATGGGAGACGAGTTTTTTTACAGGAAATGTGAGGTTGCTCTGGTCATGTGTAGGAAGTCGTAAAGCCAAGGGGACTGAGCTGGAGTTTGGCATGTTCCTTGATTCAGAAGAGACTGGGGTAAGGGTCCAACATGTCAAAATGGAAGCCACAAGTCCATGGCCAAAGCCTGACCCTTATGCACATTTCTGCCATTTCAAAAAAGGAAACACTCAAAACCTTTTATTTCACCCTAAAAGGAACTTAATTTTTTTCCCAGAAACTGATAAAGATCCCACAACAAAATGAACTTGCTAGAGGAAATAAAGAGATAACAGCAATCAAGCTTTGCAAAGAAACTCAATTAAGAGATTTGTCCCTCCACACTACTTCCAAACACAGGGAAAATCAATCAATCAATCATCTGCTTTCAGTTAATGTCAAGAAAGACAACATTCACTACTAGATTAGAAAGGAAGCAATTCACAACGGAAGAAAGAAACAGCAAACATCTTACTTTGAGTTTAGTGCAAAAAAAATACATTTAGTCATCTGTTTTTTTCTCTCTCTCTCATGGAGAAGAATGTTGGCCAGGTAGAAATTCATAGAGTGACCCAACAACTGTTCTATGGACCACAACTGGTTGGAACCAACAGAGGAGCTGGCACCTGGTGTAATGGCTCCTCTCCTAACTTGAGAAAGTAAAGACTCTTGAAACGGAACCTTTCAAAAGGAACCTTTAATCAAGCAGGATGGAAACCATTAGAAGCAAAGCAGCATCTGAAAACCTTTAGGCCATGCAAATGGGATTAAGCTGATAATGACCCCTCCCCTTTGTCCGAATGCAGATTCTGACCAATACACAAGTGTGAAGATGCTTTCTTAACTCTTCTGCCCTGGGAGTCAATAAAGCACACGTTCCTATGGCCATCTCTAGTTAGACATCAAAGTTATATATCCTACATGGCTACCATAAACATCCCTCCAGAGATGTTGGGACCTTCAGTTTCCCGGTGACAGGAAAACAGTTGTAAAGTTGTAAAACTCAGTTGTTTCAGATGTAGCTAATGATTTAACTCCGAGGCTTCCCTCCTCCCAATTGAATGGCAGTATCACTTTTAGGGATCTGACACCTGTTCTGATGAAGTATGGAAATCGTTGAATAGACTGTGCACAGATACAGCAAGATCCAAAGGCACTGAAAAAATGGGGCTATCCAGTGACTTCTGCCCTTTGTGATTGTGGTGACATGCAGACAATACATATGTATACCTACCCTTTGTGTCTTGATCAGTGCACACTTGAGGATCTCATGACACCGTGTCAGAATGCAATTAATGTTGCTAGTTTCTGGGCAAGATCTGTTAAATTTGTACTTATTTTAAATGTTGCATTTTAAATTTTAAATGTTATGTTATACAGCATGCCTTATTTTAATTCTGATGTTTCTGACATGAATAGACAAACAAATTGTTCTATAAACAAAAATGGAAAAATTCTTTAATTCCCATAATGGATGACCAGCCGGGAAAAATGATATAATTAGCAAAGATGGCTAAATTGACTGACTGCCATAATTACAGAAAAAGAATACAGCTAACTTTGTTTCCACTTAGAAACCACTTCTGAACTTTGTGCTTGAGGTAGAAAAAAAAAGCCCATTGATTTTGGATTTTGCTGATTAGAAAGGTTTGTTGTTATAGAAATGGCTGGTATATCTAAGCATGTAAAAGTAAAAAGCTGAGGCTGTAGTGTTATTATCTTATTCCACTGCGCTAAAGAATAAGAAGTCAGCGCTTTTCTTCCCCCCCCCTATTTATTGGGGGCAATACGTTGATTTGTAAACTGCTTAGAGAGTGCTATAAAGCACTATGAAGAGGTATAAAAGTCTAAGCACTATCACCATTGTTATTTTCCCACTATTTTCATTTTTCTTTGTACCGTGGTACCTAGGTACTCGACTGCTCGAGGAGTATCTGTAATGGCAATGATCAAGACACCACTATATTTTATATTTTGATAAACTAATTTTAAAAAATGGAAAAAAGAGTGAACCAACAACGTGTAAGGACTACACTTCTGGTCATTACAACTCAGTGTGTGATGTGATCTTCATTTCCTAAACTCAATGGAGACAATCCTGCACTGCTGCTCATGACTCAGTGGAGAAGCACCAATTCAAGTACTTCTAATGTCCAGTCACTTAACAACCACTCCAGGTTATGACTGATCTGAAAAAGGAAGCTTACAACCCAAAGTTCCCATAGTCAGGCACCTTCTGCAATCACCCGATTTTAATTTCAGATGCTCCGCAACAGGGCCACTGTCAGCCTCTTGGTTGCTGAAGGAGGCCAGCTTGACAGCCACATTTGCAACAGTTTGCAGCATCCCAGAATCCCATGACAACATTTTACCAAAAATTTGCTGGTTTTTAGCAAAACGGCATCCATAGCAAACCATTGGTTTGCTTAATGACTGCAGCATTTGCTTTAAGTAATCACTTAATGACCTTCACACCAAAAAAAATGATGCAAAATTGGGTCGTATGACTGACCCATTTCACAACCATCACAACATTCAACCATAATGGGAAGACCCCACTACGGTCGTATATCAAGGTCCACCTGTATGTTGGACCAATGTGGTTATTTGGGAAATCGTTCTTGGAACTGGCTCCAAGGAAAAACATGCCTCGGATTCAATTGAACTGGCCATTGGCAACGTTGACACAGAATTGAGTAGGATGGGCACAGCTTAAAGCTGGGTGGAGGGTTTCTAAGAAGTGGGCTTCCAGCCTGTCATCCAGACATCCCAAAATAGCAACATTGCTTAGAAGAGGTGGAGTCAGCCCCAAAGTTGGCTGAACTGTGACCATTTTCTTTTTATGTAGTTGCTAGAGAAAGTTTTTTCTCACGGCTTCAGAGCTGGCACAGCCTGGTATGGAGGGGCTAAGGAGGGGGTGAGTAGAGATTAGCTGCAGTCTTGTAGTCTAAAAAAAAAAATTTCCCCTGGGAATCAAGCACGTCCGTGCAGGTGTCTGCAGGGTGGAGCTAAGGTCATCCTGCACTGGACTGTATGCTGATTGGACCATGTGAGTGAGACTTTGGGAGGGGAAATAATGAAGTCTTACTTTTAATTAAGGGGGAAAATTGGCACCAAATTAGAGCCAGTTTTCCACCAGGATGTTGCCTGTTTGATGTGTCCTAATAAAATGTTCTTTAAGGAAATTGCCTGCCTCGGAGTTCTTATTGAATGGGACTTATTATTTGGAACCCTGGCAAGGTGGTAGATAGAGGTAGACCCAATCACAGAATTTCCTATCAACCTGCCACTGGGTTGGAAAGAACTGTGAGAGGGATCTTGACAATCACTTAAATATAAGCTGTGTGCGGCAGCAGCCAAAAAAGCCAATGCAATTCTAGGCTGCATTAATTGAGGGATAGAATCAAGATCACATGAAGTTCTAGTACCAATTTACAAAGCCTTAGTAAGACTACTCTTGGAATACTGCATCCAGTTCTGGTCACTACAACATAAAAAAGATTTTGAGACTCTGGAAAGAATGCAGAGAAGAGCAACAACAATGATTAGGGGGTTGAAGGGTAAAAGATATGAAGAACGGTTACAAGTATTGGGTATGTCTAGAATGAAAAACAAGGGGACAAGCCTCCTCTAATCCTAGAAGTTGAAAACATTCCTTTCTTCTCCCCAAAGCCCAGGACTTCACTCAGAGGAATCATTCAGGTTTTATTTATCTATCTGCCGTACCAGCAGGATTGAGAATGTGTTAACATTTCACCAATGAAAGAGTGTGCATAAAAACACACAAACCAGGCAAACTATTTCCTCTCTGCCGGAAATCCTAGATTCAATTTAAGACTTTTGATTCTTTGTGTGGCAAGCCAGGTCCCCATTCTTCTCTTTGTGGAAATATTTTCTACTACAAAGAATTGAATAATGCAATCAACTCTTTGGCTGACTAATGGAAGGCAGCACTACATAAAATTGGTTTGTATCCAGCTCTCTTACATAATTGTACAGACGTAGTCCAGACATGGCCTCAAGCTATTAACAGGGCTGACTGAATTGTAGTGGTTGGGTGAATTCAATCAACAAAAATAACCCAAATGTGGGATTCATCAACCCTGGCTAAAGTAATCATAATGGAGCACCTTGTATGAACTTTTCCCCTGTGTGAACCTAACCATGGAAAAACATTTCTTTGCCTTCATCTCATCTCCAGACCATCAACAAGACAGACTTCGTTCTCTTTAATCATTCCAGTATTAAAGACACTTTTTGCCTCATATTTGATGCTGTCCAAAGACAATTTCAAAATTGAGAAATGTTGTTAGGTTTGGCAGCTGGGGGAACTCAGCGACTACGAGAACCAAGGAAGGACAATGACCAACAATTATATTTCATGTTACTATGGCTTCCTTCTAACTCAGTGTTTCCCAACTGGGAAATTCTGGGAGTTGACGTTCACACATCTTCCAGTTGGGCAACTTAGTTCTAACTTAAGGATGAGTGAAGACCACTTGGCCAAGCAAGGATGATGAGTTGCAAAAATAAATTCAAATGTATTATGGAGCAGGACTTCATTGATGAACCAAGACCAAATTCAAACATCAGCGTCTATGGAGAGTCTCAATCATCCAGGTCATGGTTTTCCCAAAGGTGATTTCCCAAAGGCAACTGAACTGTTTTGGTTTTTTCCCTTGAAAATATTCTGAAAAAGCTTCTTGGATTTGAAGTGAAACATTTTCAAGGAAAAGGTAAGAAAGTCCAGTTGCCTTTTGAAAAAGCACCTTTTGAGACAACTATGTCTCAATCAGGCATGATTGATAGAGAATCACCACAGACAATTGTTAAACAAAGTTATTAAGTCGAATTCTATGGAGACTCTCAGTCATCCAGGCCACGGTTGTCCCAAATGTTCTTTTCCAGAAGACAACTGAACTTTCTTGTTTTTTTCTTTGAAAATGTTTTGCCTCTCATCCAAGAAGCTTCTTCGGTTCTGAAAAAAAAATTGGATAAGAAGCAAAATGTTTTCAAAGAAAAAAACCAAGAAAGACCAGTAGCCTTCTGGAAAAGAGCCTTTGGTTCAAATATCAACAGTAGAGACTGAAATAAAGAAGAGGTGTTCCTGAAGAACCTCTTGGCATTAAAACTCTTAACTCGGTTAGGCATCAGGGGTTAAATGACTTTGGGCTGAAAACTAAGGGCAGAGCCTTCATATACCAAAATGAGGGGCAGAAAATCTGCTTCTCTAATTCCAAAAAAAATCCACATTTAACAGGCAACCTGCAGAGGGCACTTCAAGACCACAGTGAAAGAAAGAAGTTCTGCAACTGGTGGACCACTTGTTGCTATTATGGGATGCAGGAAAAAGCAAAGCCAGAAAATATCCGCACAGCTAAATATAAACAATGGCAAATGAGGTTTTCATTTTTTTAAAGTCCGTATTATCAATGGGAGGACTACGATACCGTCTGCTAGTGCAGTCAAGAATTTTAGCACTTCACTTATTGCGGCCAGTGGCTGTGCTTGAAGTGGGTTCCTTGAGTCAGTTTTTCCAAGCTTTCTTGGGAGGGGAAAATGGAAATACACTGATTTTTTTTCCAGTGTCAGAAAAAATCACACTATAAACTACAGATAGTTCTTGATTTACAACAGTTCAATTAGTGACAATTCAAAATTACAATGGCACTGAAAAGAGACTTATGACCATTTTTCACACTTACGACCATTGTAGCATCTCTATGATCTTGTGATTAAAATTCCGGTGCTTGGCAACTGTCTCATATTTAAGACGTTTGTCCTGCGCTCATAAGATTCCCTTTTACGACTTCCTGACAAGCAAAGTCAGTGAGGAATCAGATTCACTTAACAACTGCAATGATTCATTTAACAATTGTAGCAGGGAAGGTCATAAAATGACAACATTTACTTAACAGTCTCACTTAGCAACAGAAAGTTTGGGCTCAATTGTGGTCATACATTGAGGACTACCTCCATTAGACAACCTCTGGAGTGGAGGAAGAAACCTGCTATAAATACTAGAACCCGGACATTAAGAAAAAAAATCATAAAAAACATAAATCTGTGAGTTCCAAGAAAGCAGTCCAAGAAATGCTCCCGTGTGAAATCCCTCTTCATAGATCAGTTTGATATCAAACTCACTCCAGCAATGGCTTCTCCATTTCACCACTTCATTTTGTGGGCTGGGGAATTCTGGGAATGGAGGTCCAGCCAAGGTTGTAAAACACTGCACTACTGGTAGTCCTTGACATGACCACAATTGAGACCAGAATTTCCACGGTTAAGCAAAGCAGTTGTTAAGTGAGACCTGCCTGATTTTAACACCTTTTTGCAATGGTTGTTAAGTGAATCAGGTGGCTGTTATGCAAATCTGGCTTTGCTCGTCAGAAGGTGGTTAGGAAGGTGGCCAATGGTCATCACAGGGCAATGCAACCACTGGAAATGCATCGCCAGTTGCTGAGCGCCTGGATTCTGATTATGTGACCAGTGATGAAATCTAAAAAAAATGACTACTGGTTCTGTGGGAGGGGCTTGGTGGCGTCATGTGACTATGTAGTCATGTGACGGGGGTGTCTAGTGCCAGGTTTATACGCCTTTCTTCCTCTCTTTTTTCCCTCCCTCCCTCCCTCCCTCTTTCTTTCTTTCTTCTTTCTTTCTTTCTTTCTTTCTGTCTCTGTTTCTCTTTTTCTTTCTTTCTTTCCTTTTTTCTTTCTCAGCACGCCACACCCTGTTTTTGGCCTAGCAGGCTTCAGGAAGCCTCCTAGGATCAAAAATGGACCCACCCACCCCGTTTTTGGCTGTGCAACATGAAATCATTGAAACTTTTTTTAAAAAAACTATTTTTTAGCATTTCTTACTACGGGTTCTGCAAACCAGTAGTATTTTTTGCTACCAGTTCAGGTGAACCAGCCTAAATTGGTAGCATTTCACCCCTGAACCATGGGGCTGCAATGGTTGTAAGTCCCTTTTCCAGTATCATCGTAAGATCAGTCACTACAAAAATGGTTGTAAATTAAAGACTGCCCGCATAGCTTCATTTAACAGTTAAGAGAAAGTAGTTAGAACTGATCATCAGACCGAACAGGAAATCTTACCTTTCCATTATTTAACTCATTGAGGGAGACGATTGTACATAAGCTCATCTGGATAGGGTAATAAACATTTCTGCACTTAAAATGTTCAGATTCTTGGGATTTCCACGGCTGCCGTAGCAGAAAAATGCCACCATTTGCTCTGATAGAAGAAGGTTCTTGGTCTAGGACCTGCTGACTGTGGCATGAGCAGGCTAGTGGTGTGCAGGGATTGCGAATGTCCTCCAAAATACTTCCTAAACTCCGAGTTTCTGCGGAGGAACCTACTAAAACCCCAACATTTGGCAGAGTCCTTGCACACCCTGGGTTATCTCCTTGCACACAGGCATGGTGATGGTTTTCTCCTAGAACCCCCTTGGACATCTGGTTATCTATTAATCCCTCCTCCAAATCTGGAGTATCTGCTACACTTGTGAGAGCATTAAAATCCTCGGCAGAAGTACACACCACTTTGATATCCATTTCACTATCACACCATTCTTCACAATTCAAAGAAGAATCCTTTTCCAGGCCTGCAATGTCCATTTCGGCCTTCGTCAGATCTTGAGACCTTAACTCTTCCGTATCCAAGCTCTGGGAATCTGCTGAAACCGCAAAAGAGGACCGGGTATTCTCCGGGTTCCAAGGGGGCAAAATCCAGGGATCTCCTGGAGCAGAACCTGGGTCCTCATCACTTAATTTGTTAGCAAGAATCTCCTGCTTCTGTAGCAGTTCCGCATGTAAGCCACGTCCATTGAGAATCAGGCCATCGTTTGGACGTTCTGAGTGGGGAAAAGATGGCATACTTTTCCTAAGAGGGGAACAAGGTCTTTCATTGCTGTGGGCTTTCAAGGCTTCATGAGACATCTTACCATTGGTATCTCCTTGGAGTGGAGCTTGACCAGCTGAGATTTTGGAACTAGGGTGATCCCACATCTCAGAATCAGGTGTCAGTCTAGTTAATGAGAAATTGTTAGCATTGTCATTTGCAATTATCAAAGGTTGCCTTCGATGAGATCGCTCCAGCCTTTGCTGGGCACAGTTGGAGACTTTTTGTGGTTCATCCTGAGAAAATGTCTTGGAAGATCCCCGCCATTTCCTAGCTGCCCCAGCCATGCTATTAAAAAACCTAAGGACACCACCAAAATGACTTCCCTTCCCTCCATGGCCAGGCTTTTTAGTCTGGCTAATGTCATCTTTGCATCCTGCAGTGAAAGCAAGATAAGGAGGAGGACTCTCCATTGCATTTTTCAAACTCTGAAAACCCAGTTCTGCAGTGGGGTTCTCCAGCTTGGAACAGTCCTTGCCTGTCAACGAAACCCCCTTTAGATATCCCCAGACATCCGAACTTCTTCCTTTCTTATTCTCAGGAGCTACCGGAGCATCTTTTGTTTGAGAATGTCCTTCAGCATCCCTAGACTCTGGAGTTTTTTCAAACTCGGGGGCCCCATTTTTCTGAGCCAACATGTTGTAACAATAATTATCAGCATTGCTACTACTGACTCCCAACTCTAGCCCCCTGTGCCATTTGCTTTCACTGGATTCAATATCCAACATACAGCTATTTAGTTCAATATCTTCAAATGAAGAATCCAAGTCCTCAATGAAGCCAGCATAGGAGTGACGGTAAGGCCGTTGGCTGTCACTGAGCTTTCTAATCCTATGGAGTGCTTTTTGATCTAGATCTTCTTGAGTTTCCACTGAGATGATGATAGCCTTTGCTTTGGATGTATTTCTAGATAGACTAGAATTCCGTAGCTTCTTATAGGATCTCACTCTTTCCATGAAAGACATCTTACGAGTCTGCTCCATGATCTCCACATGGTCTCCAAGGAATATCATGGATTGGGGCCGTTTGGGATTCATGGAGGATCCTTTCTTGCGGCCAACAAAATTCCAAATCCAACTGCCCCTGGCCTTCTTCTTATTCTTACCCTCATCCTCTTTGCCAGGATCACCAATGGCACCTGGATTAGGATACACCTGTTCGGTGCATCTTTCTTTTGGGTTGGCTTGAAAATTCTTGGTTCCATATCCATTTGGAACTGGGGCAGAGCAATCATGTTGGCAATGGTCAATATGTTCCATACTTCTAATGGTAACACCCAGGTCCAAACGTCAGGCCTCCATAGTCATGAACCTGAGGAGAAAACAGAAAACAATCCAGTTAAGTTTTCTGCCTTGAAACATAAGATATATAAAAAAGGAAAGTTCCATGTCCAAAAATAGTCTAACAGCTGAATCCCTACTTCACCAATAGCAAAGGTTCATTTGGTTCATTAGATTCATGAACCAGAATTCATGAGATCCTCAGCAAACTACTACTTCCTTCCTGAATTAATATTTCACAGATACTTGCTTAAGGAATCAGGACATACTTCCATCCGTCTAAACAAGCAGAATTTGATGGAAAGAAAAAGGAACCAGCATTGACCAATGATATATAACTTCTATCAGGTGAGAAAGTCATGATTTTTGCTTTCACTACATTACACTAAAGAGTATACTTTTCCTTAGCAAATAGCAGCTGCTGAATCTAAAACTTAGAGTTCTCACTTCCAGCACAAATGAACTGGCTCAAATTATCATAATTTTTGATATTTGATGCAAAGACTAAGCTCTCTGGAAAAGGCTCTGATGCTAGGAAAGGTGGAACAAAGGAAGGACAACCAACAGCAAGGTGGAAGGATTCATTACAGGAGCACTAGAAGCACCCTCGGGAGACCTGAAGAACCGGATTAGGAGAAGTCGTTATGGTGAAAGTCCATCTACATGGTTACTAAGAATTGGCACTGATTTGATGGTACCAATCATTGATTGATTGTATTTGTCGGGGATGCGGCGGCTCAGTGGCTAAGATGCTGAGTTTGTCGATCAAAAGGTCAGCAGTTTGAATCCCTAGCGCCATGTAATGGAGTGAGCTCCCATTACTTGTCCCAGCTTCTGTCAACCTAGCAATTCAAAAGCATGTAAAAATGCAAGTAGAAAAATAGGAACCACCTTTGGGCGGGAAGGTAACAGCGTTCCGTGCGCTTTCGGTGTTTAGTCATGCCGACCACATGACCACAAAGATGTCTTCAGACAGCGCTGGCTCTTCGGCTTTGAAATGGAAATGAGTACTGCCCCCTAGAGTTGGGAACAGCTAGCACATATGTGCGAGGGAAACCTTTACCTTTACAATTAATCATATAGAGGAACAAGAAATAAATATCTTCTGTTATTTCCAAGCTTTGAAATAATTGTAACAGCTCTATTTTCTTCACTTTCTCTGAAAAGAAGGATTAGAGAAGCACTGTTCCAATATTTGAGAGACTCCTACCAAGACAAGGAGTTATTTTGGCTATTTTCCAAAGAATCAGAAAGCAAGACAAGAAACAATGGATGGAAACAAACTAAAGAGAGAAGCAACGTAGAACAACTAACGAGAAATTTCCTAACAGTGAGAGCAATCAACCAATGGAATAGTTTGCCTACAGAATTTGTGGTGCTCCATCACTGGAGGCTTTCAAAAGGAGACTAGACAATCATTTATCTGAAATGGTATAGGATCTTCTGCTCAAGCAGGGGCTTAGACTAGAAGACCTCCAAGGTCTCTTTCAATTCTATTATTCTACGTTCACTCCACTGTCTTGTTCCTCCAACTTCTCTCAATGTGTTCCTGACTAGCTGGTCTGGTTGGTTTTGGAAGTTTTATTCCCTAATTTGTCAGAAGTTATTGTGCTTCTATTTATTATTTTAAATCGTGTTCGAGTTTCGAGTTTAATAAATTTATATGCCGCCCAATCCCGAAGGACTCCGGGCGGCTTACATAAAAAAACAATAAAAGGAATATTAAAAAGTTTAAAAAGTAGGAGACAAAACAAGTTAAAAAAGATACAACATGCACTCAGCCTTAATGGGGCTGGACCTCATTCAAGAGGTCAACAGCCCCAGGCCCGCCGGAAAAGCCAGGTCTTAATGGCTTTGCGGAAGTCCGCGAGAGTGGGGAGGGTCTGGATCTCTGGGGGTAGATCGTTCCATAGGGCCAGGGCAGCCACAGAGAAGGCCCTCCCTCAAGGAGCCGCCAAACGACATTGTCTAGTTGACGGCACCCAGAGAAGGCCCACCCTGTGGGATCTTATCGGACCCAGGGAGGTGTGTGGCAGAAAACGGTCCCATAGATATCCAGGTCCTAGACCATGCAGGTCTAGGTGATAACCAGCACCTTGAAGCACATTCGGAGGCCGATCGGAAGCCAGTGCAGCTCGCGGAGGATAGGTGTAACATGGGTGTATCTTGATACACCCAATATCGCTTGCGCGGCTGCATTCTGGACCAGTTGTAGCCTCCGAACGTTTTTCAAGGGCAGCCCCATGTAGAGGGCATTACAGTAGTCACGTCTTGAGGTGACGAGGGCATGAGTGACCATTTGAAGTGCCTCCCGGTCCAGGTAGTGCTGCAACTGGTGCACCAGGCGAACCTGGGCAAAAGCTCCCCTGGTCACAGCTGACAAATGATGTTCTAGTGTCAGCTGTGGGTCCAGGAGGACACCCAAGTTGCAGGCCCTCTCTGAGGGGAGTAAGTTTTCACCCCCCAGGGTTAAAGTTGGAATGTCTGGACTGTCCTTGGGGGGCAACATCCATAGCCACTCGGTCTTGTCAGGGTTGAGTGCAAGCTTGTTCATTCCCATCCAGACCCTAACAGCTTCCAGGCACTGGCACATAACTTCCACCGCTTCACTGTGTTGGCACGGGGCGGACAGATACAACTGGGTATCATCCGCATACTGATGGTATTTAATCCCGTGCCAGCGAATGATCTCACCCAGCAGCTTCATGTAGATATTAAATAGGAGGGGGGACAGGACCGAGCCCTGTGGCACCCCATATTCAAGGGGCCTAGTGGTCGACCGCTGTCCTCCGACCAACACCGACTGCGACCTGCCAGAGAGGTAAGAGGAGAACCACCGCAGAACGGTGCCTCCCACTCCCACCTCTTCTAGCCGTCGCAGAAGGATACCATGGTCGATGATATTGAAGGCCGCTGAGAGGTCAAGGAGCACCAGGATAGAGGAATGTCCCCTATCCCTGGCTCGCCAGAGATCATCGGTCAGCGTGACCAAAGCGGTTTTGGTGCAGTAGCCAGGCCTGAAACCAGACTGAAAGGGATCTAGATAATCCGCTTCATCCAAGGTCCGTCGGAGTTGGAAGGCCACCACCTTCTCAACAACCTTCCCTAGAAAAGGGAGGTTGGAGATTGGACGGTAGTTTTTAAGGACAGCTGGGTCCAGAGAAGGCTTCTTAAGGAGGAGTCTCACCACCGCCTCCTTCAGAGGCTGCGGGAAAGATCCCTCCTGAAGCGAGGTGTTCACAATTCTCTGGAGCCAGCCTCGTGTCACCTCCCTGCTGGTCGAAACCAACCAGGAGGGACACGGGTCCAGCAAACAGGGGGCGGCACTCATCGCTCCCATGGCCTTGTCCACTTCATCAGGAGTGACAGGCTGGAACTCACTCCACAAAATTTGATCAAGACCCTCCCTCGGCATCTCTATTGGCACTGTCCAAATGGAGTCTAGGTCCGTCCAAATCTGAGTGACTTTGTCTAACAGAAACTGGGCAAATTCCTCAGCTCTTCCCTGCAAGGGTTCCCCCGCATCTCTTCCTTTCAGGAGGGAGCGGGTTATCCTAAACAGGGCAGCCGGGCAAGATTCTGCGGACACAATAAGGGCGGAAAAATGAGTACATTTTGCCGCCCGTATCACCACTAGATAAGTCCTAATAAAGGCTCTTAGTAGTGTTCGGTCGGATTCGGAGTTACTAGCCCTCCAGCGTCGCTCTAGGCGTCTCTTTTGGCACTTCATCTCCCGGAGTTCCTCGGTAAACCAAGGAGTCTCGTGGATCCACTGCTGCGGAGAGGCCGCAAAGGCACAATCCGATCTAATGCCTCAGCCGCCGCCATGTTCCAAGATCCTGTGAGGAACTAATGATTCCCGGATAATAGCTGCCACTCCCCCACCCCTTCTCTGCTGTCGTGGTTGGTGGAGCACCTGAAACCCTTCTGGGCACATTTCTGAGAGGGGGACTACTTCCTCATGGCCCAGCCAGGTTTCAGTAATACATGCCAGGTCTGCTCTCTAGTCTAATATTAAGTCCCAGACGAGGGGAGCTTTACAAATCACAGACCTGGCATTTAGCAACAGCAACCTGAGACCAGGGCCTTGACTTCCCTTGTCACCTGGTCCTTGAGATGAGCCCACAGGGCCGGAACAAGGGATCGCTGTGACGTAGCGAACCCTCCTTCCCCGGTAATGGCTAGCCCTGTAGTTCCCTTCGTACCTGCCCCTCCCAGTCATAACCGCAATGTTCCGGCCCGCCCCCATCTCTGTATATCCCCCCCCCTCCTCCCACGGTCCTCATTCCTCTCAGCAGGCCATTCATACCATACGCTCTGGGATGAGAGGCGGGTCCGGGCCCCCACCCACTTCTGCTTCTGCACTCAGTGGGGGGGGGGCTCCAGGCCGCACTCTCAATCCCCTCATACATACTGGCCAGGCATTCTCCACATGCATACCCCACTATAACATTAAAAATACAACAATACAATAAAATAGAAATGCAGTTAAATTAATTTAAAAAGCGTCGGATCACTCAATCACATACATACCACAAACACTCCACATACAGAAAGTTGCGCAGCTGTTAAAATTGTGCACAGTTTATAGACGGAGTCATAAAAGTTCAGCTAAATAAAGTTTAGCGATGATATGGAGGGAGGATAGTTCGTCTTCCCTCTCTCTTGTGCGGTAGGATGGTGTCGCAAGGGGTGCAAAAAAGTCTGAAGGGGCTGTAGCGGCATCCCTGAGCAGCAACAGGCGGCAGTGGTCACACCAGATGAGACCGGTCGTACGTCCAAGAGTCCAGCAGCCATGAGCAGAGGGAGCCCGATGACAAAGAAGGCCCCGTAGCCGTGAGGGCAAACAGAGGAGAGGCCGCACCGCAGGGAAGGCCAAGTTAGGTGGGGCGGAGGGGGGGCGCCCAAAGGGCCACGGCGGTAACAAAGCCAGCTGCCTGCTCTCCTCCAGTGTCATGCCAGGCCGACAACCCCCTCTCTGGAATAGTCTGGAATAGTCTGAAGTAGTCCAATGCAGTCCGGATCAGGACATCTACTGGGCAAAAACTGAAAATTTGTCTTGTCTTGTTGTAAGAGACATACATTTCTGGAATGTAAGCCCAAGAGTCATTGATTGAGATGGGCAGCTATAGAAATAAGATGGATGGAAGGATTCTGCATGTCTGCATAGATTTTGCAATAGATCAGTATATAGGTAATGGTTTAGGGTTAATGATAATGGTACCACATGAATGAGGCCACACTTGGAATATTATGTGTAATTAAAAATAATAATTGCTGAGACTCTTTCTAAAAAGTGCAGAGAAGAGCAATGAAGATGGTAAAGGGACTGGAGGTCAAAATATATGATGGACAATTAAGGGAACAAGATATGTCTACTCTAATGAAGAGAAGGACTACAGGTGATATGATAGCAGTCTTCAGTGCTTAAGGGGTGATGAAACAGAAGAGGGGATCAATTTATTCTGCAAAGCTCCTGAGGGCAGGACAAAAAGTAATGGGTAGAAGCTTGTTAAAGAGAAATCCAACCTAGAAGTAACAACTAATTTTCTTGCCTAAGGTAGGGCTAGATCTCACCGTCTCCTGGTGATTGTCCCAAAGTCACCCTGCCAGTTTTTGTGCCTAAAATGGGACTAAATTCACAGTTTCCTGGGTTTTAGGCTGGTGCCTTAACGACTAAACTGTCTCTTTTGAACAAACTGGGAAGGAGAGGGATCCCAGGAAATATGTACCTTCAGCTTGAAGTATCAACCCATAGGAAACATTGAGAGGCCAAGCCTCCCATATCGTCTGCCATAGCACTGAGGATCTTGCCCATAGTTAGCCTCAGAATTAGCTGACTGCTCTGCATGACACATTGTTTTACAGGACTCGGAGAACATTAAATGGGATTGTGATTCCCGAAACAACTGCTCCCATTTGTCCCTTCTGTTGCAGAGCAGGAAAAGGACAGGCTGGCCATCTGGATCATTGTTTTGCCGAGGGAGTAAAAGCTCAAGACCGAAGCAGGGAGAAGCATGTTTTCCCAAAGGCCTCCAAGTCAGCCAAGGAAATTCTGCCTGAGTTTCAATGCCTTCATATCCGTTCCCCCTTCAGGAAGGCGAGAGGGAGGGGAGGAAGGAGGAACAAACAACTGGCAACCTTTGAGACAAACCCAGACATTCTTTAAACGGAGAGCCTCAAACTTCCCCTTGAGAGAAAAGAAAAGAAAGCATCCCCCTCCCCAAGCCCCATTTCCACTCCTCTACATTGTCACAAAAAATAGAAAAATAAAAAAGGAGGAAGCAGATGTTTGGGCCATGAGGCTTCAGGAAGATCTTTTTCACAGTACAGCTTTATCAGCTCAAGGGGGGCAGATAAATAATGAAGCTTCACTAGTTGCTACTCCAAAAATGAGTGGTCCAATGTGCTTTGTAGTAGGGAAGCTGCCAATTAATAGTGGGGAGACCCAAATTCTAGTCCTTCTTCAACTACAGAAGTTCTCCTGAAGGCCATTTTCTTTCTTAACAAAGAATCGGTAGGACATAATGGAGAAGGTAGTTAAGGCACCAGGCTAGAAAAGAGGAGATGGTGAATCAGTCAGCTGGGAGACCTTGACCCAATCACCACGAGACAGTGAGTTTGAGTCCTGCCTTACGTACGAAAGCTAGCTGGACGACTTTGGGCCAATGACCAGAAGACATTCAGAGCTTTTTAGGATTCTCCAAAATTAGTGCCAGAATCACCTAAAACTCAAAATTTACGCAATCTCATGATGAGCAAAATTACTTACCACCAGGCATCTCAGCTATTGAGGTAGCTTGAAATAATTATTGCAGGCAACAACAGAAGCTGGGACGTGGCCATTCTACACAATGTATCCAACCTCTTCACAAACCCACCAAATGGAAGAATGAGAGCCAGACCTTTCACCTGAAGAAGGGAAGGCAACTCAACTCAATTAGTAATGACTCTAGTAAAACCTTCCTCATTTATGGGCATCTCTAAATTTCTAAATACTTCAACCCCCAGATTTTCTCCCATCAGTGGAGCCACCACTGATGAATCTGGGAGCTGAGACCATCACTTTTCCAAAGCCCTAAGGTGGGAGAAATGACAAAAAGCTGGAAATGACAAAAGGTTTTCCAGGATATACTAGGAGGATGAAGAAAAAGTTAGCAAGATACTATCCCCTTCACTACATGATGGTGCAACAGAAAGAAAAAAACTGGAAACTCATGACTTGGATAAAGGTTTATTTGACATGGCAATCGGCTGGTATAAGCAAAATAAATATAATGATTAGCTCAGAACAAATGAGGTCTGAAAACTACCACAGCAGGCTGACTGGAATTTGGGGACAGGTTAAATATACAGCAGGCTTAACATCTGTTAAAGAGATTCTCTAGAATCTCAGCAGGCTCAATTAGATATTCCAATACCAAATCCAGGAAGGAAACAAACCACTGCATTAGGAAAAGGCTCATGAACTGATGCCAAATGTTTTGAAAAAAATATTCAGGATTACAGGTTACTTCTTCAGCAAAATAAGACAAGATGGGCGAGGAGATAAAACAGCTGGATACAAGCACCATTTAACTCAAAGGTGGTCAGACATTGAAATCTTAATAATATCTTGGTGGGACCCAGAAGTGGCTATTTTAATAGTCATGAATCACCAGACAGTGATTTTGAGAATAAGAAGAAAGTTCTCACAAGACAAAAGATTGGGCTTGGAGGCCTTTGGCTTCCAGAAGAGAAGATAGATAATACCTATCTTTAAAGTTAGGAGCTGCTAATATTGCAGCAGTGTCATTGAACATTGAACAGCTGTTATGGAACAGTGGTTAGAATGCAGTATTGCAGGCTAATTCAGCTCACTGCCAGGAGTTCGATCCTGACCAACTCAAGGTTGACTCAGTCTTCCATTCCTTCCAAAGTCAATAAAATGAGGACCCAGACTATTGGGGCAATATGCTGACTCTGTACATCAGAGGTCCTCAAACTTTTTAAACAAGGGGGCAATTAATGGTCCCTCAGACACTTGTGAAGGGTCTGGACTGGCTGGGTGGGCATGGCTAGGTCATGTGACTAGGTGGGTGTGACCAATTTAACAGTTCATTGAACAATGCACATAAATTAAACTTTAATTTGTTTTGCTTCTGGGGGTGTTTTATTTGCTTTTGTTTGTATGTTGCCCATTTGTTTGCTTTTTCTTTGAAGTAGATTGTTTTTTCAGTTGTTTAGGAGTCTAGTGGTCCACTTCAGGAAGCTCAGTTTTGCAGCAATTCTTCTCAGCCCTAAGGAGCTTACAATCAACCTCTCTCTCTCTCTCTCTCTCTCTCTCTCTCTCTCTCTCTCTCTCTCTCTCTCTCTCTCTCTCTCTCTCCCTCCCTCCCTCCCTCCCTCCCTCCCGCCTTCCCCCTTCTCCCTCCCCCCTCTCTCCGTCTCTTGTCTTTCTCTCTTTCCCTCCCTCCCTCTGTCTGTCTCTCACTCTGTCTCTGTCTCTCTCTCTATCTATTAAAATGGGCCCATTTTTGGCCTCCTGGGGCATCCACGTACCCCGTTTTTCACCTCCCCCACCTCCAGAAGAATTCTGCAGGCAAAAACCAGCTGAAAACGGGCCATTTTTGTATGCTCCATTTTTCACCTTCCCCACCTCCAGATCGTGTCTGCAGGCCAAAATTGTTGGCCTTACCTTTCAGTTCCAGCCAGCGGGCCTCACGAAGGTAAGTCCAACACTCGGCCAAAGGATGGGTGGGGCGATGTGGGTGGGTAGCTGCGTGGTCCTGTGCAGGCCGAATCAATGGCTTCGGCAGGCTGCAGTCGGCCCTCCGACTGTAGTTTGAGGACCCATGCTGTACACCATTTAAAAAAGGCTATAAAACACCATGAAGTAGTATATAAGTCTAAATGCTATTGTAAGACAAAATCAGAAAGCAGTATTGCAAACTAACTTTGCCCATAGCCAAGAGTTTGATCCTGCCTGGCTCAAGGTTGACTCTGCCTCCCATCCTTCCAAGGTCGATAAAATGAGAACCAAGATTGTTGGGGGCATCAGGCTGACTCTGTAAACCGCTTAGGGCTGTGAAAGCCCTGTGAAGTGGTATAAGACTAAGTGCTGTTGCTATTCATATTTTCCAAAGCTTTGGAAGGTGTTATCTCTTTTTAAAACAAGGGTGGTACGAAATACTTGAACAACCTGATCCAAGAGAAAAGATGAATGACTAATGAATCCCTTCACCTGTAAGCTTTGATATGATTCATGCCTGATTTTTCTTTGTTGCATTTACACCCTGCCATATTTAGATATACTTTTCTGAGAAATCAAGGCAGCCCAAAGGGAGGGCTTTCTTTAATTTTTTCCCAATAATCATCTTGTGACATAGGCAAAGGATGGGCTGGTGCAACATCACTCCATGAATCTGAATCTGCCTGAAAAAAAGTCCAGCACAATTCCAAAGTTTTATTTTTCCACACACTGTCCAAACTGGAAGAAATGTTCAGAAATAAATGTTGGCTTTGGGGTTGGGGTTTAAACATTAAATTTCTGAAAAATTTACAAGATTTTGCTTGACATCAATTTTCATAGCAGGTTTGGAATTCCTTGCTGACATGAAAGAATTGGAAGAAAGTAATTTCCAGTGGGAAAATTTAATTTAAGTGAGGAAAAGATAGGGTTGCATTTTGATGTTGGAGGCTGAGCTCACAATCAACTCAATTTTAAACTAACTAAATTTCTTCAGTCTTTTGATGAGTTCTGATGCAGTTTATGTTTGGCTTGTTTGACAAAAATCTCAAACCTGTTTTTGCTTTGATTGCAGAGTGATGTAACTGTATGATTTCAGTTAGAAGAGTTTGCACAAGCTTAATAAGTACAGTAGCAAAAATCAGATATCTACACTACTATACAAGCCAGAAATGTCACAAATTCTTTTAAGATTATTCTGTTACTGGTTCCAAAAGTTTCTAGGGTCAGAATTGGTCGTGAGGATGCTGATAACAAGAAAAAGGCAATTTCACTCAACTCTTCCACCCTCTCGTCCCCACCCCACTCCAAACCCCAAGGCTCCCAGACAGGCTTACCAGCTCTAAGATTAACCCAGTTTCTGTCTCCAGGCTTAGAAAAAGAAACATGATTTGGATGGAGAAAAAAAGAAAGTAATGTGGAGCAATAGTACAAGATATGAATATATTGTTATACTTCAGATGAAGCAAATCACTTTTTAAAGCCGCCACATAGACATTTACATGCATAAACGAGAAACAGGGAAGTTATCTATAGAAGAACCTCTGCCTTTCTCATTCACCGGATTTAATTACATCCACAGCCAGTCAACGCAAATCAGTAGGCTGCTGGAACTCATTAGACCTAATGCATCTTCTAGTTAATTTTACTCCAATATTTCATTAAATCCGACAGTGCATCAAGGAAGGCACATGAATCTACAGCCTTAGCAGAAACAGAAGACTTTGGAGGTCTTCTAGTCCAACCCCCTGATCAAGCAGGAGACCCTCTACCATTCCAGACAAATGGCTGTTCAATCTATTCTTAAAACTTCCAGTGATGGAGCACTCACAACTTCTGAAGGCAATTTCTGTTCCACTGATTGATTGTTCTGACTGCCAAAAAAAACAAGAGGTCTTTCACAGAAGAGGCTAGCAACCTTGCCATAAGGAGAGCTTCTTCCTTACAAGGAGCAGCGCCCCTTAGAAAAAAGCAACCCTCACTCCCAAAAATTTAATGGCTCCTCATTGGGGATCAAGCCAGGTCCAGAATTGGGAAGAGAAGGTTGGTATCCATATATAGGATGTGGAGAAGGGCTTATATGTGTGTATCCAGAACCCTTTCCACATGCTTAAGCCTAACACACGTCTTCCCCTAAGAGCCACAAGTGTCCCACGCAGCGCCTTACAGAAAAACCTTACAGACCTACAGAGTAACAGAGTTGAAAGGGATCTTGAAGGTCATCTAATCCAACCCCTGCTCAGCAGGAGACCCTATGCCAGGGCTGCCAAACTTGCGGCCTGTGAGCAGGATGCATCATGTGCTGATCACGCCCAGTTTAGCAAAGGGGGATGCACAATACATCACGTAATGCCGCTGTGACGATGCGAGTTTGACACCCCTGCTCTATACTATATCTGACAAGTCTCTTCTTAAAACCTCCAGTGATGAAGCAGCCGCAACTTCTGAAGGCAACTTCTGTTCCACAGGTTGATTGTTCTCATTGTCAGAAAATTTCTTTTTTCCAAGCTGAATCTCTCCTTGCTCAGTTTCCACCATTGTTCCTTGTCTGGCCTTCAGGGTCTTTGGAAAATAGGTTGACCCCCTCATCTGTGTGACAGCCCCTCAAATACTGGAACACTGCTATCACCCCTGATCCTTCTCTTCACTAGAATAGCCATGGCAAGTTCTTGCCCCAGAGGAAAGGATGGGGAACCTGAGAGTCCTTGAGGGTAGCGACTGAAGAAAGTCCAGAGATGGTATGGTCATTCCAGGGAGTCTCCCTCAATCTCTCATGGTTTCTCCTCTGCCTCTTGGGGCTTTCCAACCAAGAAAGCAGCCACTGGGTCCCCATGGAAACAACAGCAAAAGGACACCCCAACCTGATCTCACATCTTTAAAATATGTCTATGTAGTGTTTGAGCTCCATATTGCTTAAACAGGGAAGGAGCACATACTGAAATAGAAGTGTTGATAGGTTATGGTCCAAAAAGTTGACATGGTGGCTGAGATGCTGAGATCAAAGTCTCACCTGTTTTTTACCTGTGATTCTTCTATCACATCATCATAGATACCATATTGACCTGGACCATGCCGTCAAACCTCGGTGTAAGGGTTTGGATCTTAACAACAAGCTGGGTTCTGATATAGCACAAACATAATTGGTCAAGCTTGTTAAAGAGAGATCCAACTTAGAAGTAGGGAGAAATGTCCTGACAGTGAGAACAATTAATCAATGGAGCAGCTTGGTTCCCAGAGTTGTGGGAGCTCCATTGCTGGAGATTTTCTTGGAATCTGGAAACTGGACAGGCATTTGACCAGAATGGTACAAGATTTCCTGCCTTGAGCAGGGGGCTGGACTAAAAGACTAAAACATTGGATCATAAGGCTGGAAGGGACCCCAAAGTCCCTTCCAGCCTTATGATTCAACATTGTAATTGGGACTAGGAATTCCATTGCTAAACAAAGTGGTTGTAAAGGGAGTTGCATTTAATGACCTTTTGCCACACCTGTTAAGTAAATCACTACACTTGTTAAGTGACTCCGTCTTCCCCCATTGACTTTGTTTGTTGGAAGCAAAAATATGTAAGAGATGACCAGGCTCAGCCTGAGGGCAGGGTCAAATGTATCATCAGTCTAGAGTTGCTGCCCTCAAAAGAGACCTAAGTCCACCACCACCACCCTCAAAAAATCTGTTGACTCTTATCAGGTGCCAATTTGCCTTAAGAGTTAGCAGATCAGTTTCTCGTGTATATGTTCCAATATCTAAGGGGCTACCGCGAAGAAGAGGGAGCCCCCCTATTCTCCAGAACACCTGAAGGCAGAACAAGAAACAATGGATAGAAACTAATCAAGGAGAGAAGCCTAAGCCTAAGGAGAACTTTCCTGACAGTGAGAACAATTAATCAATGGAACAGCTTGCCTCAGAAGTTGTGAAGGCTCCAACACTGGAAGTCTTTAAGAAGAGATTGGACAGCCATTTCTCTGAAATGGCAGAGGGTTTCCTGCCTGAACAGGGGGCTGGACTAGAAGACCTTCAAGGTCCCTTCCAATTCTGTTATACTGAATAAGTTTACAATGCTTTTGGACTCTATCCTGCCTCCTGTTTCTTGTGTGACAGCCAGATGAGAAGGTCGCAAATGGCAATCAAGCAACTAGGACCCTACAACCATTTTGAATACCAATCAATTTTCAAGTGCCCAAACTTTGATCATGGGGATGCTGCAACAGTCATAATTTTGAATACCAGCTCTGGCTCACTTTTCTCAGTCCTTTAATAACTTTGAACAGTCACTGAAAGAAAGAAAGAAAGAAAGAAAGAAAGAAAGAAAGAAAGAAGGAAGGAAGGAAGGAAGGAAGGAAGGAAGGAAGGAAGGAAGGAAGGAAGGAAGGAAAGAAAGAAAGAAAGAAAGAAAGAAAGAAAAGGGAGGGAGGAATGGAAAGAAAGAAAGAAAAGGGAGGGAGGAATGGAAAGTAAGAAGAAAAGGGAGGGAGGAATGGAAAGAAAAAAAGAAAGAAGGAAGGAAGAAAAGGGAGGGAGCAATAGAAAGAAAGAAGAAAAGGGTGGGGGAATGGAAAGAAAGAAAGAAGAAAAGGGAGGGAGGAACAGAAAGAAAGAAAGAAAGAAAGAAAGAAAGAAAGAAAGAAAGAAAGAAAGAAAGAAAGAAAGAAAACTGGGTGGGGGGGTGGGGGGAATGGAATGTAAAAAAAGTAAACTTAATAAAGTGAAACTCATGTAAACCACGAACTGCTGCTGAAGGCAGGCAGGGAGGTTGTTTTATCCTGGAAATTCCCAGCCTGGCTGATCTTCTTCCAAACCAAGATTCGCAGATTAATCGCTATGCTTTAATTATGTTCAATTTGTAATAATGAAAATACATCAGATATTTACATTACAATTCATAACAGTAGCAAAATTACATTATAGAGTAGCAACGGAAATAATTTTATGGTTGAGGGTCAGCACAACATGAGGAACTGTATTAAAGGGAATATTAAAGGGAAGGTTGAGAACCACTGATCTAAAAAGATAGCTTCAGATTAATTAAGTCTCAAGCCTGTCTCACTCAGAGGCTGGAGATGAGAATTAGGTAATATTGTGGTCCATGATAAAAACAGGGTGATAGGTGATCTTGCCCGGTTGCAAGAAAGCCAGAAGTAGCCTTCAGTTGCAAAAACTGGAATCTTGAGCAACCAACCCAGCTCATTTGTGAAATCTGATGAAGTGGTCCAGATACTGTGGCTTCTAATTGAAACATTTTCCATTAAGCAACCCATTAAGGAGCAAACATCTATTAAAGAGAGAAAATAGCTATTGATGGGTAGGGAATCCATCAATAGAATCAGCAGGAAAATAGCTGCTGGTTGAGTTCACAGATCTTGCATGATCATAAAGTAATTTGTGAGTCTTGGCAAGATAATATATAAACATGCTCACTCTGGCTTATTCAATAGTGGGCAGACCTTGCAAATTAAACCATGCACAGGAACACAACAATTGGATTTGTAAACCACAGTCTATGGTCTCACAACTGATTGCTATGGCTTGTTCAGCAATCTGTGATCAAAACAAACCAATATTTAAGACAGTATATAAACTCAATTAATGGTTGAGTTCACAGCTCATATTTTGCCCTAGTTGAATATATGTGAACTCTTTTATTATCAGCACCGCTGTAAGGACAGTTCAAGCCCAGATTTGCCAGGAAAGCTGGTTCCACCTAGCCAATTATGGATTAGATTGACTGAGATAGCAGCCAAATACTGCAGGAAAAGTTCAAGTGCTAAGTCTGTCTTCTGCTTCCTTCTTGACAATTACTTACTCTTACAAATAAAGTTTGAGCAATTTAGAAAGAGTGCAGAGAAGAGCAACAAAGATAGAGGTCTAGAGGCCAAAACATATGATTCAGTCATTGGGTATGTCTAGTCTAGTGAAAAGTAGAACTAGGGCTGACATGATAGCAGTATTCCAATATTTGGAGGGCTGCCACAAAGAAGAGGGGGTCAACCTAGTCTCCAAAGCACTTAAAGAAAGGCAGAACAAAAAGCAACAGATGGAAACTAATCAAGGAGAGAATCAGCCAAAAGAGAAGTTTCCTAACAGTGAGAACAATTAAGCAGTGGAAAAGCTGGCCTCCAGACTTTGTGGGTCTCCATCACTGGAGGCTTTTAAAAGATACTGGACAACCACTTTTCTGGACTAGGGCCTTATGCTTGAGCAAGGGTTGGATTACAAGACCTCCAAGCTTCCTTCCAACTCTGTTATTTTGCCCTCTATCAAAATTCTCCACCAAGTTTTAAAACAACACCAATCCCAGCTCTACTTGATTGGTTAAGAACCTGGATTTTGATAGGGCATCCTTGTTCCCACAAATGCTACCATGTTTTCTTTGCAAACTACTAACTGGGCTCGGATACTGAAGCTACCATGTGAGCATGCCAGAGAAATCACAACTCCAAGAGATTGCCATTCTGGCTGAGGTATATGGAAGTTGTAGTCCAATGCACCACAAGAACATCAATTTCCACAATAGTACCCTCACTTATTTTCCCTATAAAGGCCAACTGCTACCTGTCCTAAAATAATTGTGCACATGCATCATCTACAAACGTATTGTGGATGGTCGCACAGCCAGACAGATGTTTAGACTACATTTGGCATTTTTATCTACCTATGAGTCTTTTTAAGGACCTAGGATAAGCAGGTGCTGTTGCTTAATATTAAAGGTACAGTCACAGGATTGAAGCTGTTCCAAGTAAAGCTGCCTTTTGCAATTGACTGATGGTGATTTTGTTAATTCCAACAATGTACAAATGGTGTTCCAATGTTTTGGGATTGCACTCAAGGCAACTATCTCTATTAGAACATACTTTACTTTCTTCTGTTACCTGAATTCTATTCTATTATTACTATTAGTAGTAATACAGGTAGTCTTCAACTTACATCATTTAGTGACATTCAAAGTTAAAGTGGCACTGAAAACACTGACATGTCCGTTTTTCACATTAAATTCCTTGGCAGCATCCCTGCAATCACATGATCAAAATTCAGATGCTTGGCATCTTCCTCATATTTATGACAGCTGCAGTGTGTGATCACATTTTGCAACCTTCTGACAAGCAAAGTCAATGGGCACGGCAGATTCACTTAACAGCCATGTTATTAACTGTTATTAATTTGCAGTGATTTGCTTAACATGTATGGCAAGAAAGATTGTAAAATAGGGTAAAACTCACTTAACAACCATCTCCCTTAGCAACATAAATTTGGGGCTCATAATTCAAGGACTTATTTTCCAAAGCAGTAGAAGGCAAAACAAGAAACAATGACAAACTAACCAAGGAGAGAAGCAACCTAGAACTAAGGAGAAATTTCCTAACGGTGAAATTAAGCAATGGAATAACATGCATTCAGAAGTTGGGGTGCTCCATCATCGAGGGCTTTCAAGAAAAGAGTGGACAATCATTTGTTTGAAATGGTATAGGGTCACCTGCTCCAGCAGAGGGTTGGACTAGAAGACCTCCAACTCTATTATTCTATGTTCTATTACTACCTGTAATAATGCTGCCTCTAATTCTCTTCCCTCCCTCTTTGCATCACCCGAGGTTAAGACATCTTAAAATCTCTCTCCTCTTCTCTCCTGCACACCCTTAACAAAAAGATCCCCATTATTCAGGCAGAAACTTGAAGCCTGCAGAAGGAGCTGGATGCTAAGCTGGCATATTAACCTGCCCTCGGGTTTTCCTTCTGCCGCTCTCCCCCCCCCCGTCCCCAATTCCTCCTCTTAAAGAATGTTTTAATATTTTCCAGTCCCGAAGGCCGTTTGCCGAGGCATCTTCCTCCTCCGGTCCCAGCAAAGAGGTCAGCTGGCGCTTCCTCCAAACGGTGCCTGCAGAGAGGGGCCTTTGGCTTTGGCCCAGCTCTCCGCTGAAGGATGGATGCTTCGTTGCGCTTCACCAGCCAAGGCACAGAACACAGGCCAGTGTATCTGTAGACCCATAAAAGGAGAGCCACGTGTCACCCTTGACCCACTTTGCAGGATCCGCGCATAACCTATGGTCAATGACAAGTGACATGTCTCTGAAATGCTGCCTGGAGAACTTTCACACACTGGTCTTGCAAAGAGGAAACAGAAAAAAGAAATGCAACTCAAAACTAATTCACACGCTTCAATCTTTGACCTGGAGCCCAATCCAAGCAATGCTGACTTCCAGATAAGCTGTTCCCTTCAGTGCCTTCTAAGACTTGCTTTGAAGAAAAGCACTAAGTGCAAAATAGCTCCTATTGTTTGTAGCCAGGCTGCTGATAGCAAATTTGTCTTCTCCCTCCAGACCAAATTCTCCCCAGGGGCACACAGCCTATTGTTCCCACTAAGTCAGTTGAAAGGGTTATTTTTTCCTTATTTCTTTTGTGTATGCAGACATGAGGGGGAGAGAGTTATGTATTCTTCCCGTGCATGAAATTAGTACAGAACGGAAGCAGAGTTAAAATAAAAGCGTTTGCTCATTTCAGGGATTCAGCAGGCCACGTCCAGCATGGAAACAAAGGGGGAAAATGAATCGAAAGGAATTCTAAAATATTGAAGTACAGTGAGAATCCAAGACACTGGCTAAGAGTCATGTCCTCTTGGATGACTTTGGATTGCTGTAGTGAAAAAAAAATGGGATCCTTCAAGATAAAACAGAAATCCAACACAGAAAATAAATGAACATGCAACACAACAGTTGAGTGGGGACTTCAACATTAAAATAATTAAATTAATTAATTAAAATTAGCAATTAAGACAACCATTTATCTGAAATTGTATAGTCTCTTGCTCAAGTAGGGTGTTGCACTAGAAAACCTCCAAGGTCCCTTTCAACTCTGTTATTTTAGGTTCTATGCTAAATACCGGTAAGTTATACTGAGAGATTTTCTCTCTCTCCCTCCCTCCCTCCCTCCCTCCCTTCCTCTCTCTCTTTTCTTCTTTTCTTGGTAAATCTTGGATCAAAATGTTTTTATTCTTCTCTTTTTTAGGGTAATGAACTCATTAATAAAAACCACAGAATTTTTGCCTGGACCATAGGTATCTTACCTTGGCAACTTTAAAACTTGTGAGCTTCAACTTGATGCTGGCTGAGGAATTCTGGGAGTTGAAGTCCACAGTCTTAAAGGTCTTAAAGTTGCCAAGGTTAGATAACCCTGGCCTAGAAGGTGATCCAGTCCTGACCAACTTCCTACGAAGTGGCCCCAAATAGATGTTTATCATAGACCTTCAAAGGAAAAAGGGAAATCACTGGTGGGAAGCTGTGTCATTTGGAAGTTTATCTGTATTTTCACCTGCCCCTTTTGAAAATCAAAGTCAGCATTTAAAGAAGTTCCTTTTCAATGTATCTCATTTATCCATGTGCCATTCCATTTTCTTCTATCAAAATCTGTGGCTGGTGGATAATTTCTGACCATTCCTTACATAAAATGGAAATTCTCCATTGTAGAGCCAAACTGGAAGCGATGCTTGTCTGGCTGAGCCCTCCAGACGGAAACACCAAAGGCTGAGGCTTTGCTTGTCTATATGCTATTTTTTGTTGAACTGTGACTGAGCTATTTTCAGAGCTCTCGTGTTACACGTTACATCACATGCTGACACAGTAGGATTGTTGTTCTTTGTGTGTAAATTACAAGTAATAATTTAAATTAGCACCCACCCAGTGTTCTTAGCACAAACTGAGAAGGCACGTTGGCTTAGCTTAATTGTGAAAAAACTAGGCCCTGTGTCTTGTCCTCGTGCAATGTATAATATTGACAAAGTACTTACATAATGCTGAATAACAGAGATGGAAGGGATCTTGGAAGTCTTCCAATCCAACCTTCTGCTCAAGCAGGAGACCTTATACAATTTAAGATAAGTGGTTGTCCTATCAATTTTTGACAACCTTCAGTGATGGAGCGCCTGCAACTTCTGAAGGGAAGCCATTCCACTGTTGGTTCTCACTGTCAGGAAATTCCTCCCTAGTTGTAGGATGGATTTCTCTTTTACATTTTTCCAAATGTTGGGGTGAAAAGCTCCTTGAAGGAAATTAAAACCAAAAAGTAATTTTCAGAAACAAAATTGTCCCCATGTTGGTGAAACATAGCATTAATTTAATTAATTAATATAGAATTCCCTTGAAATATAGTATTTTTGAGATGTGTTTTCCCAAGAGGGAGAACAATTAACCATTGGAATGACCTGCCTCTAGGAGTTGTAGGTGCTCAGGACCCCAGCGCATGCGTGCACAACCCCATATGTGCACACAACCCCATGCATGTACACACTATCCCCTTGCTTCCCCTGCCCCCACGCATGCACACATAATCCCTCGCGCATGCCTTGTCCTCCTGCACATATGCACACAACCTCCACATATGGCCCCCCACGCATGCATGGCAGAGACCCCAAAACCAGCTGGCCAGTGGGAGGTGCGTGCACATGCGCATGTGCGGTGGATCTGAGCTGCTGCAACGGCTTGCGTGCTTGCAGAGAGGGCTCTGTGTGCCACCTGTGCCATGCGGGCCATAGGTTTATTATCATGAGTGTAGGGTTTCCTCCTTGAGCAAGGGGTTGGACTAGAAGGCCTCTAAGGTCCCTTCCAACTCTTATTATTCTGATTCTGTGAGCATCTATTCCAAGTTCTATCTAGAGGACCACAGATGGGAAGATTCTCTTAGGCCATCCCTGCTAGTGTCCTTAACTTTAAAATAGTAATGACAACATTTTATCCCATAGATACAAGAAGCCTTGTTTTCCAATTGTACATGCGAGTTTTTTTCCAATCTGGATCTTAGAGACTAACCTTCATTCTTCAGCCTCTCTTCCATTTTGTCTCCATTTAGGACACCAATTGGTCCAACAACTAAAAACCAACCAACCAGTAATCTGTTTTCCTTTCTCATTGAATCCTAATCTCACACAGGTAGCTTTCCTCCACTGTTTTCACAACAACACACAGCAAAACCATCCAGAAACCCAAACAAAACAAGCCATTCTGCAAGATCAAACAAGCAAGGCACTTGGGGGAATTCACACATGCGATCCGGGGGGGGGGGGGGGGGAGATTGCACAGGAGGCAGCCTGGTGCCAGCGGCCATCAACATGCCCCAAATTCTTCAGTGGGTATCCAAGAGATTTCCTGCTTTATCTGGCATTTCCCCCAAAAATCTACCAGGAAAAGAAAGTTAGGAGGAGACGGGTGCATTGCCAAGCAAGGAAACAGCATCTAACACAGTGTTTCTCAACCTTGGCTACTTTAAGAAGTCTGAACTTCGCTTCCGGTGGGGGAGAGGCTTGCCGGTGGGAGCTGGTCGTTAACAGCTCCGGAATCCTGGTTGCGTTAAACTGTCTGAACAGCAATCCATCAGCCGTCTGACAGCTTGTTTACCTTTTCTTCGGGCTAAGAAGATAAGGTGAGATAATTGTGCTGGGCAACGCACCAACTAACCTTCTCAGACCAACTCTGGGAGGGGAGGAAGGGCACCCGAGAGCAGAATTGTTTCCGTGCCAGGAATTCCTGCTGTTTATTAGCAGCACAAAGCAAACCACCCACCCTCAGAACAAAAATTTGATTTATTGAATTCAAGATGAGCAGACCCTATACACGTGAACTTTTAATTGTTTGTATTAATCCTTAGCTTCATTTTTACAAGAATTCCTTCTTATATCTTACTTACTAAAGAGATATTCAAAATGGTGCCGAGCAGCTTCATAACACTGATCAGGCTTTGAATTTCTATGGAGTTTAAAACTTCAAAGAAAAGGAGTGATTTATTACTAAATTAAACAGCAATTGCTGCACAATCGACCAGCATAGACTTATTAATTGGAATGGCTTATAGCAAAACCCTATCCAAAAGGTTTCCCCCCCCCCCCCCCCGGTTTCAAAAAGTGCAGGCAGTTCGCCAGCCCCCGGCACGAAACTACAGTCATTTCTTCCTCCCTCCACAGGGGAGCTGTTAACTAAAGAAACTTTTCAGAAGGAACTGGCTGAAGCCTTTAAAAACCATGTAGTTACGATGGAAACAAAAATTAAGGAGGAGATATCCGTTGCTCATAAAGAACTGTCTGATAAACTTGAGACCCGGGTTCAGAAGATCAGGGATGATATGTTGGGGGTTCTTAATTCGTTTTCAGATTATGTGTCCGGAATTGAAAGCAGATTAGAAGATCTTAATGACTGTAACATTTATTTGGTATCCAAAATAGACGTGGTTCAACAAAAAGTCGGAGATGCTGAAAAAGAAATTATGTTACAGTATAGACAAATGAAACTTGCACTAAGAATAAGAGGTTTGCGTGAAAATAACCTGGAAAATCTGAAACAGGTTCTCTCAGAAGCTTTCGATAGTCTGATGGGAAGGCCAGGGGGGATTTTGATTGCCAAATTGATAAGGTCTATCGTGTTAACTCCTGGCTGGCTAGACAGAAGCAACTTTCAAGGGACATTGTGATTTACTTTACAACAAGAGATATGAGGAATATGATATTGCAAGAGTCCTATAAAACCAAGCTTCAAATTGGGGATCAGGAAGTGACTGTTTTGAAAGAGATACCACCTCAAATGCTAAGATCTAGGAAAGACTACGCCTTTTTAGTCAAAGAGCTTAAAAAGCATCAGTTACAGTTCAGATGGGATGCACCAGTTGGACTAGCACTCATTTTTCAGGGACAAAGATACCGTCTTAATTCAGTATGGAAGGCCCGAGATTTTTACCATAATATCTTGAAGGCCGGACACCCCGCCCCACCTGGACCTAGAGAAAGAAAACAAGAAGGACAAGATAGACAAAAAATGACACAATTATCAACAAGGATGGATCATCTTTCTCTCTCAGAAGCACAAGGAGCCAAGGAAAAAAGACAAACCCGTGTGATCACCAGACGAATGGACCAACAATTAAAAAAGCAACAATCACAACAAACACCTGTAACCGGTTAAGATGCTACAGGTACCAGCTTAGAAGCAGAGGGAGGAGCCAGACCAAAGGTTAAATTCCAGGATGTTCAGATGGCTCTAAAAAAGCTTCAGGGAGCCAAAGATGACAACTAAGTTCCTAACATGGAACGTCAATGGATTAAACTCTCCACAGAAAAGAAAGAAAATAAATCACTATCTTAAACAGTTCAGAAATGATATAATTTGTTTGCAAGAAACTCACATTAGATCAACTGATCAAAAATATCTGATTAATACAAGATTTGGACAACATTTTATAGCTTCTGCTTCAGAGAAGAAAAATGGTATAGTTATATACTTAAGGAAGGATATGAAAGCTGAATTAATCGAAGCAGATCCCCACGGAAGATATATAGCAATAGTCTTGGTATTAGAAGGGAAAAGGGCATTGCTACTGGGAATATATGCTCCCAATCAACAACAAGATGGATTTTATAGAAAGCTTCATGCCAAATTAGTACAGTGGGATTATAAGTCCTGCATACTATTGGGTGACTGGAACAGTGTTATGGACACTAAGAAAGATAAGAAGGCTTCTCGGCCAAATACTCAAATGCGAGCGAAACTACCTGTGAGCCTCTGCTTTGCTGCTGCTTCGGCTGCCATTGAAACGGGGAGGGAGGGCATGGTATTTGGGAGGGGACTGCTAATTGTGCTGGAGGAAGATTCTGGAGTTTCTACTGCCCGTCTTACTGCGCATGAGGAGGAGGTTTCCCACCAAGGCCAATGGCACCAACATTCCATCTTGGTGATGCCTTTCGAAGTTATCTCGCACCTGACACTTGGGAGAATTATGAATGGACTGTGCATGGGATGCCAAGGGGTGGGGAATGGGTTATTCTATATATCATTTGCTTTCGCTCCTAAACAATCAGACTTCACTTTGCTACGATTCTGTTCATTTATAATTAGTAAAAGTACACTTGATTTCTATCAATGGAGTCTTGTGGATTTCTTTCCTGATTATCCAATGAAGAAGTGCTGACAATAAGCGAAGTCTCACACACACCCCACCAGGAGTTTCAACCTACCGTGGGGGGTGTACTCACAAGAAGGAACGAAGGAAATGTCATTGCGAGCGAGCGATGAGACTGAAGAATTGGATGCAGGAGTTACCAGAAGGAGACTGAAAAAAAAACAGCGGACTGGGAGGAAGCTGTGACCGAGTGGAAGACCCGAGGGAGAGCGATGGAAAGGGAGCAAACGGAAGAATTTGAACAAAGGTACTCCATGCATAAATTTAGGGAGGGTGAAGAGGCCGAGGGAGGATGGGAGCAAGCAAACCCAGAATCAGCCTTCCCCCCCCCCCAGCCAGGGCTGCTGCCAGAGTAGGGGGGCTCCCCAGAAGACACCGAATGGCAAAAGTCCCTCCCTTAACAGTAAAATATAATGGTGATCCCAAGAGTTGGGCCTTTTCGTCATTCAAATTTGGAATTATATGGGAATATATGGTCCAGATTTAGAAACCGATGAGATGAAAGTGAGAATGATTTTGCTTTCTTTGGAAGAAAAGGCGGCCGATTGGATGGTGAGCTTACACCAATGCAATTCCCCTCTCCTGAGGAATTTTGATGACTTTATGACTGCACTGAAGAGGAGGTTTGATGACCCGCTGATTGAGAAACACGGGAAGGTGAATTTTATGGCCCTAAAGCAGGGAAATAGACCAGTGGCTGAATATGTTCAGGAGTTTCAACAGCTTTCAGCGTATATGAGGGGGTGGTCTGAAGAGGCCCTCCTGGATCAGTTTGCATTGGGATTAAATGAGGACATTTACCAACAATGCATTAACAGACAGCTTCCCAGACGAGTTGTTGCTTGGTATGAGAATGCAGCAGACGTTGAGCTAGATTTCAACGTGCAAAAGAGAAAGAAGAGGAGAGGTCAACCCCCCAGCCCAAAAAGCCCCATTCCGTATCAGGAGTGAAGGGAGTAGAAGATCCTCCAGCAAGGCCAAGCCTTTCACATGCTTCCGTTGCGGAAAGGGGGGGCATCGAGCTGTGGATTGCCGCGTTAAACTACCCCAGACCGCTCCACCCCCTACCAAGAGGGAGGGGAAGACAGGCAAGGCCCCGGGGAAGAAGAAAGAGGTTGCGTACGCTGCTGAGAATGCTCCCCAGCGGTTCCAGCCGGAGGTGGAGGAGGAAGCGGATGTGACCACCAGCTCCTCTGATGAATCAGATGACGACGCCTCGCCTCGCTGGGTGAGTTCAAATAAAGGTCCCATGTTAATCTCAATTCAGCTGAGGGTGCCACCTGCTGGTGAGACGGAGCAGCTTTCCGCTCTCCTTGACTCTGGCTGCTCCAGATGTATGATTAGTCCAGCAATGGTTGAAAAATTGGGCTTGAAGTTGAGGACTTTGAAAACACCTATTGTTTTTTGCCAAATCGATGGGTCCATTGCAGGTGGGGGCCCAGCCCATTTTTACACTGCCAATTACCTCCAATAGACTGATTAGATCCCACAGATTAGGCCTCCTCCGAATTCCATCTACTGGCCAATGCCGACTGGCGACCACCCGAAGGAGGGCCTTCTCTGTGGCTGCTCCGGCCCTTTGGAATAAGCTCCCCATGGAGATTCGGACCCTCACCACCCTCCAGGCCTTCCGCAAAGCCCTTAAAACCTGGCTGTTCCGACAGGCCTGGGGCTAATGAGTTTTTTGTCCCCCCTCAAATGGTATGGTTGTTGAGTGTTTTAAATTGTGGTATTGTTTCGTTCGTGTTCTTTTTTTCTTATTTGTACCCCCCCCCCCCTGACTTGGTTGTGAGCTGCCCTGAGTCCCCTCCGGGGAATAGGGTGGCATAGAAATATAATAAACTCAACTCAACTCAACTACACTGAACCTCTAGAAATGAAGATGGGAACCCATTCAGAGTTAATCTCTTTTATTGTGGCACCTGGGATGGACAGACCCCTTATTTTGGGACTCCCCTGGCTGCGTAAATGGAACCCTCGCATTAACTGGAGGGAGGGGTGGCTGCGCATTCGAACCAGGACAGCCCCAGACGGGGAAGTCGATGCTTCAGAGCCTGCTGGCTCCAGCCCCACTTTGGCCGCCGGGGGCCAGGAGAGAATTGAGGGGGAAGAGAAGATTCCAAAGGAATATTGGGACCTGAGAGGAGTTTTTAGTGAAAAATCTTCTGATAAGCTTCCACCCCACAGGCCCACTGATTGCTCCATCGAGATTTTGCCTGGGGTAGCGCTTCCAAAACCCCAAATATATTCTATGTCACCCAAGGAGATGGAAAAGATGAGGAAGTTTATTGACAAGAACTTGCAGAGGGGTTTCATTGAACCAACCAGACCCAAGGTGGCTGCCCCTGTACTATTCAGAGAAAAGAAAGATGGCTCTCTTCGTCTCTGTGTTAATTTTAAAAATCTTAATTCGATCTCATCCCAAAATCTCTACCCCTTGCCTCTGATGAAGGACATGCTGGCCCAACTGGGGAAGGGCCGCAATTTTACAAAACTGGACTTAAGGGAGGCATACTATAGGGTCCGAATCAAGGAGGGGGACGAGTGGAAAACTGCTTTCAACTGCCCCCTGGGTTGTTTCCAGTTCCGTGTGATGCCCTTTGGCCTGCAGGGGGCGCCTGCAGTTTTCATGCAGTTAATTAATGAGGTTTTGCATGACCACCTCTACAAGGGCGTTATCGTATATTTGGATGATATCCTTATTTACACGCAAACACGTGATGAACACGTCAAATTGGTCCGCACTGTGCTAAAGAAACTACGAGCCACGGAGCTTTATGCCAAGCTGTCCAAATGTGAATTTCACCAGGAGAAAATAGACTACCTTGGCTATCGTATCTCCCACGCAGGTGTGGAGATGGACCCCACTAAAGTCAAAGCGGTCACTGAGTGGGAGGCACCCCGTACACGGAGGCAGTTGCAGAAGTTTTTGGGTTTTGCCAATTTCTATCGTCAGTTCATCCCTTCTTTTGCCAAAATTGCACTTCCCATCACTAATTTGTTAAAGTCCAAAGGTGAGCCGAAACCCAAGCCTAGCAAGCCATTAAATTGGACCATGAAATGTCAAGCTGCTTTTGAGAAGTTAAAATGACTTTTTGCTGAGGAGCCGGTTCTGAAGCACTCGGATATGGACAAGCCGTTCGTGGTTCAAGCTGATGCCAGCGACGTGGCAGTGGGGGCCGTATTGCTTCAGACCAACGACCAAGGTAAATTACAGCCTTGTGCATACACCTCTCGTAAACTCACGGACACTGAGAGACGTTGGGCGATCTGGGAGAAAGAAGCGTTTGCTGTTTGTTGGGCTTTAGCCACATGGCGCCATTTCCTGGAGGGCGCTAAACACCCCTTTGAGGTGTGGACTGACCATAAAAATTTGGAGGCTTTGAGAACTCCTAGGAGACTCTCCCCTAAGCAGATGCGCTGGGCTCAACATTTCAATCGTTTTAATTTCACCCTAAAATACATCCCGGGGGGGAAGAACTTCATGGCTGATGCTTTGTCCAGACTCCCTCAGTACAACTGCTCTAAGCTCAGCGTTGTCCAGCCCGTTGTTCCCACGTCAAGCCTCGCTGCTCCTGTAGTTACTAGACAGCAAACACGCTCTAAGGTAGACGTGTCTCAAGATTTTCTTTCCGACCTCAAGAAGACCCTTCCTCAGGATGATTGGTTCCAGCAACATCAAAGTGAATGCACCATGAGGGATGATTTGCCATGGATTGGGGCAAAGCTTTACGTCCCTACCGTTCTTCGTCTGGTTGTCCTCCAGCAGGCTCATGATTCCAAGTTAGCGGGGCACTTTGGATTCGTAAAGACGCTGCATCTTATCAAATGGCAGTTTTGGTGGCCACCTCTGAAAAAGGACATTGAACTTTATGTTGCCAGCTGTCCCGTTTGTGCGGCCGCTAAACGCCCGCCTGGAAAACCACAGGGGTTGCTCCAAACTGTAGCTCGCCCTGTAGCTCCGTGGAAGGAGATTTCTATGGACTTCATTGTTGAACTTCCTGAGAGCCAGGGGCACACAGTCATATGAGTGGTTACTGACTTGTTCTCCAAACAAGTTCATTTTGTGCCTTGCCCGAGGATTCCTTCTGCGAAGGCCCTCGCCAAACTATTCATTTCTCACATTTACCGGTTGCACGGAGTGCCTGATCGCATCATTTCAGATAGGGGTGTGCAATTCACCTCTGTGTTCTGGAAGGAATTTCTTAAGCGTATTGGCTCCGCCCAGGGCTTAAGCTCCGCCCACCACCCTCAAACTAATGTGGCTTGTGAGAGGACTAATTCTGTTCTGGAGCAATATTTACGTTGTTTCATCAACTACCAGCAAAATGATTGGGTGGACTTGTTGCCGCACGCGGAGGTGGCTTATAATAATTCTGTACACAGCAGCACTGGTTTCACCCCTTTCCGAGTGGTGTTTGGCCAGGACTTTGTTCCTATTCCCGAAGTTCCTCTTGAGCAGCCGCAGGTTTCCTCGATCTCTGACTGGAGTGAGCATTTACAGCATGTTTGGCCTTTGGCGCTTTGTGCTTTGGATGCTGCGCATCGCGCGCATGAGAAGCAGGCTGATAAGAAACGTGCTGCACCTTATGAATACAAGGTGGGAGATCAAGTTTATCTATCCACAAAGTTCCTTCAAACTACACAAAAGTCCAAGAAGTTGGGGCCTAAGTATGTGGGCCCATTTCCCATCATCAAGGTCATCAATCCTGTTTCGGTTCGCTTGCAGCTGCCCAAGCACCTCAACCGTGTGTATCCTGTTTTCCACGTTAATCTCATTAAGCCTGTTCGTTTTTCATCTTTACGTCCGCCGGTGGATCCGCCACCTGCCCCCCTATTGATTGATGGTGAACAGCATTTTGAGCTTTGGGAAATTTTGTAGTCTTGCAAATGGCGGAACCTAATTCAGTACCTGTTGGCTTGGAAGCATTTTCCCCCGTCTCATGCCGAGTGGGTGGATAAGTCCCATCTCCAAGCCCCCCAGCTACTCCGCCAGTTCTACTCTGCTTATCCTGAAAAGCCCTAGTTGTCCCTACTTCCTGATTTTTCTCTCTCCCCCCCCCCCCCGGTTTTCTTTTTCCGTTTTTTGTTGTTCGTCTGTTTGTTTGTGTTTTGTCCTTTTCCAGATCTGACCGCCTTTTTCCGGAGGAGGGCCGGATGTCAGCCTCTGCTTTGCTGCTGCTCTGGCTGCCATTGAAATGGGGAGGGAGGGCATGGTATTTGGGAGGGGACTGCTAATTGTGCTGGAGGAAGATTCTGGAGTTTCTACTGCCCATCTTACTGCGCATGAGGAGGAGGTTTCCCACCAAGGCCAACGGCACCAACATTCCATCTTGGTGATGCCTTTCGAAGTTATCTCGCACCTGACACTTGGGAGAATTATGATTGGACTGTGCATGGGATGCCAAGGGGTGCGGAATGGGTTATTCTATATATCATTTGTTTTCGCTCCTAAATAATCAGACTTTGCTTTGCTACGCTTCTGTTCATTTATAATTAGTAAAAGTACACTTGATTTCTATCAATGGAGTCTTGTGGATTTCTTTCCTGATTATCCAATGAAGAAGTGCTGATACTACCGAAGTCCTTTTTCGATATGACGGATGATTTCGAACTGAGAGATATTTGGCGAGAAAGAAATGCAGAAGAATACGATTTTACCTTCTTTTCTGATAGACATCAATCCTTTTCCAGAATTGATTTCATACTAACTACCAATGATTTGCTTTATCAGATCATAATCCAGTTTGGATGGAGTTGGGAGGGGTGATGCAAGCAAGAAGGTCTTGGAGATTGAATGAAAATTTATTTAGATATGAGAAATATACTAATGAATGTAAAAAATTGTTAACAGAATACTTTGTTTTTAATATGAATAAGGGTACATCTATGGAAATTGTGTGCGATGCAAATAAAGAGGAGCTTTGATAAATCTAAATAGATTACATAGACGTAAACAAGGGGAAAAGCGAACAAACCTGGAAGATGAAATTAGGAAGAAAGAGCAAGAGTTAACTTTAAAACCAGGAGATATAAAAATTAACGAAGCAATTACCTTATTAAAAGACCAATTTAATATGCTGATCTCAGACCAGGTAGCCACTAGTCTGTTATATGCAAAACATAACACTTTCTGCAATGCAAATAAATCTGGTAGATGGTTAGCATATCAGATTAGGAAAAAACAAAAATTTCGTAACATAGCCAAATTGCACTACAGAGGGAAAGAAGTCTATCAACAGGGTGAGATTCAAAAGATCTTCCGTGAATTCTTTACAGCATTGTACAAGGGTGACAAAATTAAAGGTCTAGATATAGAGAGATACTCGGATAAAGAAAAAATACCCATAGTTAAAGAAGAGCAGAGGGAAAGATTGAATCAACCAATAACCTCGGGGGAAATTCTACAGGTAATTAAGCAGTTAAAGGCAGGGAAGGCACCTGGTACAGATGGCTTGACAGCGGCTTACTATAAAAATCTACAATTAGAAATGGTAGAACCTCTTAAGGAATTATTTAATAAGATTCAAACGGAAGGTAAGGTACCCCCATCTTGGAAGACAGATGATACCCAAAGAAGACCAAGATATTACCCAGCCAAAAAACTACAGACCTATATCACTACTTAATGTAGATTATAAAATCTTTACTAAAATACTAGCAAATAGGTTAATGTTGGTTATTCAACAATTGATTCATAATGATCAAACAGGTTTTATTCAAGGGAGACAAATGAGAAGTAACGTAAGATTAATCGTTAATGCACTAGAATATTTGGGAAAGAATAACCAAATTCCTGCTGCGCTCATAATTCTGGATGCTGAGAAAGCCTTTGATCGAGTTAACTGGAAATTCCTGTTGAAAACACTGCAAAAAATGCAAATAGGAGAACATTTCTTACAATCAATTAAAGCAATATATCAACAGCAAACACCTCAAATTATAGTTAATGGAAGTTTAACAGATTTTTTTCAAATTGAAAAAGGTACAAGACAGGGTTGTCCCTTGTCCCCATTATTGTTTATTATAACTTTGGAAATATTGTTGAATAAAATACAGGGCTTGGAGGGCCTAAAGGGAATTAAGATTAGGCAGCAAGAATATAGAGTACGTGCTTTTGCGGATGATCTGGTTATAATATTAACCCAACCACAGGAATCTAGTAAGATCTTAATGAATATGATTAATCAATATGGTAAAGTGTCAGGATTTAAAATAAATCTAGGGAAAACAAAAATATTAGCTACAAATATGAATACTAAACAAAAGGAAGAACTAGAAGGAATGATAGGATGTGGAATAGTTAAAAAGGTCAAATATTTAGGAGTTCATATTTCAACCTCAAATGGGAAGTTATATAATTATGAACCACTTTGGCATAATATACAGACAGAGATGAAAAAAATGGGACAAGTTACAGTTATCTTTGCTGGGAAGAATAGCAGCAGTGAAAATGAATATTTTACCTAAATTTTTATTTCTTTTCCAAATGCTACATATACTTAAAAAAGATGTGAACCTGTTAGAATGGCAGAAGGGTATTAATAAATTTGTATGGGCAGGGAAGAAGCCGAGAGTAAAACTAAAAATAATGCAAGATGCGCGTGAGAGGGGAAGTTTGAAATTACCCAATTTAAAACTATACTATGACGCAGTAGCTTTATCTGTAATTAGTGATTGGATTAATTTAACAAATGATAGAATACTTAATATCGAGGGGTATGATCTGGTATATGGCTGGCATGCTTACCTGCTATATAACAAAAAAGTGGACAAGAATTTTAAAAGTCATATTTTAAGGAATGCTTTACTGCGGGTCTGGAAAAAATATCAATACAAATTAAATGATAAGATACCCATGTGGGCAATTCCTAGACATGCAATAGAAAATATGAACATAGTACAAAAACAGGATATAATTACTTACAGCTTCTTACCCTAGAAAGGGGTGTATTACAACTAAAATCCTTGGATGAATTAAAAGAGGAAAAGGTAATTCAAACATGGTTCCAGTATGGACAGCTACAGGCCAGGTGGAAAACAGATCAAAAAATTGGTTTTATGCAAGTCGAGGATAATTTATTTAAACAAATAAGAGATCAAAGCTTAATGCATATAAAGAGACTATACAATGTATTAATACAGATGGACTCCGAAATAGAATTAGTTAAAAACTGTATGATAAAGTGGGCTCAAAATATTGAAGAACCAATAATGTTGGATACATGGGAAAGGATTTGGGTAAGAAATGTAAAATTTACACAAGCCCAAAACTTGAGAGAAAATGTTTCTAAGATGTTTTATAGATGGCATTTAGATGCTAAAAAGTTGGCTTCTATGTATCCGAACTTACAACCCAAATGCTGGAGATGCGATTCTCTCGACGCTACATATTTTCATATATGGTGGACTTGCAAAAAGGTTAAGGCATTTTGGATAAAAATATGGTGGATTATGCAAAATGTTCTTTAAAAAAGGATAAAGTTTACCCCTCAGTTATTTTTGTTAGGTGTAATTACTGATTGTACAGCTATAGAGATTAATTTGATTTTGCACTTAATAACTGCAGCTAGATTGTTGGTGGCGCAATACTGGAAGAAGGAAGATTTGCCTACAATTCAAGAATGGACATTGAAAGTCACAAATTTAACCGAGATGGCTAAAATATCTGCATATCTTAAGGACTACTCAAACGAGAGATATAAATGAGACTGGAAAAAATGGATCGATTATATTCAAATTAAATATGGGACTAAGAAATTCCAGATAGCTTATGATTAAGATCAGGAATGATATAAATTGTTTAAAGTTAGCCTACCAAGGAGGAGCTAACTTCAATTTAAAGATGTTATCAATTTTCTATTCTTTTTTCAAATATATTTTAGACGGTTTTTGTTAAAGATTTATACCGTGTATGGGTTCTGGGAAGTCGGGGGAGGGAAGGCTGGGGGGGTTGGGGGGAGGGTGGGAGGGAGGGATGTATATTAGGCTTGACGAGGGGTGTTAGTTTTTAAAGTAATATGATTGCACATGTATACTGTCTTCTCTTATTTTTTCTTTAAAACTAAGATATGTTAAGTATATTGATATGGAAGCATAAATACCACCAACATAGAATGGAGTTTGTTCAGAAGCTGAAATACACCAAGTGTCAGCTTCTGCTTTGCTGTTGCTTCAGCTGCCATTGAAACGGGGAGGGAGGGCATAGTATTTGGGTGGGGTTACTTATTGTGCTGGAGGAAGATTCTGGAGGTCTTTGGATGGACAGACTACGCATGCATGGATGTTTTCCCGCCTGGGTTAACGGCACCGACATTCCATCTTCGTGATGTCTTTTGAAGTTATCTCACACCTAACACTTGAAGGACTTATGATTGGACTAGGCCTATGATGCCAGGGGGTGTGGAATGGGCTATTCTATATATCAACTGCTTTCGCGCCTAATTAACCAGACTTTGCTATGCAACCGCTCTTTAACCATTTTTAATTAGTAAAAGTACATTTGATTTTCCACAAATGGAGTCTCATGGTCTTTCCTAATTATTAAATGGAGAGGTGCTGACAAGTAGCAAAGTCTGGTTAATTAGGCGCGAAAGCAGTTGATGCTTCCAGTTCCGGGTCATGCCTTTTGGCCTGCAGGGGGCCCCTGCAGTCTTCGTGCAATTAATCAATGAGATCTTGCATGACCACCTCTACAAAGGAGTTATCGTATATTTGGACGATATCCTTATCTATACTCGCTCCTATGACGAACATGTCGCACTTGTGCGCACTGTTTTGAAAAAGCTCAGAGCTGTTGATCCAAATTATCCAAGTGTGAGTTTCACCAAACCAAGATTGACTACCTTGGGTATCGCATCTCTCCAGCCGGCATTGAGATGGACCCTGAAAAGGTGAGGGCGGTCACTGAGTGGGCCGCGCCTAGAACTCGTCGACAATTGCAAAAATTTTTGGGATTTGCTAATTTCTACCGTCAGTTCATTCCTTCTTTTGCCAAAATTGCGCTTCCTATAACTAACTTGCTGAAATCCAAAGGTGGTCCTAAACCTAAGCCAAGCAATCCTCTTGACTGGACCATGGACTGTCAGGCGGCTTTCGAAAAGCTGAAACGCCTCTTTGCTGCGGAACCAGTGCTGAGGCATCCCAACATGGACAAGCCTTTCGTCATCCAAGCTGATGCCAGCGACGTCGCCGTTGGGGCCGTTTTGTTGCAATCCAACGACCAAGGTAACTTGCAACCTTGCGCGTACACCTCCCGCAAACTCACAGACACCGAAAGACGTTGGGCGGTTTGGGAGAAAGAGGCTTTCGCTGTACGATGGGCCCTGACCACTTGGCAGAACTTTCTGGAAGGCGCTAAGCATCCTTTTGAGGTGTGGACTGACCATAAGAATCTGGAAGCTTTGAGAACACCGCGCCGGCTCTCCCCCAAGCAAATGCGGTGGGCCCAACATTTCAACCATTTCAATTTCACACTCAAGTACATCCCCAGTGGGAAGAACTTCATGGCAGACGCTTTGTCCCGACTCCCTTGATCTTGATCTTGATCTTGATCTTCTTGATCTTGGTCTTGATCTTCTTTGGGTATCAACGATATGAACGCAGTCTTCCACGAAGGAGGCACTTTCCCTCCCGATTGAATTTTATTGAATAGTTCTCTGAGGGGTTCTACCATTTCTAACTGTAGATTTTTATAATAAACAGCTGTTAAACCATCTGTGCCTGGTGCTTTCCCTAACTTTAATTGTTTAATTGCCTGCAAAATTTCCCCAGAGGTTATAGGTTGATTCAGCTTATGCCTATGTTCTTCTCTAACTAGGGGGATTTTCTCTTTATCTAGGAATTTGTCTATATCTCCGTCCTTAATTTTATCCCCTTTATACAACTCTGTAAAAAATTCCCGAAATACCTTTTGAATCTCTTCCTGTTGAAACACTTCCTTCCCTCTGTAACACAATTTGGATACATTTCGAGCTTTCCTTTTTTTTCTAATCTGATAAGCCAACCACCTACCGGGTTTATTTGCATTGCAGAAAGTATTATGTTTAGCATATAATAAACTAGTAGCTACCTGGTCAGAGATCAGCATATCAAACTGAGATTTTAATATAGCAATTGTTTCCCTAATCTTTGTATCTCCTGGATTCAATGTTAACTCTGACTCTTTCCCTTTAATTTCCTCTTCCAATTCTTTTCGTTTTTGCCCTTGTTTGTGTCTATGTATTTTGTTTATATTCATTAATACTCCTCTCATATACGCTTTGCTTGCATCCCATACATATTCCAAAGATGTACCCTTGTTCATATTGAGAACAAAATATTCCGATAGCAATTTTTTACAATCATTAACATACTTTTCATATCTAAATAAGTTTTCATTCAACCTCCAGGACCTTCTTGGCTGGGCTACCCTTCCCAATTCCATCCAGACTGGATTATGGTCTGAAAGAACTCTCGCCATAATCTTTGTCTTCTTCACCCTACAAAGTAAATCATTTGTAATTAGTATAAAATCAATCCTTGAAAGAGATTGATGTCTATTGGAAAAAAAGGTAAAGTCATGTTCTTCTGCATGCCTCTCGCGCCAAGCGTCTCGCAATTCAAAGTCGTCCAGCATGTCAAAAAAGGCTTTGGGTAACTTAGCTCGAAATTTGGTGTTCGGGCGAGCTGTCTTCTTATCTCTTTTGGTGTCGATCACGCCATTCCAGTCACCCAATAATATACAAGACTCAAAGTCCCACTGTACTAATTTAGCGTGGAGATTTCTATAAAATCCATCTTGTTGTTGATTAGGAGCATAAATTCCCAAAAGTAACGTCTTTTTCCCTTCTAAGATTAAATCTAATGCAATATATCTTCCAAAGGGATCAGCTTCAATTAGCTCAGCTTTAATATCTTTTCTTAAATATACTACTATGCCATTTTTCTTTTCCATGGCTGAGGTCGCAAAATGTTGGCCCAGTTTGGGGTTAAACAAATATTTTTGATCGGTTGATTTGATATGAGTTTCTTGCAAGCAAATTATGTCATTCTTAAACTGTTTGAGATAATGAAATATTTTCTTTCTTTTCTGTGGAGAGTTCAGTCCGTTAACATTCCATGTCAAAATCTTAGTTGTCATTTTTGGTTGCCTGAAGCTTTTTAGAGCCTCCCGCAAGGCCTGTCTCACCTTTGGTTTAGCTCCTCCCACAGCTTCTGAGCTTGTTGCAGTAGCTCCTTGATCAGTGGCCAACGATTGTTGAGATTGTTGCATAGTAGCTTGTTTATCCGTTTGTCTGGTGGTCTTACGGTTGGATCTTTTTTCCTTGACTCCTTGCCCTTCCGGAAGAGGGAGATGATACATTTTATCTGATGGTTGTGTGGTTTGCTGTTTATCTTGTTCGTCTCGTGGTTTTTCACCATATCCCGAAGGTTCAGGGTATCCCATCTTCAGAATCTTATGATAGAAATCACGAGCTTTCCATACAGAGCTGAGACGATATCTTTGTTTGTCCATTGTAACTATAATACCGAATGGGGCATCCCATCTGTACTGTATCTGACGCTTTCTGAGCTCTTCCACCAGAAAAGCATAATCTCTTCTGGCTCTTAGCATCTGAGGTGGTATTTCTTTCAAAACAATCAGGTCTTGTCCACCAATTTGAAGCTTAGTATTGTAAGACTCTTGTAGTATCATATTTCTAGATTCTCTTGTAACAAAGTATATTACTACGTCTCGGGGAAGTTGCCTTTGTTTTGCCGCCCATGAGTTAACACGAAAAATCCTGTCAATCTGCCAATCAAAATTGGATCCCGGTTTTCCCACCAGACGGTCAAAAGCTTCAGAAAACATTTGCTTTAAGTTCTCCTGCTTTTCTTCACGCAGCCCCCTCACTCTTAATGCAAGCTCCATCTGCTTATACTGTATCATAATAATTTGTTTTTCAGCATTGTCAATTTTTTGTTCCACCACTTCAGTTTTGGATATCAGGTTAGTTTTAGCTTCATTGAGAGTTTCTAAATTATCTTCCATTCCAGAAATATATTCTGTTATCACATTTACAATTCCCATCATATTATCATTCGTTTTAGTGACCCTGGTATCGAATTTGTCATATAGAACTTCCATCTCATTCCTTATTTCATCTTTGAATTCTTTGAGCATTTCTAGATTCTGTTCTCTGAATTCTTTAAACATTTCTAAGTTCTGTTCTCTGGATTCTTTGAACATTTCCAGAAAAAATTCTTTTGTTAGTACATCTCCACTAGGGGGCATAGATGGTGGGGGCTGCAGCTTTGTACCAGGTATGGGAGACGTTTTCGGAGGTAATTTGACAGAGGTTGATTTAGATGCCATTATATTTTAGTTTTAATTATTTATTCTAAATTACTAATCCACTGTGCTATGTGGAGAAAAAGAAATTCCCCCCCCCCCTTTTTTTCCTTCTTTTTTTTTTTTTCAAGGGGTTTTACGGAGGATTTCTAAAGAGAAAGTCCGTTTGGAATGTTTGGAATGTCCCTGTTTCAACAACAAAGAGTCTTGAAAGCTTTAAGGGAGTAGCTCTAATTAAATTATAAGAGATTGTTTCTTTAATTCTGTAGCAGGAAGCCGGAGATAACAAATGCAGAAGCTGTAAACGCCATTTTGAAGACAATTAAACAAAAGAGGTTTTTATAACATTGAAGCTGGTATTTCAGATAGAGAAAGGTTTTCAAAGTTCACAAGTTTGGTCTTTGCTCGTATTGATTTTTAATAGTCTCTTTTCTAAAGATTGTCCTGAGGGGGAGGGGGTCCTGTCTAGTGCTGTGAATAACAGCTGCGAAGTTCAGGTCGGAGTTGAATGACTCAGCTTTGGGTTGATCCTCCCCCTCCGTCCACAGCTCACAAAAAAAACAAACTGTGAACTTCAAAGAAGATTCTTACCAGCTGAGATTCCTCACTGCTTTTTTCTTGTCTGAAAAAAGAGTTATCTTCTTGATATTAAGTAGATAACGAACCTGAATTCTGGGGGCAGCTCTGTTAAGCTGCCGACGGCGACAGGCCACTCCCCGGAAGTCATCTTTGTGTTTTGTTGTTTGTCTGTGTTTTTTTTAATCTAGGCCTGACAGCCTTTTTTCCGGGGGACGGCCGGATGTCAGCTTCTGCTTTGCTGTTGCTTCAGCTGCCATTGAAACGGGGAGGGAGGGCATAGTATTTGGGTGGGGTTACTTATTGTGCTGGAGGAAGATTCTGGAGGTCTTTGGATGGACAGACTACGCATGCGTGGATGTTTTCCCGCCTGGGTTAACGGCACCGACATTCCATCTTCGTGATGTCTTTTGAAGTTATCTCACACCTGACACTTGAAGGACTTATGATTGGACTAGGCCTATGATGCCAGGGGGTGTGAAATGGGCTATTCTATATATCAACTGCTTTCGCGCCTAATTAACCAGACTTTGCTATGCAACCGCTCTTTAACCATTTTTAATTAGTAAAAGTACATTTGATTTTCCACAAATGGAGTCTCATGGTCTTCTTTCCTAATTATTAAATGGAGAGGTGCTGACACCAAGTGAATGAGAGGAAGAGTGGGAAACAGAGGAGAGAAGAAAAATAGGAAGAGAGGGATAGGAGAGAGGGTAAGGGGGGAAGATGAGGAGGATAAGGAGGAGTGGAATGAAGAGAGAGGAGAAGGAGAAAGGAAGGGGAAGTAGAGTAGAAAAGGATGATGGAGGGAAGAAAGGAGGTAGGAGAGAGGCAGAAGAAACAGGTGTATGGAGAGCAGAAGAGCTAATAATGGGTTTTTATTTTTCTGGATGTTGATGGCAAGAGGAACTGATGTAATTACTACTTAATACAATAGGATATTGGCTATGTAATAGTATACATGTGATTATATGTTATGAAAATGAAAAATAAAAAAGTATATTTTTTTTTAAAAAAAGAAGTCTGAACTTCAATTCCCAGAATTCCAGACATCTTAAAGTTGACAAGATTGGGATCCAACTTCACATTAATGTCCAAAGAGAAGTCCAACCAACACAAAACAGATTTTCTGTTGAACCCCCTGAGTGCAATTGCTGAGAATGGATGGCGCTCTGTGTTGAGATGGGAAACCCACCCAAACAGCATTATAGGTTAAAATAGATATCCCTCCAGTATAAAAAATATTTCCAAAGACACTTCAAGTCAGAGACAAAATGCACTGGATCAATGTTATAGTCCTTTTTCCCCAACTCTTTATAAAAGGATTCCCCAAAGGTACCTGTCCTTGATTAACGGCGATGCCTACAGTGTCAGGGTTCCAAATAGCATCCAAAAGTAAATCAGAGTCCGAGGCAAAAGATTCCTCAAAGTTCCAATTTATTAAGAGAGCCATATTGGCACATCTGGAAAAACCCGAATCTGAAGTTTTTCCACCCAGTTGAAAATTCAAGATCTTGCCCCCACATCCACAAGTTCATCACATGGTCCCATTTTCCACTGCCACACTGGCAGCTTCCACCTATCCAGTTCCGGCCAGGTGTAGAGACAAAGGATGACCTTGGCTTCCTAGAAAGAATTTTGTTATGGCTACATATCACCCAACTCGGTATAATCCCCCTCCCATTTTCCCACAATAGAAATAATAGAAAAATAAAAAGTGTGGCAGGCCTAAAGTCCAAAAAGGAAAGAAGGCTTGCAGGCCTGACATATAGTCCCACTGAGTTCATAGGTGATGGGTAGGATCTGAAATAAAAACAGAGCATTGGTAAAGTAGTGTTTGGCCATGACCATCATGGTCACCATTTTGTGATGCAACAAGGCTCCCATGCAGATAGTCCTCGACCTCCAACCCTTCAGTTAGGGACCATATGAAGCTACAACAGCACTGAAAAAAGTGACTCATGACCAGTCTTAGCACTTGCAACCCTTGTAGCATCTCCATGGTCCCGTGATCAAAATTCAGGAGCTCAGAAATCAGCATGGATTTATGCGTCATCCTGCGGTCATGTGATCACCTTTTACACCCTTCCCAGGTGGCTTCCAACAAAAGAGGAATCTGGATTCATTTAAGAACTGCATGATTCATTTAGCAACTACAGTGATTCTGTAAATGATCATAGCAAAAAAAAAAAAAAGTAATAAAATTGGGCATGTCTCCCTTAACAGCCACCTTGCTTTGCAGCAAAAATTCTGGCCCCAACTGTGGTCGTAAATTGAGAACTGCCTGTAGTATCCATTTGGGAGTAGAAACCCCTACGCCTTGCATTCAGGATTCTTCATATGTGCCCAACCCCAAATTATTTAAATAAAGGTAGTCCTCAATTTACAACAGTTTGTTCAGAGATAATTCAAAGTTACAACAGCACTCAAAAAAGTGACTTATGACCATTTTTCACACTTACGGCTGTTGCCATGGTCACGTGATCAAAATGTGTATGCTTGAAAACTGGCTCACATTTATGATGGTTACAGTGTCCCAGGATTATGCGATCCTCTTTTGCAACCTTCTGACAAGCAAAGTCAACGGAAATCAGATCCACTTAACAATAGCAGTAGACTTATAGCAATAGCAGTAGACTTATATACCGCTTCATAGGCCTTTCAGGCCTCTCTAAGCGGTTTACAGAGAGTCAGCATATTGCCCCCAACAATCTGGGTCCTCATTTTACCCACCTCGGAAGGATGGAAGGCTGAGTCAACCCTGAGCCGGTGAGATTTGAACCGCTGACCTGCTGATCTAGCAGTAGCCTGCAGTGCTGCATTTAACCACTGCACCACCTTGGCTCTTAACAACCATGTTACTAACTTAACAACTGCAGTAATTTACTTAAAAACTCTGGCAAGACACTGTAAAATGGGGCAAAATTCACTTAACAACTGTCTAACTTAGCCATGGAAATTTTGAGTTTGATTGTGATCATCAATCGAGGAATACTTATATGTTGGGGCTGAATGTCCCTGCAAGAGAGTCCAAGAAGGTTAGGATGGTGACCACAATCTTTCTCCAAGACGCTCCTGATGTCAAATAATTCAAGCGCAACAATCAAGCTAAAAACAATTAAGGTTCTTAAAGGAGACGGCAGATGCCAATGTCTCTACATTTTCTTTTGTTCTTGAACCCAGACCCAGAAGAAAATGTCTTCTCTTTTGAAACCATCTTAGCATACTTGAGTGGCTGGTGTACATCAAAGCAAATTCCTTAAGGACAGGAATATGATTATTGTATTATTTTAATGTCTGCATTCTTGCTCTCTGATGCAACTCTTTTTTTGCAAGCAAAGCTTTTGTGTAGTTGAGTGATATGTGCCAAATTCAGATCCAGGTCAGTGAAGTTATCTTTTCTAAAAATCATAATAGTACAGCTGACTGCACTGAAGTAGTTGTTGTAATATACAGGAAGTCCTCAGATTATAACCACAATTGAGCCCAACATTTATGTTGCTAAGTGAGACATGTTGTTAAGTTATGTTTTAAGTTTTGCACATTTTATTACCTTTCTTGCTGCAGTTGTTAAATGTATCACTGTAGTTGTTAAGTTACACAGTAACACAACTGTTAATTGAATCTGGCTTCCCCATTGACTTTGCTTGTCAGAAGGTCACAAAAATGGATCACATGACCCCGGGGCACTACGGCCGTCATAAAGATGAACCACTTGCCAAGAGTGTGAATTTTGATCACATGATCATGGGGATGCTGCAAAAGTTGTGACTGTGAAAAACAGTCATAAGTCACATTTTTCAGTGCCATTGTAACTTTGAACAGTCATTAAATGAACTGTTGTAAGTCTAGGAGTACCTGTAGCCAGTACGACATGGGTCTTGGACTGAGATCCTATGTCATAATTTTTCAGTTCCACCTCCCTGAAAAAGATCTGGGGGCTTTTGATGAACAAAACGAAGGAAGAACGTTATGTATAAAATCTCAATTCTTGGGTAAAGCAGAAGTTACAGATACCATACATAAACAATAGTTGTCTATTCTGAAAATCCAGACCTTGACATTGCTAAATTCAGTTCTAGTCAAAACAACCTGGCTATCGGCTTCCTGGGAGGAGCCTACTGGTGGGGGCAGCAAAAAATCAGCTGCCTCCGAATTCCTGGCTACGTACCTGTTTAGAGGATCTTCCATCTGACGTCTTATCAGGTTTTCTTATCCTTCAGGCAAGAGGGAAAGAAGAAACTGTTTTGCTGGCAAATGCTCTTCGATTTTTGCAGCTTTTGTGCTTGCAAGGAAAGGGGGGCTAGCCCAAGGCAGAACGGCTGTCCGTACTGGGAACTTCAAACTGCCTTGTGCAGGACAAAGTAGGTCTCTCCCACTCTGCTCTAAGTTTTGTTTGATTTAATCTTATCACGAGCTGAATCCGTTTACTGCGAGGACAATAATTGCTTATCAACATTTTAGCTTCTTTTCTTTTTCTCCTCCGAAAAATTATTTACTCAGAGGCTTTTAAAATGGCGCCGAGCAGGCTGGTTTCTCCGGTAATAACGAACACTTTTTGCTAATTCTCACAAGAATTCAAAAGAATTCAAAACAAAAGAGATTGCTTATCATATGTTTTGGTTTCACAATAGAAGAATTTTACTCCTTCATTAACCTTGCTTATCTGGAAGTTAAATGGTGATGAATCTGTTGAACGGTCTTGTTACAATGTTTACTCACTGAAAGTTTTGCCAAGCCTTAAACTTCAAAATAAAAGCCTCTTTACTTAAAGCTGCATATTTAGGCAATAGAGTTTTATTAACTGCAGGCAGACAAATTTTGAAATGGCCTCAAAACCAAATATTAACTTGAAGTCGTCACCCTCTACTTCCAGGGGCACATCCTCAGTGCCTGGCACAAAGCTGCAGCCTCCGCTTCCTACGCCCCCTGCTGGGGATGTGTTAACGAAAGAATTTTTTCTGAGTAATCTAAGCGAGGCTCTTAATGCACAGACAATTAAAATGGAAGATAAATTTAGAGATAATAGAGAGGAGAGAAAAGAGGAAATAAAAGAAATGAAAGAAGAAATTAAAAGTGAAATAAAAGGACTTAAACAGGAGTTGTATGAGAAATTTGAGGCTAAGGTTGATAAAATTAGAGACGACATGCTGAGTCTTGTAACTGTATTAACAGAACATATTTCTGGAGTGGAAGATACTCTAGAGGTTCTTAATGATGCCAATGCTAACTTGACATTGAAAACAGAGGTGGTGGAACAAAAAGTGGAAAATGCTGAAAAAGAAATTATTATGATACAGTACCGACAAATGGAGTTCGCATTAAGAGTAAGGGGGCTGCGTGAGGAGAAACAGGAGAACCTGAAACAGATCCTATCGGAAGCTTTTGACCACCTGATGGGAAGACCAGGGACCAACCAAGGCTGGCAAATTGACAAAGCTTACCGCGTTAACTCCTGGCTGGCAAAGCAGAAGCAGCTTCCTCGAGACATCGTTATATATTTTACTACAAGAGAGTTTAGAAATATGGTACTGCAAGCGTCTTATAACACTAAGCTTCAAATTGGCGGTCAAGACCTGGCTGTTTTGAAAGAGATACCACCTCAAATGTTAAGAGCCAGGAGAGACTACGCTTTTTTGGTCGAAGAACTCAGAAATCGTCAGATACAGTATAGATGGGATGCACCATTCGGCATCATATTTACATTTGATAAGCAAAGGTACCGCCTCAACTCTGTATGGAAAGCCCGAGATTTTTATTATAATATATTGAAGGCCGGACACCCTGCACCATCTGGACCTAGAGAAAGACCACAAGAAGGACAGGATAGACAGCAAACTACACAACCACCAGACAAGATGGAGCATCTCTCTTCTCTAGAAGTGCAAGGTGCTATGGAACCAAGACCTAGCCGCATGACTACTAGACGTATGGAGAAACAAGCTAAAAAACAACAGCATCAACAATCATCGGCCATCGATCAAACAAATCTGGAAGCAGTGGGAGGAGCTAGACCTAAGGTTAAACAGGCCGTGCAGGAAGCTCTAAAAATGCTTCAACCAACCAAAGATGACAACTAAGATTTTAACATGGAATGTCAACGGACTGAACTCTCCACAGAAGAGGAAGAAAATATTTCATTATCTCAAACAGTTTAAGAACGATGTAATTTGTTTGCAAGAAACTCATATCAAGTCAACTGATCAAAAATATTTGATCAACTCAAAACTTGGTCAACATTTTGCAGCTTCTGCTATGGAAAAGAAGAATGGTATAGTTGTATACTTAAGAAAAGATATGAAAGCTGAATTAATAGAAGCAGATCCCTTCGGAAGATATATTGCTTTAGACTTAATCTTAGAAGGGAAAAAGACATTACTTTTGGGAATTTATGCTCCCAATCAACAGCAAGATAGATTCTATAGAAATCTTCATGCTAAATTAGTACAGTGGGACTATAGTTCCTGTATACTATTGGGTGACTGGAATGGAGTGATAGACACTAAGAGAGATAAGAAGATTTCCCGCCTAAATACCAAGATGCGAGCAAAGTTACCCAAATCTTTCTTTGACATTATGGATGATTTTGAATTGAGAGATATTTGGCGAGAAAGAAATGCAGAGGAATATGACTTCACTTTCTTCTCGGACAGGCATCAATCCCTTTCAAGGATTGATTTTATTCTAACCACTAATGATTTGCTTTCTAGGGTCAAGAAAACAAAGATTGCAGCTAGGGTCCTTTCGGACCATAACCCAGTTTGGATGGAGTTGGGAAGGGTAGTGCAGGCAAGAAGGTCTTGGAGATTGAATGAAAATTTATTTAGATATGAAAAGTATATTAATGATTGTAAAAAATTATTATCTGAATATTTTGTTTTGAATATGAATAAGGGTACATCTATGGAATTTGTATGGGATGCAAGCAAAGCGTATATGAGAGGAGTTTTGATGAATATAAATAAAACACATAGAAATAAGCAAGGGTTAAAACGAACAGAACTGGAAGAGGAAATTAAGAGAAAAGAGCTGGAGTTAACAAGGAAACCAGACGATACAAAGGTTAAGGAAGCTATTAACATATTAAAATCTCAATTTGACATGTTGATCTCTGACCAGGTAGCTACTAATTTATTATATGCAAAACACAATACTTTTTGTAATGCAAACAAACCTGGCAGATGGTTAGCTTATCAGATTAGGAAAAAAAGGAAAACTCGAAATATATCTAAACTGATTTACAGAGGGAAGGAGGTGTTCCAACAGGAAGAGATTCAAAAGGCTTTCTGGGAATTTTTTACAGAACTGTATAAAGGGGATAAAATTAATGGTTTAGACATAGACAAATATTTAGACAAAGAGAAAATACCTTCAGTTAGAGAAGAACACAGGCAAAAATTGAATCAACCAATAACCTCGGGGGAAATCCTGCAGGTAATTAAGCAATTAAAGTCAGGGAAAGCACCAGGTACAGATGGCTTGACAGCGGTTTACTATAAAAACTTACAGTTAGAAATGGTAGAACCTCTTAGAGAATTATTTAATATGATTCAAACGGAAGGTAAAGTCCCTCCATCTTGGAAGACAGCGTTTATATCTTTGATACCCAAAGAAGATCAAGATACTACTCAACCCAAAAATTATAGACCTATTTCATTACTGAATGTAGATTATAAAATTTTTACTAAAATATTAGCAAATAGGTTAATGTTGGTCATTCAACAATTGATACATACGGACCAAACAGGTTTTATACAAGGGAGACAGATGAAAAGTAATGTCAGATTAATTATTAATGCATTAGAATATTTGGGAAAGAACAACCAGATCCCTGCTGCGTTTATATTTTTGGATGCTGAGAAGGCCTTTGATCGAGTTAACTGGCAATTTCTGCTGAAGATATTGCAAAAAATGCAGATAGGAGATAATTTTTTACAGTCAATTAAAGCAATATACCAACAGCAAACAGCACAAATCATAGTCAATGGAAGTTTAACAGACTCTTTTCAAATTGGAAAAGGTACAAGACAGGGCTGTCCTTTGTCCCCATTATTGTTTATTATAACTTTGGAAGTATTGTTGAATAAAATACGGGGCTTGGATGGTTTAAAAGGGATCAAGATTAGGCAGCAAGAATATAGAGTCCGCGCTTTTGCGGATGATTTGGTCATAATATTGGAACAACCGCAGGAATCCAGTATGGTTTTAATGAATATGATTAATCAATATGGTCAAGTGTCTGGCTTTAAAATAAACTTAGGAAAAACCAAAATATTAGCTATAAATATGAATATTAAACAAAAGGAAGAATTAGGAGTGATGCTAGGATGTGAGGTAGTTAAAAAAGTTAAATATCTTGGAGTTAACATTTTAACTTCAAATGGGAAATTATATAAGCATAATTATGAACCACTTTGGCATAGCATACAGACAGAGATGAAAAAATGGGAGAAATTGCACTTATCTTTGCTGGGCAGGATAGCGGCAGTGAAAATGAACATTTTACCAAAATTTTTATTTCTTTTCCAAATGTTACCTATACTTAAAAAAGATGCGAACCTTTTAGAATGGCAGAAGGGTATCAACAAATTTGTGTGGGCAGGAAAGAAGCCGAGGGTAAAGATGAAAATAATGCAAGATGTACGTGAGAGAGGAGGATTGAAACTACCTAATTTAAAACTATATTATGATGCAGTGGCTTTATCTGTAATTAGTGATTGGATTCATTTAACCAATGATAGAATATTGAACATTGAGGGACACGATCTGGTATTTGGTTGGCATGCTTACCTGTTATTCAACAAAAAATTGGATAAGAACTTTAAAAGTCATATTTTAAGAAATGCTTTATTGCGGGTTTGGAAGAAATACCAACATAAATTAAATGACAAGATACCCATGTGGGCAATTCCTAGACATGCAATTGAAAATATGAATACAGCACAAAAACAGGACAGAATTACTTACAGACAGCTTCTTACCTCGGAAAGGGGGGTATTACAATTAAAATCTTTAGAGGTATTAAAAGAGGAGAAGGTAGTTCAAACATGGTTCCAGTATGGGCAGTTACAGGCTAGGTGGAAAATAGATCAAAAAATTGGTTTTATTCAAGTTGAGGATAATCTGTTTAAACAAATAAGAGATCAAAGCTTAATGCATATAAAGAGGATATATAATGTATTAATACAGATGGATTCGGAAACAGAATTAGTTAAAGATTGTATGATAAAATGGGCTCAAAATATTGAGGAACCAATAATGTTGGATACATGGGAAAGAATCTGGGTAAGAAATGTGAAATTTACACAAGCTCAAAATCTGAGAGAAAATTTTTACAAGATGTTCTATAGATGGCATTTAGATCCTAAAAAGTTGGCTTCTATGTACAGCCTAAATGTTGGAGGTGTGGTTCTCTCGATGCTACATATTATCATATATGGTGGACCTGCCAAAAGGTTAAGGCATTTTGGATAAAAATATGGTGGGTCATGCAAAATGTTTTTAAAAGAAGGATAAAGTTTATTCCTCAGTTATTTTTACTAGGTATATGTACTGACTTTACAGTGGTAGAGACCAATTTGATTCTGCACCTGATAACTGCAGCAAGACTGTTGGTGGCGCAATATTGGAAGAAGGAAGACTTGCCTACAATCCAAGAATGGACATTGAAAGTAACAAACTTAGCTGAAATGGCTAAAATATCGGCATATCTCAAAGATCATTCAAATGAGATATATAAACGAGACTGGAAAAAATGGATTGACTATATACAAAATAAATACGGGACTAAGAAATTCCAGTTAGCCTATGCTTAAGATCAGAAATGATTTAAACTGTTAAAAGTCAGTTCAGTAAGAAGAAGCTAAGGTCAATCTAGAATGTCATTAATTTATTTCTTTTTTCTCAATAGATTTTAGACTGTGTTAGTTAAAAATCCATACCGTGTACGGGTTCTGGGAAGTCGGGGGGGGGGAAGGAGGAGGGGGGTGGGGGGTGGAGGGAGGGAGGGGTACACACAACAAAAAAAATTGTACTTCAATGTCTTAATGATTGACAAATGATGACATATTTGTGTTTTTTTTTAAAGAAAAATAAAAAAGTTCTCTTAAAAAAAAAACAAGATAAAAAGAAAAAAAAAATCTAGAAATATTCTAGTTTTTTTTTAAAAAAAACAAAAAAAAAACAACAACCTGGCTATCTATTATGAAAAAAATAGTGTTCTAAACCAAATTTAAGATTAAATACAAATAGTTTTGACTTTCCCAGTCTCTCCATGGCACAAAGCTACATTTCAATCCCACTTTATTTAACCACTTATTTTAGCTCACCGTGACATTTCTGTGATCTCCTGAAAGAACCTCCAGATTCATGACAAAACTAGACAAAAAAAATAAATGAACAGAGTCATCTGCAGTCTATCCATCATTACCCACTTATTATCCCTCCTTTCTTTCAGCCTCTTCTAACCATAACCATTCCTGGCCAATAACATTACTCTTTAGGATCAAAAAAGTCCATTCCAGAGGTTCATATTTACAACACCTCATTGTGATGCTGTGGTTGTCATTGTTGTTGCCTTACTCAACTTGTTGGCTAGAATGTTTCAGTCTGATGCCCTTCCATACAGAGATGAATGAAATACAGGGTGGACCTCTGAAGAAGACAATAGGGCAGTGCTGAAGGGGAAGCTGAATTCCTATTGAACAGAAAGCAGTTAAGCCACCAAAAGCTTTCGGTCCAACAACTGAGTTGACTTTGGATGAGGGCTCTTCAAAGCAGATGGGTGTTAAGAACAACACAACTCTCTGGCTGAGGAATATAAATACAGATTAGGTGAAACCTGGTTTAACAGCCATAACTATAGGAGGGATCTTACGGAAAATCACTTAACTATGAGCCAACAGTGTCCAGTGGCAGCCAAAAAAGCCAATGTAATCTGAGGTCGCATTAAGAGGGGTAGAATCATGTTACATGAAGTATTAGTACTGCTTTATAAAACCTTGGTAAGAGTACACTTATAATATTGTATGCAGTTTTGGTTGCCACAATATAAAAAAGATGTTGAGATTCTCGAAAGAGAGAAGTGCAACAAAAGTTAATTATTTTGAGGGCGATGCCGGCTATCATATATGAACAAGGGTTGCAGAAATTGGGTATGTCTAGTGAAAAGAAGGTCTAGGGGTGACATGATAGCAGGGTTCCAATATTTCAGGGGCTGCCACAAAGCAGAGGTGCTTTAAAGCACCTGAAGTCAGGACAAGAAACAATGGATGGAATCTAATCAAGGAGAAAAGCAACTTAGAGCTAAGGAGAAATTTCCCAATAATGAGAACAATTAACCAGTGAATGACTTGCCTCCAGATGTTGTAGGTGCTACATCACTGGAGGCTTTTAAGAAGAGACTGGACTACCAGTTCTCTGGACTAGGGCCTTGTGCTTGAGCAAGGGTTGGACTACAAGACTCCAAGGTCCCTTCCAACTCTTTATTCTGATTCTGGGAGCTCCAAGTTCTATCTAGAGCAGTGGTGTCAAACTCAAAGTCCGGGGGCCAAATCCAGCTCACATGATACTTAGATCTGGCCCGCGGGGCTGCCTGGAAACAGCCAAGGACCAGTCCATGGTGCTTTTGCCAGTGAAAACTGAGCTTGGCAGGGCTGTGTGAAGAGAGTTTTGGGAGGCCGTGGCAGCTGAAAACGGAGCTCAGGAGCCCGTTTTCGCTGGCAGAGCGCTCGGGCCACCAGAGATGCCACCACACAAGTGATGCCAAGCTAACCACTCCCACCCTGGCCATGCCCACCCGACCCCAAGAGGTGAAACACAACCCTGATGTGGCCCACAATGAAATCAAGTTTGACACCCCTGATCTAGAGGACCTCAGATGGGAAGGTTCTCTTAGGCCAACCATGCTAATGTCCTTAACTGAAAAATAGGGATGACAACATTAACATAATTACAAGAAGAGAATATAGTGGGATGGAATCTAGTGAGGGAGTAGATCCCTAGGATGAAATGAATTTAGTTCAGAGGAGTAAGAGGACAACTCAGCCCAGAGATTATATGTGAGAGAAAGAGGGTGAAGATAATTTCTCTTTAATAGTCCACAAAGTATATTGTAGATGCAGATTAGAATTCTTGGTCTGCAAGATCTGGTCTATAGGTGTGAAAACAATAAAAGCTTGAAGATTCTTGGTTTGGGGCCTGATGTGTGATGAGATCATGTCAGCATTTTTCTAAGGTGTTTTTTTTTAACAAACAATAAGGTAAACATCTCCACCCAAGCATTTTCTAAATGATTTTGACTCTATTTTTATCACGCTCGCTAGGGGTACATAAAAAGATTTAAAGATAGTAAGATCCAAACTCTGAACTGTATCAGTTTTCCATATTGAATAGCTAGTTGGTTCCAGGTGCCCAATCAGGTACCCAGCTATCTCTTGTATGGTTCAGGCACAGGAACACTGTTCCCTCTAAGGTGCGCGGCTGCGCGGCCGTGCATGTGGCAAGAAAACCCCGCACAGCAGTTTCTAACTGCCGCGCAGGGGCCTCACAAAACCTAGGGTTAGCACGGGTGCGGGGATGGCGGCAAGAGCTTACGCAACACAGCTGATCTCCTAGGACCTCCTAGGCGCCGTCTGCGCCGCTCATTACCATCAGTTGCCTCGTGTTCAGCAAAGCAAACGTGGGGAAGTCCTTTGCAGGCAGCTAGAACTGGCCGCCCGCAAAGGACCTCCCCAGACTTGTTTTGATGAGCACAGAGCGACTGACGGTAGTTTGTGACAGCCGCAGCCGCTCAAACTAGCATCAGTCGCCCCCATGTTCAGCAAAGCAAGCCCAGGGAGGTCCTTTGTGGGTGGCCAATCCTAGCCGCTTGCGCCCGGCGCTGCAGCTAAAATAAACCCCCAAAGCCCCTGCCGCCACTGGAATATCTACTGCCTAAAGCTGTCAGGTTTGAAGAGCCCTGGTTTTTTTTTCTAAAGGGTTAGGGGTTCAAGGATCTTGTAACAACAGCTTTTAAGATTTGCATGCTTCAAATGCCAGACTTTCTGAGCCAACATTTTGGTTACTAAGCAGGAGCGTTGTTAAGTGATGCTGATATTATATAACACTTTAATTAAGCGGGTATCTTGAATAAACATAACTTTGAGTTTCAAATAATACTGATTTCGCTGTTGTCTTAGGTGACATCTGTGAAAAAAATTCAGGTGGTCCTTATGGTCCTTGGAGGCATGAAAATGTGCGGGCTCAAACACTATACCTTTCTGCTCACACTAAAAAAAAATTAGAACAATGCACAGGAATACTGTGGTTTATTTCTTTTTGTCAAATCAGAAATGGGAATCAAATCAATTGAAGTTTACAATTCAAAAGCTGAATTGAATTAAGCTGATTTTCGAAATTGAAATTCGGAAGCAATCTCAAATTCAAAATGGTTAATTCTAATTGGATTTTGCATAGGCCTAACACCTAGCCAATATCACAACAGGCCCCTAGTTACTGTAGTATTACCCCATCTGATGCAAAAGTGATGCAAAAAGACCGTTGGCTTACCTGAACGGTCGTTCTCTGGGCGCTGCGAGGAGAGTCCAAGCATGCTCTCTCCTTGGACTGAGTAATATTTTTTCTTGACCACACCTCCTTTGCCTCCCTATGATCAGTTTAAAAATGAAGAGACAATCGTATGATAAGAGTTCACAGTCAATAACAGTCATATATTTGGTTGAAACCCCCTGGGTGGGTTTGGACTCTCCTCGCAGCGCCCAGAGAACGACCATTCAGATAAGCCAATGGTCTTTCTCCAGTGTGCTACTTAGAGTCCAAGCGTGGGACATGCCCAAGCTATTGTGTCCCAGGGTGGGCAGAGACCGAAGCCTCCTGAGTCTCAGTGACCCTCTGCAGAATTCTTCTTCCGAAGGTGGCTTCGGCTGAGGCAAAGGTGTCTATTTTGTAGTTCTTTATAAAGGCAGTGGGGGAAGCCCACATGGCCACCCTGCAAATGTCCAGAATAGATGCCTGGATCGCCCAGGCTGCTGAAGCTGCCGCACTCCTGGTAGAGTGTGCGGTGATCTTGTTCGGAGCAGTCCTGCCTTGATGTTCATATGCCAGTTTGATACAGGCGTGCAGCCAACGACCTACAGTATGAGAGGAGACCTTGCGGCCCAGCGACCCAGGAAGAAATGATACGAAGAAGGCTTCGGAACGTTGGAATTACTTAGTTCTCTTTACGTAAACACGTACTGCACGCCTCACGTCCAACTTGTGCCAGTCACACTCCCTAGGGTGAGATGGACTAGGACAAAAGGTAGGCAAAATTATTTCTTGAGCTCTATGGAAATGTGAATTTACTTTAGGGATAAATGAAGGATCAAGTCTCAATATAACCCTGTCAGTGTGAACCACGCACAGGTCCTCCCTGACGGAGAGGGTTGCCAGTTCGGACACTCTGCGGGCAAATGTGATAGCCACCAAAAAGGCAGTCTTGATGATCAGATGGTGCAGGCTTGTCATACGAAGGGGTTCGAACAGGGGACCCGTCAAGGCCTGCAAGACGAATGAAAGGTCCCAGGACGGGTAACAATGGACCGTCGGTGGGCTGATGTTCGTCGCGCCCTTCAGAAAACTTTTAATTTGAGGATGTTGGCTCAGAGATTGAGATGAACCTCTTGTCAGGATGGTGGATAAGGCTGCAACCTGACGCCTGAGAGTACTGGGCGCCAGGCCCTTCTCCAGACCCTCCTGTAGGAAGTCCAGAGTCTGAGGGACTGAAGCAGAAAAGTCAACAATGTCTCTATCACTGCACCAGGAAGAAAATGCAGCCCAGGTCGCATTGCATATTATGGTGGTGGAAGGCCTCCTGGACGCTTGTATGGTTTCTATGACCTTGTCAGAGATGTTCTGTTTCCTCAGGAGGTCCCCCTCAAGTGCCAGATGGCTAATTGTAGCCACTGGGGATCCGGGTGACTGACAGCCCCCTGGCTGAAGGAGATTTGGTCCTGCAGAATCCTCCACGGTTTCTGAATGGAGAGACTGACAAGGTCTGCGTACCAGGACCTCCTGGGTCAGAATGGTGCCACCAGGAGAACTTCTGCTCTTTCCGCCAGAGGTTTGGCCACCACCTGCAGAATGAGAGGTAGAGGAGGAAAAGTGTATAACAGTTCTCAGGGCCACGTGCACCTCGGCGCATTCGTCCCCTCAGCCAACGGGGAATGATAATGGGCGAAGAATCGTGGCAGTTGTGTGTTGGAGTGTGTGGCAAATAGGTCTACTTGCAGTTTGCCGAATTTCCTCACGATCTGTCAAAACAGGTCCGGGTGTAGACGCCACTCCAAGTGATGGATGCGCTGTCGGCTCAGCCAGTCTGCCTCTCAATTGCTGGTGCCGGAGATGTGATCGGCTCTGAGAGAAGCCAGATGTCGCTCCGCCCACCTGCCCAGAGCCTCTGTCTCGACCATGAGTTCCCTGGAATGGGTACCGCTCTGCCTGTTTATGTGGACTTTCGTTGCCACATTGTCTGTCAATAAAAGTACAGTGGTTAAATGCAGCACTGCAGGCTACTGCTAGATCAGCAGTTCAGCGGTTCAAATCTCACCGGCTCAGGGTTGACTCAGCCTTCCATCCTTCCGAGGTGGGTAAAATGAGGACCCAGATTGTTGGGGGCAATATGCTGACTCTCTGTAAACCGCTTAGAGAGGGCTGAAAGCCCTATGAAGCGGTATATAAGTCCACTGCTATTGCTATGTCTTTCCCTTATTAGGGATGCGAAGCGTCGCAGAGTGAGTCGGGCTGCCCTCAGTTCTAGCCAATTTATGCTGTGGGCAGCCTCCCTCTGAGACCACTGGCCCTGGGTGAGTTGACCTTGGCAGTGGGCACCCCACCCCAGAAGGCTGGCGTCTGTGGTCACTATCACCCTCTTTAGTTCTTTGAATAGACACCCTCTTACGATCGCCTTGGTCCTCCACCAGGCCAGAGATCGAATTACCTTCTGTGGGAGACGCACTCGTCTGGGGGAGTTGCTGGTTTTCGATCGTTGCATTGGAAGAAGAAACCATTGCAGTTCCCTGGCATGGAGATGAGCCCAGGGAACTACCTTCAGGCATGAAATCATGATTTCCAATAGTTGGGATAGTTTGATGATCGGCACCGACCTGGACTGATGGCATTGGTTCACCCCTGGTCCTCAGATTGGCCAGTCGATCTGGAGACAGGAATACCTGGCAGGAGGTTGAATCGATGATGGTGCCCAGGTGATGGATGCGTGTGGTCGGTCGGAGCTGGCTCTTCTCCAGATTGACCGAGAAGCCATGCTGCTGTAATGTCTGAACTGTCAGTAGGACGTCCCACCGAGCCTGCTCTGGGGTAATAGAATGTATGATTATGTCATCTAGATAGCATTCCAGACGAATGGGATGGTTCCGGAGATGGGCCGCCACCACCGCCAGGATCTTCGTAAAGGTTCTGGGTGCTGACGAGAGGCCAAAGGGGAGAGCCTTGTACTGGCCTTGGAACAGAACCTCAGGAACCTCCTGTGGGCAGCATGGATGGGGATATGCAGGTAGGCCTCTTTCAGATCTATGAAGGTCAATAGATCCCCCTTCCTCATGCAATCCAGGATGGAGTGGAGGGATTGCATCTTGAACCTTTTGTAAGCCAGATGCTGATTCAAGCTTTTCAAGTCCAAGATGGCCCTCCACCCTCCCCACCCCCCCGAATTCTTTGGGACCAGGAACAGGATGGAATAGAAGCCCTGTCTTTCCTGGTCCCTCAGGACGGGTTCTATGGCCTCTATCTGGAGAAGATGGAGTATCTCCACCTGCATAGGTTCCCTCTTTACCGGGTTTCTGGGGGTAGGACAACGAATGAACTTCCTCTGGGGGAATGCTAGAAATTCTAGGACTAGGCCCCTCCTGATGGTATTTAGGACCCATGTGTCCGATGTGATCTCCTCCCACCTGTCGGCGTATAATTGGAGCCGACCCCCTATGGGAGGAACCCTGTAATGGTCACTTTCGCCTGCGGAACTGATGGGGGTTACTGCTGTTGTTGTTGCCCCCACAAAATGGCTTCTGAAAGGAAGACTGCTGTTGCCTGTTACGCGACCCAAAGGAGGCCCTGTTCTGGGTCCTATCACCCCCTTGGTTGAAGGATCTCTGATAAGGGGTCGACGAGGACACTTGGTTAGTGTCCTGGTTTCTAAAGGATTGTTTATGGAAGGAACCGGAGCCCTTACATTCGTTTCTCTTCAGTGTGGCCGGAAGGATCTTGCATTTATCTTTGGTCTCAATGACAAACTTATCTAAGGCCTCTCCGAATAACAGTCACCCTTTGAATGGGGCGGAAGCTAGCTTCCACTTGGCTTTCATCTCGGCCTGCCAGTGGTGTAGCCACAGGAGGCGGCGAGAAGTAATATTGGACGCCAGGGTCCTGGAGGCAAACTTTGTGGCATTGAACGAGGCATCAGCTGAATATTCTATGGCCGTGATGATTTTGCTAAGGTCGTGAAGCCACCTAGACTCTCTGGATGGTGGTTTGGATCTGAGCTGCCTCAGCCAAAGCAGAGATGCTCTGGTAAAGAATGATGCCGAAGTGGACGCCCTAATGGCCCAGGCGGCTGCCATGTGTGTTTTATGGCACACCTTCTCCGATCTCTTATCTTCAGCTTTAAAACCTTCTAGAAGGTCAGCAGGTAAGTTCGAATTTGAGGTCAAGTACACTACTGGGGCATCCACCTCAGGTAATTTTAATATATCGTCCATCCTCCCCTCCACTGGGATTGGTCAAGGTGCCGGGCTGCACCCATTGACGCTGGATGATGTTCATAAAGAGATCTGGCACTGGGATAAACTCCTGAGTGGGAGCCGTTTCCTTGGATAACCCCTGCTTATGGTCCTTGGAGGAAGAAGTAGGTGCAGAATCAAGTTTGGGGGTAGAACCAAGTTCAGTAGCTGTTTTGGCCTTGTGAAGTATAGATTTAAACAAGGAGGCTTAAATAGGCCAGTGAAGGCCGGCTTGTCCAGAGGAAGATCTTCTCCAATAACTCGAATCCTTCAGCCCCTTCCTCCTCCAAGTCGGAGGCGTCAGAGGTTATAGAAGTGGGAGGTGAGGCCGAGGCCTTAGAAGAAGAGGCCATGGCAGAGTGCTTGGACTTAAGTCAAACCTGATTTGTTGGAGTCCCTTTGCTTAATGCCCTCCGCAATGCCCTGAGAGATGGCTAGAGATATAATCTCATCTCCGCTGACAACGCGGGTCCTTTGTTCTCCCTCAGTCACTGCCTACTGGAATGCAGAGAATGTTTTCTTCTGCCCAAGCTTGGTCCCTCTTCTGTGGACAGGATGCCCTGGAAGGGCCCCATCTCTTCTCTAATAGAAGAACTGGGTGAGTCTGGATAGCCCCAGGAGGCCTCCGGGGAAGGCTCCCTGGACTCATCCTCCTCAATGGAATGGGACCCACTGCCCCTGATGAAAGGGGAGTCTCCGCTCCTGATGGATGGGCCCCTGGGGGAAGCTGTTCCCTGATCAGAAGGAGAACGGGCCCTCTGGGGTGGGGCCTTAGCCTCCGCGTGTTTATGAGGCCGGGAACCCTCTCTGGCCCTCTCAGAGGATGCTGAGTGTCCCTGGGAGGACTTACTATTGGTGCCCCTGCTCCCTTTACCCCCTTTGGGTAAAGGATCCATCCTACTGAGTTTACTGGAGGGCCCTGCCTGCTCCTCCTGTGCCTCCATAGAGTCGTCAGCCATGCTGCCCTAGGCCACGGATGGTAATTAGGGTCTGGGTTGACCGTCTGCACAGTAGAAGGGCACTGATGCTGGCCAGCTGGCCGGCTCAAGCACGTCCACAGATAATTAGGTGGGGGGAAAGGGCCATCTGCTGGATGGATTCCTTCCCCGGACCACCCTCAGGGCCACGAGACTCAACTGGAGAGGAACAAGGCTAGCCAGCGCCCCGGACTAGTCCCCATGCCTCCTGGCAGTGTTCTGCAGCTGAGAGGTACTCTTGCTCTCTTCCTGGCTCCAATTCCAAGGTCTTCTTCTCCCCGGGCTCTAATGCTTCCGCACATGGCAGTGGCACCCATTGGAATGAATAAAATGGCGGCCGCTGTGCGTGCAGCCACCACCCACCAATTTTGCTGTCAGACAGGAAAAAGCGCGTGAAAGACCAATAATGGCTGCCGCTGTTGCCGGGCAAACTAAGAGCACTGCCAAGGCTAGCGAAATCATGCTCGCAAAGCCGGATAAACAGCGATCAGGGGAGATACAGAGGCAGGCGAATCCCGCTCCTCCCCCCTCGCCTGCTAGCAGCAGCTAGACAAGCGACTCACAGTTCCCTCACCGCTTGCGACCAGCGGGAGAAGGACACCAGCCCAGAAGCCTCTCAGCAATTGGAATTTAACATTGAAGTATCCAGAAATCTTCTCTAGGAGTCACAAGTGGTCAAATTAAATTTGGGAACCCCAGTCTATCTGTCCCTGGACTGGAGAACTCCCAAAACAATCCTCACCGGCAGACTGAGTTTTTAAACTGATCATAGGGAGGCAAAGGGAGGCATGGTCAAGAAAAATATTACTCAGTCCAAGCGTGTTACCCCACGCTTGGGTTCTCCAAGCAGCGCACTGGAGAAAAGTGTGTAGACAGGTAGTCCTTGACTTATGATGATAATGGAATTTGGAACTTCCATCTTGATAGTCCAAGATGGAAGTGGATAGATTATCCATTACCCCATCAGCATGCAAAGTCTTCTGTTTCCTTCGTCATGACAAGGTGTCAAGAGTTTTGGCAGCGAGACTATTATTATGAAATAAACCCAGGAGCAAAACACAGCAGACAGCACATAGAGCCTTTAGACAATTAATAGTGGTTTATATTCAAATATATACAAACATATACATGGAGCTACAGACATAAGGAGAGAAAATGAGATACACGACGAAAAACGCCCTCTAATGGCTGCCTATATATAGATAACTCTTAAAAAGGTAAATGACTTGTGTGGATCCTACCAGAGTCTTAAAGAGGTGATACCTATATTGCTGAAACATCCTCATTGCATCATCTTATCGTTTACAACTTACAACCTTACATCAGCTGGCAGCTATTAAATTCTCACTACCTGACACAAGGTAAAATTTATTTTACAGGAAAAACCCATTTTTCCCAAGAAGCATTATTTCTGAGAAGCAGCAGCTAAGGAAGGATGGAATTATCCAATTCCACATGGTGTGTTAACCTCCAAATAGATCTATATCTTCTATCATCATCAGGCAGGAGATGCAGATAGGGAGGGAGGGAGGGAGGGAGGGAGGGAGGGAGGGAGGGAGGGAGGGAGAATATAACCCAGCCATTTTCAAACTTGGCAACTTGAAGATTTGTGGACTTCAACTTCCAGAATTCATGCAGGCTGAGGAATTCTGTGGGTGGGAATCCACACATCTTCAAGTTGCCAAGCTTAAAAAACACTGATATAACCAAATTAAGTAAAAATGGACAGGTTTGTTTTATTTATTTGTATCATGCCTTTATAATTTTCACAAATAATCTCATCAAAGGTAGAGAGTGTGCTAGATATAACATATCCAGCACACATTCCTCCTCCTATTTTCCCCACAACAATGCTGTGAGGTAGGCTGGGCTGAGGGTGACAGGCTGAAGGTCACCTGCTTCTTCATTCAATTTCAGGAATGAAGGACTGTCAAAATGTGATGCCAAATAGAAGGATTTCAAAATTTCTTTCCAAGAACAGAAGAATTTCAGAAATATTTCCTACAATTTCCCTGTGGTTTCTTCTGTTTCTGTTAAATCCCAAGTGTGTGTGAGAGAGAGGGGTGGGGGGGTGGGGGTATAGGACGATCTTCAGATGCAACCTTTGTCTTTCAGCTGTCTTAATTACTGAGATGACTTAAACCAACTGGCACACTTGAGTAAACTCAGCACATCTCTCTCCCACATCAGGGGACAAGGAAGATGAACAACCCAGCAACTCTTCTAATAAATAGAAGAGACTCTTAGGGAGTAAATTACCAATAAAAGAGAATACTTGTTCCTCAGGGTTGAAATGAGGGGCTCTTGGTGGTCTCTGAGTTAGATCGTTTTATTGAAGACGTTTTATTATCCAAACTAGGTAACAAACTAGTACTGATGATGTTACCTAGATAGGTAATGAAACGTTTTCAAGAAAACAACCAAGTTCAACAAACAAACAACCAAGATTTTATAAGCAAGGAGATGCTAAGAGGAATCCATACAAAGTTGATTAAGGAGATGATTAGAGGACTGATACCACAAATGGCAGAAGATATGAAACTGTTTTGCTACTGGAAGGATACAGGTTGATAGATGGAAGAGTATAATTTAAAACTTGTTAAACTTAGTGAAATTTAGTGACAATAGATATAGTTAAATAAATAATTGATAATGATAATAATGTATACAATGTGTAGTGTTATGATAAGTAATAATTAGATATGAATATTGAATGGTACCCATGAAAGGAAGATTAGAAATCCTTTTGGATTATATATAAAGGTTAATAAAAAAAGAACTAAGTTAGATACAGTTAAGTCTTGATTACCAATCAGCGGATGAGGCTAACTCAGAAAGAACAGGGTGACACATACTTTGTAAATGACCATTGTCTTACCTGAAGGGTTTCTTTCAGGGCACTGCGAAGAAGAGTTCAAGCAAGGGTTAAATACAGCCAATCTGCCCAGAACTGACACAATTAAGGAATTTTTTCCCCTACTTTTAACTCTAGGAGAGTCCAAACAATCTGTAGAATTGAAGAGAAGCACATCCACTGGGCTAGCTGAACTGAAAAAAAACTGAAGATAGTCAGCACCAGAGGTGTGGCTTAAAGTTTCAATTCTGGGCAGTTTGGCTGTATTTAACCCTTGCTTGAACTCTCCAGAGCAGCGCCCTGGAAAACAGCTATTTTATTTATTTGTATTCCCTTTATTATTTTTACTAATAGCCTAAGGCAGTGAACTTATCCAACACACTTTCCTCCCCTTATTTTCCCCACAACAACAACCCTGGGAGGTGGGTTGGGCTGAGAAAGAGTGACTGGCCCAAGGTCACCCTTCATGTCCAAGGCAGTACTAGAACTCACCATCTCCTGCTTGCTGGCCTGATGTCTTAACCACTGGACTAAAGCGGCTCTAATATTGGCTTTCAATCTTGCCAAGAATCGAATCCTATGCACCAATATCCAAAGATATGCCCCACAAAGAAGATGGGGTCAATCTATTTTTCAAAGCACCGGAAGGCAGGGTGAGAAGCAATGGGTGGAAACTAACCAAGGAGAGAAGCAATCTAGGACGAAGTGAGAACAATTAACCAGTTGAACAGCTTGCCTTCAGAAATTGTGGATGCTCCATCACTGGAGGTTTTTTACAGAAAAGAGTGGACAGCCACTTGTCTTCAATGGTACAAGATCTCCTGCTTGAGCAGGGACTAGAAGAACTTCAAGTTTCCTTTCAACAAGGAGGAGGAGCCAATGTCATTTTCTACGTGGCACAACCACAGTTTGGGTGGTTTCATGAATGCTTCAGTATCGGATACAAACCACACACACACACACACACACACACACACACACACACACAAGTGTTGAGTTCCATTGGCAAGAATGGTCTAGGGCAGTGGTCCCCAACCCCCGGTCCGCGGACCGGTGCCGGGCCGTGGAGTACCTGGCACCGGGCCGCGCAGCGGCCGGGGGACATGAACAGCTGCCCAAAGGTCCGCGCGCGCGCTGGTGGAATCCCCGGGCGCTGCTGGTACCGCCGCCACCGCCGCCCCCTGCAAAACCCAAGAGCGGCTCTTCTCCTGCGAGGCGGCTGGCTGAACAGCTGCCACCGCCGCGCGCCTTCCTGCCTCAGCCGCTCCGTCGCTTCCAAGGAACGGCGTCAGTGGCGGCAGCTTTACTTCTGAGGCGCTGCACACTTCCCCAATAGTCGTCACAGCCCAGGTAAGATAACGGGAACTTCCCGCCTGGCTTCCAGCCCGCACCGAAAGGGGGCCGTTGGGGTTTTTTGTGGAGCTCAGAAAGACGCCCGTCAGCTGTGCGCGTCCGCCTCCTCGGGGCCACTTTTGCCCAAGCGCCCGAGGCAGCCAACCCTGGTAAGCAGGTGGTGGTTAACTGGCGCCTTTGCTGCAGGTTTTTCTGGAAGGGGCCACTGCCGCTGTCCGGAGGTGACCTTGAGCTGCTCGCTCGCTCTATGCGGGGCTGGTGGGGCTGTGACGCTCGGAGGTGGCGCGTGTGGGAGTGAGAGGCACGGGGACTGGCTTTCTCCGGACCGGCTTTCTGGGGGGGAGGAGGCGAAGGACCAGGCTGCAGCGCAAAGGCTCCTGGGCCGTGCGCAAAAGCTCCTGGGCCGTGCGCAAAGGCTCCAGGGAAGAGAGCCCTGTGCGCCCCTGCGTGCGCTCAGCGGGCCATGGTAAAATTATCAAAGGCTGACTGGTCCGCAGCGATAAAAAGGTTGGGGACCACTGGTCTAGGGTCTCCTGCTTGAGCAGGCAGTTGGATTAGAAGACCTCCAAGGTCCCTTCCAAGTCCGTTATTCTCTTATGTTGCTTGCTCTGAATTAACTCAAAGTAATGTTCCCCTCTTTGTGACACCCTGCTAGGGATTTCACAACCCATTCCATGAGAGTAAAATATGGCTTGATAGTTTGTGGTTCAGTTTATGGAAAGCCATCTGGGAATATTATGTAAAGCAGCTAATCCCATTAATCCATTTTCTTGTTTATTTTGTTGGACATAATATATTATGCCATTGTGTTTTGTTAACCTAAACTTAAGAGTTAAGTATCTTGTGTGAACTTGTTATGATTTATGAAATATGATTTAGATTATTGTGTTGTCCATACTCAAAGCCAATCATCTTTTTAAAAAACTAAGGCAAACATGACTGTGTGATTAGTGCATTAGAGGTGTGTATGATCTGAATTCATTTGATCTTCTAAATCATAATTGTCCCTTTGGCGCACAGAAGCAACATGCAGAGACACAACAGGCAAACCTTTTCTTGGCCGAGCAGCAACCCCTCCTTCAAAGCAACTTGCAAAAGGAGAGCATAATGTGTGGTTTTGGCTCAGAATGTTATGGAAACTCAACCAATTGTGGCTTGTACATTAAAGAATGTAAGGTTTTTTTTTTTAATGTTCAATAAAAAAAAGAATGAATTAAATAACCAAGATTTATTGGACATGAATTTTGTTTTCTCTATGATCATTTTTCTAGATGGATAAGACATTCTTTTTATAATCGAACAGAAACTTAGAAAAAAACTATTTTTAATTAAATGCATGCCTGCTTCGAAAAAGAGGGTATCTGAAAATAATTGCTTTTGGTAACGTGGCAAAAGATTACCTACAGAGATCCTAGCTATTTCCAATAATCAGATTCCCAGGAACAAAGTGTCTTCTTAAGCACATTGCCTTTACTTAGGCTGCAAGTTCTCAGCATTTACATGAGAGTAAGTCCCACTGAACACAACAGGAAGTACTCTGCCTAAACATGCAAATATTTTGTGTGATTAAAATATTTGCATTCTGGTTTTCAAGTCTCTACTAGAACAAACTCATGTCCTAAAATGATTCTGAACCTTTACATAAGCAAAAGCAATAATATTTTATTGCTGGCAATGATAAACAACCAAAATATTTAAAAAAAAACTGTCTAACATTGGCATAGATTAAATAATAAAGATTTCCCTAAATTGAGTTCAACTCGTGATATCTTTTTCTTAGTGACAGGAGTGAAGTGGTTTGCCACGCTTTTCCACATTCCCAGTCTAGCCCATGGGCCCAAAATTCCCAAGTGGCCCCTACCCAAATTCTAACTCATGCTGATCCTGCTTACTGTATGATATTCACAAATTAAAACCATTTTAATTAGTATTTAAAAGCTAATTGAACAGAAGTTACAAGGCTTCCTTGTAATAGAAAGTGCCAGAAATTATGCACCGTGTGCAAGATAATTGTTTGTAGTTGCTGATCATGAGGGCAGGGGGTTGGGGGATGGCATAGATCAAAAAGTATCCATAAAGGCCAAGTTAGATAATAATGCACTAGACCAGCGGGCTTCCAAACTTGGTAACTTGGAAGATTTGTGAACGTCAACTCCCAGAATTTCCCAGCCGGCATGTTCCTGAGGTTGAGAAACAGTGTTCTGGATGGTAGACAGACCCTTCCTTGGAGGTCAGTGGTGCCATGTTGAGGACAGACTTTCCCCCACATCATCACCCCCATAATACAGGTGGTCCTCGACTTAAGACCACAACTGAGCCCAACATTTATGTTACTAAGTGAGACATTTGTTAAGTGAATTTTGCCCCATTTTACGACTTTTCTTGCCATAGTTGTTAAGTGAATCACTGCAGTTGTTGTTAGTAACATGGTTGTTAAGTGAATCTGGCTTTCCCATAGACTTCGTTTGTCAGAGGCCACAAAAGAACCATTTGTTCAGCATCCAAATTTTGATCATGTGACCTTGGGGATGCTGCAGTCCTGGTAAGCATGAAAAATGGTCATAAGTGACATTCTTCAGTGCAACTTGGAGTCAGTAAATGAACGGTTGTAAGTTGAGGATTACTTGCACTGTACACATAATACTCCCCATGCACAACAGCATAATTCTAACCATTCAACAACGCCACAATTCTAAACAAAGCGCCGGGTCTTTTGCTTGCCAAAGAAGCTGCTGAGCGACTCTCCGCCGCTCAGAAATAAAACCGAAAGGCCCCCGGCGGAGGAGCCCGTCAGGTTCACGGCTGGGGCCCTCCGGAGGGTCTCCACTGCCGGCAGAAGCCAAGCAAAGCGGCCGAAGGACTAACTGGCCTTCCGGGAGGGACCCAGCCGTGGTCGACGACGCACCTGCCGTCCCTTCGGAGCAAAGAGGCCCCACGCAGAGCCACAACGGGCAGCAACTTGCAAGAGAACCCCGCGCTTTTTCCCACGGGCTCAAAGTTGGGAAGGGAAGCCAAGTGACCGGTTCCCACGGCCTCCTCCACGCCGCGCGGCAGCAGTTGCGCTCCGGCACCCCGAAGTAGCCAAGACGCCACCGGCCCAAGTCAGGCAGCTGCGCGGACTCCCCTTTTCCTTGTCGATGGAGCGAGGGGAGCCCCGTGGCCGGTGAGAAGCCCCTTCCTTCCTCGCCCTCTCCAGCCCGGCTCCCTCCGGTTACCTGCTCGGCGAAGCGCGGTGCGGGCGCAGCTCCTCCACCGTGCGCCGTCCGGCGAGGCCGCTTTCGAACAAGCCCGGCGCTGGCTGGTCCCTCGCTCCGGGGTGGGCAGGCGGCTCCAGCGGCGCCCCAGTTGCAGCCGCCCGGTTTCCTCTCCGGCGCAGCGTGACTTCCCGGCTGGCCGAAGTCAGGCGCTGTTCCAGGCGGGGAACTTCTCGGCAGACGAAGAAAGTTGCGCGGGGCGGGAGCGCCTCCTGCTAGTCCCCAGCCTTTGGCCGCCGCCGTCGCCGCCGCCGCCGCCTTCTCGCTTTGTCCCTTGCGGCGCGGCGCACACCCGCATCCCCACCACGCTGGTTCCGGGCCGGAGTGACGCGCACCCGTCTGGCAGTTGCGAGAGCCCCGGGAAGCCAGGCGGGGGCGGCGGGGCAGGAGGAGGAAGCGCGGTGTAATTGCTGGCGCGGCTTTCGCCCCTCTTCGGGCGAGCGAAGGGGAGGCGGACCGCGCGCACGTGTGAAGGGGAAGCGCCGCGGAGAGTGAGGAAAGCGGCGAGGCCTCCTTGGGAGAGCGCAGGAGGAGGAGAGGGGCCGATGCCGGTTGGCCCTGGAGCCTTCGGCCCCTTCCCGCCCTCGCTAATCCTGAGTCTTAGGATCGGCAGTCTCAGCGGACCTCCTCGTGTGTAAAGGGCGAGAAGGCAGCAGGATCGCAGCTCCTTCCCGAGGGCTGAAATCTTCAAGCCGTCCTAAAAGCCGGCTGGCTTCAGAAAGTTCCCGACTGAGGTTGGCTCGAAGCAGAGGCAGCTGGGTTTATGCGACCCTCTGAACTTGATTAGCTAATAAACTCCCTTTTCTGGCCTGGCTCCCTAGTGAAAAATCAATAAACAGCGTTCCAAGTAGCCAGATTTAGCAGGAACAGCAAATATTACAACTTGGTTTTCCAGATACAGGTAGTAGTCCTAGATTTAGGACAATTGGGCCCCAAATTTCTATTGCTAAGCAAAATGTCCATTAAGTGAATTTTGTCCCATTTTATTACCTTTCTTGCCACCGTTGTTAAGTCAATCACAGCAGATCTTAGTAACACAGTTGTTAATCTGTGAATCTGGCTTCTCCTTGACTTTCCTTGTCAGCTGGTTGCATAGCAGCTGAATTTTGATCACCCTACAATGGGGACACTGCAACGTTGTTAGGGTGAAAAACAAGCATGTCACCTTTTTTCAGTGCTATTGTAACTTCTCAGTCACTGAATGGTTGTAAATACCAGAAATTAATCCAAGTCTCCCCCTATTGTATGTATTGTGTAAATTACAAATTTTGGAGTTGAAGTCTACTTATCCTAAAGTTGTCACCACTGACTTGGATTAACAGAGAACTCACATAAGTAAGGTACCATTGCAGCAAATTAATTCAAGCCCTTGGGCGCATCAAAACACACTATTCTCACTTCCTACACTCTTGAGTTCTTATCCATGTTCTCTCTGATGTCAAATCCATATGCTGTGGGGTCTTTCTCCATTCAATGGAGCCCAACCAGAGGATTTTCATCTATGTCTTAGGTGTGTCCGGTACACAACCAACCTCTACTAAACCACCTCAAGGAATAATGATAGAGAGATATAGAGCAAATTCTTCTTCCAGTTAAAGAACAGGTCATAAGAGGCTTCTAGGTGGGAAGAATACAGAACAGAATTATAGGATTAAAAGGGACTTTGGAGGTCTTCTAGTCCAACCCCCTGCCGATGACAGGAGATCCTATACCTCAAAATACTTAGACTACAACTGGAAGGGACCTTGGAGGTCATCTAGTTCAACCCCCTGCTCAAGTAGGAACCCTATACAATTTCAAACAAGTGGCTCTCCAGTATTTGCTTTAAAATCTCTAGTGATGGAGCACCCATAATTTCTGAAGGCAGCCTGTTCCACTGTTCTCACTGTTCTCACTGTCAGAAAATTTCTCCTTAGTTCTAGGTTGAATCTTTCCTTGATTACAATAGTTTCCATCAATTGTTTCTTGTCTTGCCTTCTGTTGTTTCCCTTTCCATTCTGGACCTTCTTTGGGCCTGATGACCAAAGAAGTTCCATTGTGTCATGAATGCAGATTCCAGATAGGACATACTGTAATTTTAGATTCTGTGATGCTTTATCATTTAATTCTTTGCTGGATTCATAGCCCATCTTTCATTCAGGACTTTGAAGTTGTAAATATAGTGCTTCCTCTTTTTTTTTCTTCACAACAGCTAAGTGTGGCCGGAGATAGAACAAATAGACTAATGAATTGAGGGGGGAGGGGGTTTGAGGCTGAATTTAAATCTGAGTCACCTTGCTACCACTCTTAAACCTTTTCTCTCAGATCTACTAAGTTGCTGCAAAGATAGCATAACATCAATTATGATCAAGAGGGACTTTCAATATTGCAAGGGAATAATCAATAAAATCCCTGAAGTCTTGACTTAGCCAGTTTTCTTATTACAATAGAATTGCATACATTGAGGGGAGGGATTTGGGTCACATTTGGCCTTGGAATGATGTGCTGGGAAGATGCCCACCCTAAAAAACTGAAAACATAAGGGAGAAAACAAGAGGTGGTTGAAATAAAATATTCTTTCATAGGACAGAATGAAAAGTAATAAGACTTCAGTGGTAAAATTTAACACCAAAGATTTTAAGGAGTTGAAATTGTGCACATGTGTACCCACATCTGACATTATATGCAAAACACGGGTTTCTTGCTGGAGATCCATGCAGCATAAAAGTTGTATTTCCTGGCTGTTGTGATATTTACCCATCCTTACATCTTCCTTGAAATCATCAGTATCTATCAACAGTCATCCCTTAATGTTAGGAAAAGTGCCTGGTGCTTTCCTGGGGGATAAGTGTTGCCAACTTTAGTTTCCATCAGTCACACCTCCAAAGTCACCTGCTATATCCATGTGCTAGTAGCTAAGAGAGATGCTTTTAGCACAGAGAGAGTGTGTTTCCAAGCTCCCATCTCAACTTAGCTTGGGAAAGATTTCCAAAAGTGATTTCTTGGCACATCCCTAGTCTCTAATATATCATTTAAACTAGCATGTTTCAAACTTGACAAAAGTAAAATATTTGGATTTCAACTCCCACAATTCCCCAGCTGGCATGAATTCTGGGAGCTGAACCCTTTAAAGCCGGCTGGCTGAGGAATTCTGGGAATTGAAGTCCACACATCTTTAAGTTGTTAAGTTTAAAGAACATTGGCTTAAACCATTGAAGACCATCTCTACTACTATACATGGAATGAAGATCCATCCAGCTATATTAGTCATCTGGTGTGGGGTGGGACTGAATCAAATCAAATATAGATAGTCCCAACAGTTCACCATTCAAAGCACTGGAAAAACAACAGCACTGGAAAAAAGTGACTTACAACCATTTTTCACATTTAAGACCACTGCAGCATTCCCATGGGCACATGATCAAAGTTCAGATGCTTGGCAACTGACTCATTTGTATGACCGTTGCAGTGTCCCGGATTATGTGATCACCTTTTGCAAGCAAAGTCCAAAAGGAAACCAGATTCCCCCAACAATCAGGTTACTGTTTTAACAATTGCAGTGATTCATTTAAGAACTGTAGCAAGAAAGGTCATAAAATGGGGCAGAATTCACTTAACAAATGCCTCAGCAACAGAAAGTTTGGGTTCAATTGTAGTCATAAGTCAAGGATTGCCTATAATAAATCATCTTGGAAACAATCCTTCATGATCAGACTAAGCACTTTGGTGAGAATGAAAGCCTCACAGTGATTCTGCTCCATCCAAAGAGCCCCCCCCCCGCATTAGATGCAATTTCTTTCAACAACTGGGGAAAAGGATTAACCTGTTCCTCACTCGCTCACAGCCGTGTTTGCCTTGACATGTGGTGCTCTGGTTTGCTCAAAGTTCCACTGCAGAGACTCATTTGAGCAGTGGTGGGTTTGTGATTAGGTATTCAAGTGACTCTTCCAAATATTAGTAACAGTGGTGGGTTTCTGCCGGTCTGCACCGGTTCTGGTGAACCGGTTGGTCACCGGACCCGGAAGTAAGTTCCGGAACGCCTGTCCTGGCCCTGTATACCCGGATGGTATTTTGTCCCTTCTGTCTCCCCATGCTCAGAAAAGCAACTTTGAGAAGGTCCTTTGCTAGCAGGCTGGTTCTAGGATGCCTGCCACGACCAAAGGACCTTCCCGGAGTTGCTTTTCTGAACACGGAGAAACGGACGCTATTTTGTTCCTTCTGTCTCCCCATGCTCAGAAAAGCAACTCCGGGAGGGTACTTTGCTAGCAGGCAGGTTCTAGGATGCCTGACGCCACCAAAGGACCTTGCCGGAGTTGCTTTTCTGAACACAGAGAAACAGACACTATTTTGTCCCTTCTGTCTCCCTGTGCTCAGAAAAGCAACTCTGGGAAGATACTTTGCTAGCAGGCAGGTTCTAGGATGCCTGCCGCCACCAAAGGACCTTCCCAGAGTTGCTTTTCTGAACGCGGGGAAACGGACGGTATTTTGTCCCTTCTGTCTCCCCGTGCTCAGAAAAGCAACTCCGGGAAGGTCCTTTGGTGGTGGCAGGCGTCCTAGAACCTGCCTGCTAGCAAAGGACTTGCCCAGGCTTCCTTTTCTGAGCACAGGGAAATGGACGGTATTTTGCACTGGCCGTGCCGCGCAAACAACCACCCGTCGCCCCATGCTCAGAATGCAAGTCCGGGCCCAACCTCATAAAGTGGCGAGGAAAGATCCACGTTTAAAGATAGGAGTCTTAACCACCACAGAGGCCTGCCGTTCGAAGAAGCAGGCAGAGGAAGCAATCGCTCCTTGTTCCAGGTCAGTTTGGCTGCAGTGCTACCATTTCCCACCTGTTAGGACTTCGCCAAGCTCTTTTTTGGCAATAAATCCACCCCCCCTTCTCTTTTCGAGGCTGTGGAGTTGACTGGTTTCCACGGGGCTAACGCGGAGGGGGAAGCGGCTTGGGAGGATTTTCCCCACAGGGTTTGGCGGAAAATTTCACGAACGAGGGTTTTGCAAAACAGGGAGTTTTCCCTTAAAGCTCCACCGTGTTCCCACGTTCTATATCTGGTGGGGTTCGCCGGTTTGTTCCTTGCCTTGATCGGGCCTGTAGTGTACACGCAGTGGGTGAAAGGAGTGAGGCGGGGAGGGATACTGGACAGGAAAGTCCATTGGAGTTGGCCAGCTAATAAATTCAAATAGGTAAATAATTAAAAAAGAAACTTTTGGGGGCTACAGGGCTTGGGATCCTGGGGTCAATCCACAGATTGCAAATCGTGTTTCAGGTACCCCAAATTGGGGTTTATATTACTCAACCGGAATCCAATCAACCCTATTGTGGTTTAGTGGGACACATGAAAACCAGGACTAATGCTAAGATTGTTTAGCTCTTGCGTGACTTGTGCTCCTGCAAGAGATCGGCATCTTTTGCAAATTCAGAATGTTAAAAGAGTCTTTATCAGAAGGAACCTATATGTACTTGCAAGTAAAATAAAAGCCAGATTATATGCAAAGACAACATCCCCACTAAAGTTTTTTAAAAAAATAAATATTCTTGAAAGGGTAAAGAGGAACGACTTGTGTGAGAATCACCAATTGTAATCCATCATTTAGAGACTTCCAATTTGTTCTGCATGTCCATAACTGAGTTTGTCTATTTTAAGGTGACCAGATGTCCCGATTTTCGCGTAACAGGCACGCTTCCGCACAATTTGTCCCGTGGCCCGGGGGGGTCTTAAAAAGTCCCGATTTTTGTGACCGGACTCGGAAGTAAGCCTGCCCCGCCCCCAGTCCCAGCCGACCGGTATTTTGTCCCTTCTGTCTCCCCGTTGCTCAGAAAAGCAACTCTGGGAAGGTCCTTTGCTAGGAGGCAGGTTCTAGGACGCCTGCCGCCACCAAAGGACCTTCCCAGAGTTGCTTTTCTGAGCAACGGGGAGACAGAAGGGACAAAGTACCATCCGTTTTCCCCGTGCCACAAGGGCAGCAGGAAGACTAGGACAAGGATCTCCTCTCGGCTCCAGCCTGGGAGAGAAGCAGCAGAGAAAGGTAAACCAGCATTTTATATTTTATTTGCTTTCAGCCCGAGTGGGGTGGGGAAAACACCTTGCCAGAGGCTGCTGGAGAACTCTTTCCGACGAGAGGGTTTGGGAACTGGGCGGGCGAATTTGTGTCCCTGGGAGATCTGGTCTTCCCCACCCCTTACCTCCAAAGGGGAGGCCAGGCGTGGGAGAGAGTGCTAACAATAATGACCGATTCCCTCCTGTTTCTGCGGGTTGGGGGGGGAGAAGGTAATTGCAGAGCCTGGACTGAAGTTAGGAGGCTGACTCGCTACAATAAGCGGTGACCATTATTTGGAGGAAGAAAAAAACGTAGCAGTGCGATGGAGATTTGCTCTTGCAGAACCTGCGTCATCTTTTTTTTCCAAATTTTTTTTAAAAGCCTTTTAAACATTCTTATTCCTAAAGGCAAAAAAACCCCATGAGTCTTGCTGGAGAACGGAGCGGAGGTGACGTGCGAGGGGGGTGGTGTGCCGTGGTGGGGGGAGATGTTGCTGAAATAATTCCATCTATCAGGAACTCGGAGGTGGGGGGGAGGTCAGTGGGAAGCCTTTGCCAGCCAGACACCAGCCGTAGCTCTGAAGTTGCTTTCCTTTCTAACTGAAGCAACAGATGTTTCCCCTGCTTAACATCTCAGTGTTTTTCGCATGGGGAGGGCTGCAAGAGAGAGTGAGTGAAGACCTTTTTCTGGATTGCTGCAAAGCAAGTCTGGGGAAGTCCTTTGCGCCGGCTAGAAAAGGTCTTCACTCACTCCCTCTTCTTGCCGCACGCCCCGATGCGAAAAACGCCGAGATCGGCGCACTTGGGGCTGCTGCTGCTGTGACATTCAGGGAGGCTCAGCTGGTCTGAGTAACATGAGGGATCGCCCTCATGTTACTCGTCTTCCCGGATGGGCTCTTTTGTTCAACCTGTAATTAAGGTTCTTTGTTATGTCTTAGAAAAGATCACCTTGTTAAAAAGAAGGAAGAGGCTCCGGAGCACTGTTCCCTCTAAGGTGCGCGGCTGAGCGGCCACGCACATGGCAAGAAAACACCGCGCAGGACTTTTCAACTCCCGCGCAGTGATTTCCACAGGCTCCGGAAGCTGGGGAGGAGGTCCTTTGCAGGCCGGACTAACTGCTGCTGCCTCCTCCTCCTCTAACCGCACCGCCGGATTTGCTGCCTGGCGCTGCGGCTTTGAGGAGCCTTTGAGGCTACAGGAGCCAGTAGGAAGGCGGCGGAGGGGCGGGAGCAGGAAAAAAAGCACCAATAGCCTGTGGGAGATAGGGAAGTAGGCATTAACAGTAAGTTTCTAAAGGATAACTCAGCACGAAGGAAGCCGAGGGAAGGAAGCCGTTTTCTAGCTGATTGACAGGGGGGCTGTTCCCTCCTGGATCAAAGTTACTGAGGAGAGAAGCGGCGGCAGCAGCAATGGCAGCAGCAACTGCAGCAACCAACTCTCAAACAAGTGGAAACCCACGCCGGATATGCACATGTTGTCTGAATCCAGCCTCTGCGCTCGAGGTTTTTTTCGCAGGAAAGGGGAGTCGAACTGGTGCTCTGCAGATTTTATTTGATTTTAGAAAAAGAAAATAAAGGCTTCTTGGTCCATCTGGACCGGAAAGTCAAAATCCAGAAAATTAATCTTGTTTAGGAAAGTTTTGCACTGATGGAAAAATAGTGTTTTCCAGTGAAAGTTTTTTCCCTACTTTTCCTTGTTTGCTTTTTTGGCCTCTATTCCTTCTCTTCTCTCCTCTTTTCTTTCTTCCTTTTTTCTTCCTTTTTTCTTACCTTCCTTCCTTCCTTCCTTCTTCCTTTCCTCTTTCTCTCTCTTTCTTTTTTCTGCCTCTTTTTCTTATCCTCCCACCCTCCTCTCCCCTTTCTTTTTCTCTTTCTCCTCTTTCCTTTTTTGTCTCTCCCTCTCCCTCTGTCTCCCTCTCCCTCTCCCTTCTTTCCTTCCTCCCTTCCTTCCTCTCCCCTCTTTGTTTGCTTCTTTAAGTGCTCCAATTGCTAATCTACATCAGTTGGTAATTTATTCATAACTTGCTAATATCACTGCAGACTATTGGATAGTAAGGGGGAAAGTATAGTCCTCAACTTACAACAGTTCACTTAATGACTAAAGCTACATCAGCACTGAAAAAAGTGAATTACAGCTGTTCTTCACACATGATCATTGCAGCATCCCCATGGTCATATGATCAAAATTTGGATCTTTGGCAACTGCCTCATATTTATGGTGGTTGCAGTGTCCTGGGGTCACCTTTTGCAACCATCTGCCAAGGAAAGTCAGTAGGAAAGTCAGACTGACTTAACAACCAGGTTACTGATTTAACTGCAGTGATTCACTTAACTGTAGCAAGAAAGGTTGTAAAATGGGGCAAAACTCACTTAACAAATGTCTCACTTAGCAATAGAAACTTTGGGCTCAATTATGGTCGTAGATTGAGGACTACCTGTATAGGGAGATTTCTTTAATGGATATTTACATGGTAGAATTGAGTTTCAAATAACACTGATTTCGTTGTCTTGGGTGACATCTATGAAAAAAATCCAGGTGCTCAGGTATGAAAATGTGCTGCTCAAACACTATACTTTTCCACTCACACTGAAAAAAAATTAGAGGGAACATTGCTCCGGAGCCTAGTCCGGAGCCCATCTGCAGGTTGGGAGGGAGGGAGAGACACACAGAAAGACAGACAGACAGAGACACAGAGAGACACACACACAGAGTGAGTGATTGAGTGAGTGGGTGAGTGAGAGAAGACAGACAGACACACACACACACACATATACACACAGTGACAGAGAAAGAGGAAGGGAGGGGAGAGAGATAGGGAGGGAGGGAGAGAAACAGAGAGAGAGACACACACATACACACAGAGTGACAGAGAGAGAGGAAGGCAGGGGAGAGAGATAGAGAGATAGGGAGGGAGGGAGACAGAGACACACAGAGTGAGTGATTAAGTGAGTGAGTGAGAGACAGACAGACAGACAGACACACACATATATACACACAGAGTGACAGAGAGAGAGGAAGGGAGGGGGGAGAGAGATAGAGAGATAGAGAGGGAGGGAGAGAGACAGAGAGAGACACACAGGGTGAGTGATTAAGTGAGTGAATGAGACAGACACACACACACACATACACACAGAGTGACAGAGAGAGAGGAAGGGAGGGGAGAGAGAGAGAGAGGGAGGGAGAGAGCTTCCAATTTGTAGGGATGTAACCTCGCTGTTTTTGCCTGCTCTCAAAAAGATGAGCAGGGTTGAACCTGGCTAATAATTGGAGGGGAACCCACCTGGGAATCTCAGTACTGTATATTTAATAGGAAAATATTAAAAATTGTCCAAAAGCAACAATGACAATTTCCATACTACTGCTAAGAAAATTACGACACATCAATAAAATTATAGGAGCTGAGTTTAACTCAAGAGAAACTTTTCTAAAGGTAGACAGTTATATAACAATTCCACAATTCTGAAAGAACAAGCTTGTTCTATATGAAATTTAATGCTACAGCAGAATGAAGTAACACTGAAGATAAGTGTAGGTAGTTCTCAATGCACGACCACAATTGAGCCCAAAATTTATGTTGTTAAGTGAGAAATTTATTGAGTTTTGCCCCATTTTACAATTTTTCTTGCCACATTTGTTAAGTGAAAAAAAATTTTTTTAATCAACACCCCCCCCCCCCGGTCAATGGTGCCCCTCTTTACCAATGTTAAAATCTGGTCACCTTAGTCTATTTATTAAATTTATATACCTCCCATCTCACTAGCTTAACTGATTCGGGATAGCTTACAATGCCATAAAAGCTAATAGGCAAGCATTAAAATTAACAATTAAATGAAGGCTAAAAATCTATGAGGATGAAACACTGCAGGGATGGTCTTTTTATGTTTGTCTCTTAGGGACAGCACCACACCTCCATATTTTCTCTCAGCCCCTGCTTTGATTTATTTATTTGATCAAATTTTGAAACCAACTATCCCCCTCACAAAGGGGCTCCGGGCAGTGTACAAATAAAACATTAAAACCTAAAAAAAAGCATATAAAATTTGAAAGAGGCAAAGATGATTAAAATGCTAAAACTGAATTTAAATTAAAACTTTCAGTTTTCCCTTGCATCAAGGCACTCCAACAGAAGAGACTTTTGAGAGCTCCAGGTTGTAATGAGGGGTCCTGGGTGCTTTCTGAGCTTGGTGGTTTTCTTACAGACATTTCATTACCAAACTAGGTAACATCATCAGTGCTAGAAGGGAATGGGGTTGCAGGGAAAGGAGGAGGAGGAGAAGTAGAAGGACAAAAAGGAAAAAGATAAGGAGGGAGAGGACTGTGGGGTCCTTTGGTATTCTCTGAACTTGGTGGTTTTCTTGCAGGCATCTCATTACCCAAACCAGGTATTATCATCATCATCAGTGCTAGAAAGAGTGGGATATATTGAGAGGAGGAAGAAGAGTGGGGAGGGGGAGAGACGACAGCGGGGTCCTTGGTGTTCCCTGAGCTTGGTGGTGTTTAATTATAGGGAAATTTTATTTATTTATTGTTTATAGAATGTTTATTACAAGAAATGTTTTGCAAATGTTTTATTTGTGATGCAATATGTTGCTTTTAAGTGTATAGGTTGGTGTATGGTTTATGTGTCTCAAGGTGACTGCTTTTCTATGGGCAGGCCAGGTTGGTGCAGGGCAGTTTTGTCAGATTTTGTGTGTTTCTGTGTGATACCTGGTTGTTTAGGTAATTGTGAAGTGGTTGCTGGTTCTGTGAGCTTCCTGGCACTGTCCTTTATAATTTCCCACAATGCCTTGATGGTTTCTATTCCAGTGGCTTTGTCTTTCCTGTTCTTAGGGTTAGGGAAAAACTGGTTTCATTTGCAGTCTTTTGGGGAGAAATTGTTATTTTTTGGTGTTTTCCTGGCACTGTCTTAGTTTGTGTGTGTGTGTGTGTGTGTGTGTGTAATGTCCCGCAGTTATCTACACATTAATAATGATCAAGTACTAATAATATTTCCTTATACATTTTAGTGACCTTTCCTTACATAATTGGTTTTTTCTTTCATACTTTTAGATATCTAATTGCTGTTTCTGTTAATTAGCAATAAAAAACAAATCCCACATGAAAAAGTATTTGAAGCCTTCTTGATTTTAATTGTCAATTTATTCATTCCTGCACATTCTAATATTTATTCATTTTCATATCTTTGTTTTTTCCACTGTTGTGCAAATACAATTCCAACAGCTGTTAACATGTGTAAAATTAAATATGTATTTATTCCCTTTGAAATACAAGTAGTAAGTAGTAAGCTACTTACCTTCTGTAAGTAGCTCTTTTATTGTTTTGTGTACTTATTTTAATCTTATTTAAGTAGTAAGTGCAAAAAATAATAAATTTTCTTTTTTATATCTTCTTTTTGTAGATCATCCATTTGGGCAAAGAATTCAGTGACATTGTCTTGGTCACTCCCATCCGGTCACATGACTGCCAAGTCACTCCCACCTGGTCACATGGCTGGCAAGCCACTCCGGGCCTCCCACCCGGTCACATGGCCGGCAAGCCACTCCCACCCGGTCACATGGCCGGCAAGCCACTCCCACAAAGCAGGCCACACCCACAGAGTAGGTTCCAAAATTTTTTGAAACCTACCACTGATTAGTAAGTACCTGCTGTTGAAACTTAAAAACAATATTTTAAAAATAAAGTCTCTTTTAAAGTCTTTTCCAGTTGAACTCAATTTCCTGTGATCCGATGGCCAACAATCTTTTTTTTTTTTTTTTTTGGTAAAAAGTTTTATATTTTTCCTTTCAAATTCGTTCTTAAATATACATTCTTATAATTGTTATTTAACATATGTCAATTCATATCATTTTTCCACCTGTATATTTACATTTTAATATTTTCTTATTTCTCCTCCCCCTATTTTAATCATGTGTCATCTGAGATATTTATTTCATGTTTTGTTCCTTTTTCTTTCTATTTATATCTTTTTTCAAGCTACTCATAAAATCGCCCCCATGTCCTGAAGTACACTGATTCCTCTTTGTCATTTATTCTCAATATCAACCTATTCATTTCTGCACACTCTAATATCTTCTTTATTATCTCCCCTTCCAATGGGATTTTATCTGCTTTCCAGTTTTGTGCAAATACAATTCTAGCTGCTGTTATTATTTGTACAATCAAATATGAATCTTTTTTATTATATTTCTCTGGTAGAATACCCAATAAGAATACTTCTGGCTTAAACTCTATGGGTTGATGTATCATTTTCTCTAACCATGTTTGTATTTTAACTCAATAGCTTTTTGCATCCCTACACATCCACCACATATGATAATATGTTCCTAGCAATTGGTGACATTTCCAACATTTAGCTGATTTATCCTTAAACATTTTTGCTAATCTTCCAGGTGTCATGTGCCATCTATAAAGCATTTTATATAAATTATCTTTATATGCTGTCACCATTGTCAAATTATAATTCCTTTCTCATAGTTGTTGTCATTTTCTAGTTCTATTGTATATCCAAAGTATTTTGCCCATCTTATCATTGCTTCTTTAACCTCTTCTTCTTCTAAATTTATTCTAAATAGATAACTGTACAATTTTAATCATTTTTTCATCTGTTCCCATGAGTATTCTATCTAATTCTGAGTTTTCCACATTAAAACCATACTCTTTAGCATCTTTCTCATCTTGTTTGTATTTGCATTTGTTTAAACCATCCTATATCAATCTCTTGTTCTTCTAATTCTTTCTTCTGTTTTAGTTCTCCCTGCGCTGTTAATATATCTTTGTACCTAATAACCTTTTTCATACTACTGTATTTTTCAGAGTATAAGATGCACTGGAGTATAAGACGCACTAAGGTTTTGAAGGGGCAAATTTAAAAAAAAGTAGGTAGGTAGATAGAGGAGTAGAGAGGGAGAGAAAGAGAGAGAAATACAGTAGGTAGGTAAGGAGAGAAAGAGAGAGAGTAGGTAGGTTGGTAGGTAGAGGGATAGAGAGAGAGAAATAGAGAGAGAGAAATACAGTAGATAGATAGGGAGAGAGTGAGTAGGTAGATTGGTAGGTAGAGGGATAGAGAGAGAGAAATACAGTAGATGGGTAGGGAGAACGAGAGTAGGTAGGTATGTAGGTAGATAAAGGGGGAGAAATACAGTAGGTAGGGAGAGAGAGAGATTAGGTAGTTAGAAAGATGTTTCCAGGTGTATTTATCCATGTGCTGGAGCAGGAAATCGCTGACAATCTGCAGCACCTAAGACTTTGTTTCTGCTGGCACAGCACTTGATTAATGTACTTCTCATCAATCAGTTAAAGAGCTTTCCAAAAGGAAAAAGGAAAAAAACTCTGCAAACCTCCCAAAAATGGCCCGTTTTTTATGAAAACTTGCCTGTTTCCCTTTCAGTTAGGGTTCAGGCCTGGTTACGGCACTGAAACTGCTTTGGTCGTGCTGATTGATGATCTCTGGCAGGCCAGGGATAGAGGACATTCCTCTATCCTAGTGCTTCTTTTTTTTTAATTACTTTTTTTTATTTTGTTACATAAACAACACATGCCCACACCAGTGGGAAAAGAAAAAATCAAAACACAAAAAAGACAAAAAACAGAAAACAAGGCAGGGGGAAAAAAAGAAAAAACAAAACAAAAAAACCCCACAAGTATATATTATAAAAAAGTATATCAGCTGGTTACAACATGTTTTGGTGCATCTCTTCCATTAATTCATATTAATTCAAATATCTTAACTCAAATGTTTACCATATTGACATCATCATACCTCCACTTTTAGTTGACTACAGTTATTTAAACATCTTTCATCCTTAACTATGCCAAAGATTTAATCCATAACCACATGCTAGCATTTCATTTACTTGTTTATAAAATCCTCCATTAACATCAAATCCTCATATCCTGTTTTAGCTAAACATCCATAATATTTAATACCAAAAATTCCATCCTCCAACTCTGATGGACCTTGGATGAAGCGGATTATCTGGATCCCTTTCAGTCGGGTTTCAGGCCTGGTTACTGCACTGAAATTGCTTTAGTCGCACTGACCGATTATCTCTGGCGGGCCAGGGATACAGGATATTCCTCTATCCTAGTGCTTCTTGACCTCTCAGCGGCCTTCGATACCATCGACCATGGTATCCTTCTGCGGCGGTTACGAGAGGTGGGAGTGGGAGGCACTGTTTTACGGTGGTTCTCCTCCTACCTCTCGGACAGGTTGCAGTTGGTGTTGGTTGGAGGACAGAGATCGACCCCTAGGCCCCTCAAATATGGGGTGCTGCAGGGTTCGGTCCTGTCCCCCCTCCTATTTAATATCTACATGAAGCTGCTGGGTGAGATCATACGCCGGCATGGGATCAAATATCATCAATATGCAGACGATACTCAATTGTATCTGTCCACCCCGTGTCAACTCAGCGAAGCAGTGAAAGTGATGTGCCAGTGCCTGGAGGCTCAGGGTCTGGATGGGAGTGAACAAGCTTGCACTCAACCCAGACAAGACCGAGTGGCTATTGATGCTGCCTCCCAAGGACAGTCCAGACATTCCACCTCTTAGCCTGGGGGGTGAAATTATACACCCTTCAGAGAGGGCCCGCAATTTGGGTGTCCTCCTGCACCCACAGCTGACGTTAGAACACCATCTGTCAGCTGTGACCAGGGGGCTTTTGCCCAGGTTCGCCTGGTGCACCAGTTGCGGCCCTATGTGGACCGGGAGGCACTTCAAATGGTCACTCACGCCCTCGTCACCTCAAGACTGGATTACTGTAACGCGCTCTACATGGGGCTGCCACTGAAGAGTGTTCGAAGACTGCAGTTGGTCCAGAATGTAGCCGCGTGAGCGATATTGGGTGTACCTAGATACACCCATGTTACACCCATCCTCTGCCAGCTGCACTGGCTCCCTATTGGTCTCCGAACGCGCTTCAAGGTGCTAGTCGTTACTTTTAAAGCCCTACATGGTTTAGGACCTGGCTACCTGAGAGACCGCCTCCTGCCACATATCTCCCAACGACCAACTAGATCTCACAGGTTGGGCCTCCTCTGGGTGCCGTCGACCGGACAATGCCAGCTGGCGACTCCCCGGGGGAGAGCCTTCTCTGTAGCTGCGCCGGCCCTGTGGAACGATCTACCCACAGAGATCCGGACCCTTACCACTCTCCTGGCCTTCTGTAAAGCCACCAAGACCTGGCTGTTCCGGCAGGCCTAGGGCTGTTGATCAATGTCCAGCCCCACCTACACTGAATGGATGATGCGTAATTTTAATTATGTACTTTTATTTTTAAATTTTTAAATGTTTTTTATCTGTCTGTAAGCTGCCCAGAGTCCCTAGGGAGTGGGTGGCATACAAATTTTATTAAATTGAAAAATTGGAAAAAAAAGGAATGAATAGCCTCGGGGGGGTGGGTGGGTGGGGCTTGCAGAGTGTGCCTGAGTGGGGGGCAAAAGCTAGCAAAAAAACAGCCTGTTTTTTGTGAAAACAGGCCTGTTTTTTTTCAACAAAATTGCATGCATAGCCTTATGGAGGCTTATAGCGTGCTGCTGGGGAATGGGTGGCAAAAAATGGCCCGTGTTTTGTTCATTTCTGCCCTCCCCAGCCCCCAGGAGCTCTCTGAAAGCCTCCATAAGGGTATGCACGGCCATTTTGGTGAAGGGGGAGGGGCTTCGGGAGGCAAAAAATGCTGTATTCAATGTATAAGACGCACCCACATTTTCAGCCTCTTTTGAGGAAAAAAGGTGCGTCGTATACTCTGAAAAATACAGTACTAATATTCAGATGTGTCAAAGCTTCCACCGTTGAAAACCACATTGGTACTTCCAAATAGTGCTTTTCTTTTACTTTTTCCCATACTGCATATAAACCAATTTCTTACCAAATCCACCTCTAATCGTAGAATCTTGTAGCATTCTTATATTAATTCTTGCTTTTTTTCCTTGCCAAATATATTTTCCTATTATTTTATTTAATTTTTTGAAATACTTTTTTTCCAGTTTTATCGGTATTGTTTGGAATAAAAATAATATTCTTGGTAAGATATTTATCTTAATTACCGCTATTCTTCCCATTAGTGATAGCTGTAAGTTTTTCCATTTCTCTATATCCATTTCAATTTGATTTCTTAGTTTATAATTATCTTCCTTAAACACATCTCAAAGTCAACTGTATTCCCAAATATTTCATTTTTTTTACTATTTGAATATCTAATTTCTCCATTATTTCTCTTTTCTGTTTTTCTGTTATATTTTTCACTAACATTTTTTAAAATCTTTATTAATTTTCAATCCTGCCACTCCTCCATATTCTTCTATTTGTTCTAGTAGTTTTGGATCTGTTTCTATTGGATCTTCAATAATAAATACCAAGTCATCTGCAAATTCTTGCAATTTATATTCTTCCTTTTTAACTTGCATTCCTTTTATATCTTTATCTTGCCTTATCTTTCTATTCAAAACTTCTAGTGTCAATATGAATAATAGTGGAGATAGCAGGCACCCTTGCCTGGCCCCTTTTCTAATTGGCACTTTTGGTGTCATATCTCCATTTACCATCACTTTAGCCTGTTGTTCTTTGTAAATAGTTGTAACCATATTTATGAATCTCGCCCCCAAATCCATCATTTGCAGTTGCATTATCATACATTGCCAATTTACATTATCAAAAGCTTTCTGTGCATCCAAAAATAACAATGCCATTTGTTTCCCAGGGTGTACTTTGTAATATTCTAATGCATTCAATATAATTCGCATATTACCTCTGATTTGTCTCTTGGGTAAAAAGCCATTTTGATCTGAGTGTATAAGTTCACTTAACAGTCTTTTGAGTCTTTCCGCCATTATCGATGCAAAGATTTTATAATCCACGTTTAATAAAGAGATTGGTCTATAGTTATTTATTTGCTGTAAGTCTGTTTCTTCTTTTGGGATAAGAGTGCTCCGACCCTATGGAATGATCTCCCTGTGAAGATCCGGACCCTTACTACTCTTCTGGCCTTCCGCAAAGCGATTAAGACCTGGCTGTTCTGGCAGGCCTGGGGCTGTTGATTTATCCAGCCCCATTCTAAGCTATATGAATGTGGTGAAATTTTAATGTCTGTTTTTTAATTTTTATATGTTCCCCCTTCCTGCTTTTATCTGTAAGCTGCCCTGAGTCTCTTGAGAGTGGGCGGCATACAAATCCTAATAAACCGTAAACCATAAACAGTTATATAGGCCTCCAACCAAGAATCCACTTTTTTTCCTTTAAGTAACAGCTCATTGAATACTTCTAACATGATGTTGCTTAACACATCTTGTAGTGTTTTGTAGAATTCTGCTGGTAATTCATCCGGACCCAGCGTTTTTCCTTCTTTTTTCGTCTTTTTATTGCTTCTGTTACTTCCATCATTATTCTCTCTTATAGTACCTTTTTAAATTTTTCTGGAATCTTAGGTATTTCCACCTTCTCTACATATTGTTTTATCTTTTCCTCTGCCACTATGACTTGCTGGTATAATTCCTTATAATATTTTTATATTATTTTTCCTTTTCTTCCTTTTGATAAAAAATATTCCCTTCTTGGTCTAATAATTGATTTATAATTGTTTTTCCTTTCTCTTTTTTCATCTTATTCGCCAACCATTGTCCTGGTTTATTTGCATTTTCAAAGAAATTTTGTCATGGCTTTTATTTCATTTGCTACTTTTGCTATGTTTTCAATTAAATTCAATTAATGTTTTTCTAGGTCCATCAAATTTTTAATTTTAACATTTTGTGGGTTTCTTCATAGTTCTATTTCCAATCTCGTGTTTCTCCTCTACCTTCTTTCGTGTTTGTCTGTTTTATTTGTTTCTTTTTCCTAAATAAGTCATTACTAGTCCTCTAGTGTATGCCTTGCTGGTATCCTACACATTCTGAAGGGATGTGTCCTCTTTCTTATTCTCTTTTTTTAAAAAGTTCAGTTCTTTTTCCCTATATTGCTGAAATTCTTTTTCATTTAATAGATTTTGATTTAATGCCCATCTCATTTTTTTCTATGACCTTTCCATGTCATTATTATTGAATTGTGGTCTGCCCATGTACTTGTTTCTATATCAATCTTTTGTGTTTTAGCCATCAGATCTATTGTTGTCCAAATCATATTTATTCTTGACCATGATATGTGTCTATTTCAGTGATGGCTAACCTTTTTCTTGTTGCGTGCCAAAAGTATGCGCGCATGCGCACACCAACACTCCTGTGTGCCAGTACCCATAATGCAATGTGCGGCCTCTGCGCATGCACGGACCACCCATGAATCTTTCCCCATGCACATACGCACACCTACCGTACATGCTTCCTCCCTCTCCCCCGCTGTTTTGGTCCAAACTTTGCCGGCACAAATGGCCTGCTTTTGCAGAGGCAGCAGCAGCTCCTCCTCCTAGCAGCCTCGCACTCCAGGCAGCGTCCAGCCAGCCAGCCATGCCAGCTGGCAGGGCCACGGAGGAGCAAATTGCCCAGACTGCTGCTGGCATGCCACTCTTACAGAAATGCTCCGCTCTGTCCATGCAGCCCGCCCCTCTCGGGGACCACAAGCTGGCTTGCCCTGCAGGGCCAGTGAAAAAAGCAATGTCCCAAGTAACAGCGAGGTGGCTTGCAATCTCAGAGCAGCTTGAGCCAAGCTTGACCGTGTCCTCACCACACGCACAGTACCACATCATGCACCCTAGTTTGCAAATTCAGCCCTGAAAATCCCTTAAATTTGCCATGCTGGACGCTGCCCAGAGTGAAGCAGGCAGGAGGAGAAGGAGCCGGCCAGTCGCATCTGCCTCCCTCCCTGCCTCTTCGTGCACCCTAGTAGCCCTTCCATCTGCAGCGATTGCTGCTGCTGCTGCTGCTGCTATTCTGGGGCCTTGCTTCTCCCCTCCCCACACACAAACCACTTCAGACTCACTCCAAATTAGGCAGAGAGAGGGGGATGGTAAAGAAGAGGTGGCAGCCATGCACACAAGGATTCCTAATCCTTTCTTTTCTCTCTCTGGCATTCCTCCTGCACAGCTCTTCTGCCCCAGAAGGAAAGTTGAAGCGGCAGGGGGAAAGGCAAGAGTGACTGGCTGGCTCGGGTGCTCCAGGGAGCAAGGCAGCATTTTCTGCCTGGGTGGCCAGCTGCCCCTCCCGCTGCTTCTTCCCCTAGCCATGTTGGACTTTGAAGAGTTTTGAGTGGCAGATAAATGAAAACAAACAGCTTAACAAAGTGTGGTTGGGGGCAAGCAAGTCCAACATGGCTAGGAGAAGGAGCAGCGGGATGGAAGCCATGAAGGAGCGATGGTTCCCATTCCATTGCAGGAGAGGTAGCCAGATGGGCGGGTTCTCTCAGCCACTGCCGGGTGAGGATAACTTTCTAAAAAGCCTGCTTGCCACTTCTTCCCACCCCCAAGTGAGAATCTCTGAGAAAGGGGCCAGAAAAGTGGCGGTGCTTGGCTGCAGGCATGTTTGCAACCTGCCTGAAGTTGAGCTGGCCATCTGGCGATGCAGGTCCAGAGAAGTGCTCAATTTCAGGCAGCTTGCAAACGCGCCTGGAGCCAAGCGCCACTACCTTTCCAGCCCCTTTCTCGGCGATTCCCCCTCGGGGATGGGAAGAAGAGGCAAACCGGCTTTTTAGAGAGTTATCCTCACCCGGCAGTGGCTGAGACAGCCCGCCCATCTGGCCACTTTTCCTGCAATGGAATGGGAGGGAGAACTCCCAATCTCTTTCGACGGGAACATGTGATTCATAGCGCTTGGAATATTTTCAGCTTTGCCCCTTTGAGTGGGGCAAACCCATTTGGGAAATGAAAATCTGGAGCGGCTCCCCACTTCAAGTCAAGGTTGAGTGCTGAACTTCTCCCTTAGGAGAGAGCCAAAGCCATCCCCATCTTTGATGCCAGGAGGCTTCACAGGGAGGCCTGCTAGAACCAAAACAAGGATTGCCCCCGCATGCCCAGTGGTGGGGTGGGGAAGCACCAAAAATGGGCATGGGAGAGCCATGCCACACACCCCCACACCCCTGAATGCATGCTCTCCCCCCTCCCCCCACGCATGCAACTGTGACCTCCCTCTACTCACCACATGTGTCTCCTGCCAACACCAGACACTCAAAAATCAGCTGGCTGGTGGGAGGCGCAGGCATGTGCAATGGGTCTGAGCTGAGCAGCTGCTTGCATGCCAGCAAAAAGGGCTCCACATGCTACCTGTGGCACATGTGTTATAGGTTCACCATCACGGATCTATTTGAATAAAATGTATATTGTTTTTCTCTCAAGTGACTACTTCTCCATACATCTTGCAGACTTAGTTCTTCCATCATTGTAAAGAATGTTTTAGGCAGTATTCTCCTTATCACGACCAACAATCTTGACAGCAATGTAGAAATATACGTGGTCCTTAAATTTCTGTTGTTTAGCAAGGTGGTTGTCAAGCTCCCAATTTTTTGACCTTTTTTGTGACAGTGGCTAAATGACCACACAGCCATTAAGCAAATCCAGTTTCCCCTCTTGACTTTGCTTGTTGGAATCCAGCTGGACAGGTTTCAAACTGTGATCACATGACACATTGCAACCATCATAAATATAAGCTGGTTGCCAACAGGGACGTGCAGTCACTAGAGGCAGGGGAGGCAGGGCCTCACCAGTCTGATAAGGAAAAGGAAAGAATTTTAAAGAATTTTTTAAAAATAATTAAAAAGGCCAAGGTAGTTGCTGCCAACCAGACTCCAAGTCACAGTGACTTTGAGTCTGCTTAGTGTTAACTGTAGGGGGAGGAGGCGAGAGAACTATGGGCCTCCTTTGCATAAGAAATTTTTCACCTTTTAAGAGTTAAGCAAGGGTTAAAAAACGAAAAATTTCGTATGATTTGTGATTTGTGATTTTATTGAGATTTGTAGGCCGCCCTTTTCCCTGAGGGGACTCAGGGCGGCTCACACAAAATCGGGGAAGGGGAGATACAGACAGTAACAAAGACACATATAATAAAAACAGTAACCAACATGCATTCATCATTCGGGAGGGGCAACTATCTTCATCCCCAGGCCTGACGGGCTAGCCAGTTCTTCAAGGCTGCGCGGAAGGCCTGGACGGTGGTGAGGGTACGAATCTCCACGGGGAGTTCGTTCCAAAGGGTCGGGGCGACTACTGAGAAGGCCCTCCTCCTTGTAGTTGCCAGCCGACACTGGCTGGCCGATGGAATACGGAGGAGGCCCAATCTGTGTGATCTTATTGGTCGCAGGGAGGTAATTGGCAGAAGGCGGTCTCTCAAGTATCCAGATCCACTACCATGTAGGGCTTTATGGGTGATTAACAGCACCTTGAAGCGCACCCGGAAGTCGACAGGCAGCCAGCGCAGCTCGCGGAGGATAGGTGTAATGTGGGTGAACCGCGGTGCACCCACTATCGCTCGCGCGGCTGCGTTCTGCACTAGCTGAAGACGCCGGATGCTCTTCAAGGGCAGCCCCATGTAGAGCACATTGCAGTATTCCAGCCTAGTATGCAAAGGAGGCACGTGATTCTCCCACCTCCTGATCTGGGAGCAGCAAATCATGCCTTGCAGTTGAGCATGCTTACATTGGGCGGGAGGAATCAGTTCTTCGAGCAAACTTCAGGCTTGAGGGACCGCCTTCCCTCCCACCGCTCGGTTAATTTTTTTGCAAAGGAGCCGGCGCTCCTGGAGGATTTGGTCGGAGCAACAGCCGTGACTGCGGTGGGCTTTGACTCAGCTGGCTGGGTTTGGGATTCTACAACCCCGGACTGGGCGGAGGCGGAAAGAGACTCTCAGGGCTGAAAACGCGGCGTCCTCCCCACCGCCCAAGCAGAAGGTAAGCGGAGTGCTGGCCGGAGGGAATGGCGTGCTGCCTTTTTGGCCCTCAGGTGCGTGTCAAGATAGACCTCAATCTCGACCAGGCAAACCGCGAGGGGCAGGGAGGGAGGGAGGGGCTGCCTGTCTGACTGCGTGGAGTGCAAAAGTGAGAAACTGATATGACTGAGGGTGAACAGAGGTGCATGCCTGGGTTTTTTGGGTGCGCTCGGTGTGTGTGTGTGAGGGAGTGAGTGTGTAAGTGAGTGAGTGCAGGGGGAGGAGAGCCCAGAGTGGAAGTCACCCACCTACCCTCTTCCCTGCCCCGCCCTGCACAGCTGGAGGGCCATGCTAGGGAAGAGGCCACGTTTCCCAAACTTCCTGCCCCTCTCACTCAGCCAACGGGTGCAGAGAGCTGCCGCTGCGACCACCACTGAGCGAGCACTTCCTCAGGCAGGGGACCGCAGGAGCCGCCGCAGCCACTCCCCGGGGAGGACCTGAGCGCTTGCCCCCTTCTCCCTCACGGAGCGTGTGTGCACCAGCCGGCGAGATGAGCGGGCCTCCACTTCAGGGCCCCGGCGGCAGGACTTTAAAGTCCAGACCCGGTCCCGCTGTATGGCGGATGCCGCCGGGGCCCTGCCACCACTTTACAGCCCCGGTGGCAGGGCTTTAAAGTCCCAGCACCGCGTCTGCCATAGAGCAGGTCCAGGTCCCGCTCAATGGCAGACGCGGCACCGGGGCTTCGCGCTTGCCTCACCGGCCATGAAGCTCACCGCACATCTCTGGTTGCCAAACATTCACATTTTGACCACATGTCTGTGGGGATGCATGCCAGGACTGTTCATAAGTCCTTTTTTCAATGCTTTTGTTACTTCAAATGGTAACTAAACAAATGGTTGTAAATTGCAAGTTAAGGACTACTTGTAGTTTACTATGCTTTCTGGCATACTCTCCCACTTTCTCAGTGTGAAATTTCAAGTCTCAAAGCAGAACAAGAAGCAAGGGATGGAAACTAATCAAGGAGAAAACCAAGGTAGAATTAAGAGAAATTTCCTGATAATGAGAATAATTAATCCGCAGGATGAGTTACCTCCAGAAGTTGTGGGTTCTGTGATACCAGAGATTTTTAAGAAGAGATTGGACAGCCATGTGTCTGAAATGGGATAACTTTCCTGCTTGAGCAGGGGCTTGGACTAGAAGAGGCCCCATCACACTGTTATTCTTGTAAATGTCACCATCGCCTCCATTCTGATTGATTGGGAAGCTGGGAACCAAAATCCAACACCTTGAAAAGCAGTTGGTCCAAGAAGACCAACATCTCTTTGAGCTTCACCAGTGTTGGTCTTCTTCCTGCTGCCCAGAGCTAAGCAGCTTATTTTTGCAGATCCGGCTATTGGGAAGAGGGCGCGATCCAGGAAGGCTTGGCATGAACTCTCCTTGATGACTGAGAAGCCGAGCTCCTGCCCGGAAAGCAGGATTGTCAACTGTTTTAAAAATCATCTCCTCCTATACCTGAAAGAGCAGGGTTTTTTCCTACAGTCTTTAGCAACCGATTGTGCTTATCTACAGCACCGTTTCACCTGTTGATTTCTGCAAATCAAGGCAGTTCCTCTGGGAGCCAAAACAGAGACCTAGGGAAATTGTCCGCCTATTAATCAAATATTTTGCAAATCTCCTTACAAATTTTTTCTTTGAGAAGTATAAGATCCTCTCAGTTTAATGCAGAAAAATGAAAGTGCCAAATTGCTTTTCCTTTCCATGTATTAGAGTCCCCAAATAGTTGAAGACAATTCCTACTCGCACTTTCATATTATGCAATTTTCCTAGTTCTTGGTCTAAATGCTGCATGGAAGAGTGACTGCATATGCCCATCACTAGAACTGAGTTTCAACAATGCACTAAACCCCAGAGTAAATGAAGAATAGTGGCAGGAACGGGATATGTCTAGTCTAGTGTAAAAAAGGACTAGGGCTGAGTTGATAGCAGCGGCCCAATATTTGAGGGGCTCCTACAAAATGAGATGATCCACCTATTCTCCAAAGCACCTGAAGGCAGGACAAGAAGCAATGGATGGAATCTCATCAAGGAGAGAAGCAACCTAGAACTAAGGAAGAATTTCTTGACAGCAAGAACAATTAACCAGTGGAACAGCTTTCGATCAGAAGTTATGGGAATTCCAACACTGGGGGCTTTTAAGAAGAGACTGGACAGCCAGTTGTCTGAAATGGCATAAGGTCTCCTGCTTCAGCAGGGATTTGACTAGAAGATGTCCAAGGTCCCTTTCAGGAGGAGAAGGAGGAGCAACCAGTGCCATTTTCACCTGCTCTGATGCAATCCCAGGGTTGGGTGATTTCATGTATCCTTCACTATAGGTGTTAGGCTTGGAAGCCATCGTTGTACAGGGCCTCAAGCCTGCCACATATTGTACTGTGGGAAATTGGGAGGGGGGATTGTATGGAGCATGGGAGAAATGTAGCCACAATAACATTCCTTCTCAGAAAGTCAAGGTCACCTTGTTCCTGCACCTGGACGGATGTGGATGGGAGGAATCTTCCTTCGTGGCAATGGCTGATTGACTTGTTGGTGAAGGGCAGGGAACTTTCAACTGGGTGGGGAAAACCTGGAAGCTTTCAGATTCAGGTTTTTCCCAGATGTGCCAACATGACTCTTCTAATAAATTGGGGTTTTGAGGAACCATCACTTGCCTCGGATTCTTATTTTATTGAGGATGCTATTTGGAACCCTGACAACCCTCTACAGGCATGATTTAAAAAAAAACCTTAACTATTTTCTTAGTTATCATGACCTCTCTTTATACTGAGAAGATCCAGTTGTTTGCCAGCCCTCCTGTTTCCCTCTCAATATCTACAGCCTTTGTGTGGTTGGTCTCCTCTTTCCTTTGTAGATTTTTTTTCCTTTCTCCAAATTGGTTATTTCCCAAACAGAAAAATGTCTCTTAATTCCATTCTAGGAGGTAACCTTTTCTGTGGCTGACAAAACACAGTTCCTTGGATATCTTACAAATGAAAGGACTATATCAAGAAGATAAAGGAGAAATTACTGGCATTTGAAAAGCCAAATAAATGGTCTGAAGAAGTTTAAGGAACAGTTTGTTCAAAGTTTTACAACAGGCAATAGACAACTTTTCCCATTCCTGATTGTTGCTGACAAGTCTGTACAAAATACATTTTCATTCTCCCTTTAATTAGGTGATTATTTCTGTAATTTAATTAAATAAATTGGCTAAATCTATAAAAGTGCTCAATAAAAATAATGTATATATTTTGGAAATAGAAATACGTTGATGTTTTTTTGTTTGTGAACATACAAATACACATTTGTGTATGTGTGTTTGTGTATAGATATTGCAATCTAATTTCAGCATATTTTCAAAACTTGGCTGGGAAATTCTGGGAGTTGAAGTCCACATATCTTAATGTTGACAAAGGTTGAGTGGACTAATGAATTGTGCAAAGCCAGTTTCTTACCATGTATGGCAGAACACTGGACAATCAAGTTAATAATATAATCCATGTGTCAGGCGTGCCTCATTCAGTATCCAAGAAAGAAAACCCCCAACTCCATTTGAGTAGAGATAAAGGTACTTTTACTGGACATGAAATGAAAACAGCTAAAGTGAAACAAAAGCTGAAGCAAAAAAAATGTGAATGTGTACATATCAAACGTTTGCCCAAGACCCTCCCCCCAGTTACCCCAACCCAATGTCCAATTTGCAACTCCCAAGGGTGTCATGTGGGGTGCATCTTCAAGTGGCCTCATTCAGCTGGTATGCAGAGATGGTTGTCCTTGACCAAGCCCCAACACAAGCCATCAGCATGCACAGAAAATGATGAGAACAAAACTCCCTTCATAATAACTCCTCCACCACCAGGTTGCCTAAGGAGGGGTGAACCAGAGCAGGTCAAAACTCCCTTCATGATAACTCCTCCAGTATCTAGTAATCCCCCCCCAATACCACGAGCCCCTTCCTCCCCATTACTATGGCAGCTGATAGCAAGCAAGCAAAGTAGAGGCTGACATTCAGCCCTCCTTCAGAAAGGACATCATCCTGGAGGAAAAGATAAACAACAACAATAACAAAACATTTATATATCACAATTAGGATTTATCAGGGTATTTAGAATGAAACTTTTGCAAAAGTTTGGGAGTCCTGACATTGGACTTCTTCACCCACTCAGCATGAGAAGGAGGTAAATGTTTCCAGGCCACTAAATACTGTATTCTCCCCCTATGTTTCCTGGAATCCAGGATCTCTGTAACCTCAAAATGTTGTTCCCCTTCAATAAGGAGGGGGACAAGAGGTGGGGGTTGAGGTGAACACATTAAAGAAGTGTGTTCCGGTTTCAGTAAGTTGACATGGAACATGGGATGGATTCTCCTAAGGGTTTTTGGCAATTCCAATTGTACTGTGACAGGATTCACAATTTTAACAATGGGGAAAGGAGCCACATATTTAGGACCAAGCTTCTTCAATTTCTGAGTAGTCTGAAGATACTTAGTGGACAAGAACACCCTATCCCCAACCTGGTATTCTTTTGGCTTTGACCTTTTTTATCAGCTTGTCTTTTGTATGCTTGGTGAGTCTCATCTAAGGCTTTACAAGTCATTGGCTAGAAATGTAGCTGGTCAATCCACTCAAATAAAGATAAGTTCTGTAGTTTCTCCTGAGGCAATTCAGGAATAGGCACAAAATCCTGGCCAAATACTACTTTGAAAGGGGTCAATCCAGTACTGCTATGTACCGAATTGTTGCATGCTACCTCTGCATAAGGCAAGAGGTCATCCCGATAATCCTGTTGATAATTGACATCGCACCTAAGATACTGCTCTAGAACCGAGTTAGCCGGTTCACAAGCCCCATTTGTCTGTGGGTGATGGGCAGAGCTTAGCCCCTGGGCAGAGCCTATTAACTTCATGAGCAAAGGTGGCGCAGTGGTTAAATGCAGCACTGCAGGCTACTGCTAGATCAGCAGTTCAGCGGTTCAAATCTCACCGGCTCAGGGTTGACTCAGCCTTCCATCCTTCCGAGGTGGGTAAAATGAGGACCCAGATTGTTGGGGGCAATATGCTGACTCTCTGTAAACCGCTTAGAGAGGGCTGAAAGCCCTATGAAGCGGTATATAAGTCTACTGCTACTGCTATTCAGGAGCTCCTTCCAGAAGAGGGAGGTGAATTGGACCCCCCTATCTGAAATAATACATTCAGGAACTCCATGTAACCTATACACATGTAAAATAAACAGTTTAGCCAGTGTCTTTGCCGATGGGATCTTGGAACAGGGTACAAAATGTACTTGTTTGGAGAACAAATTGGTGGTCACCCAGATGACAGTATTTCCGAGACTTTCTGGTAGCTGGACAATAAAATCCATCAATATCTCCTTCCAAGGGGCACCAGGTCTGGAAACATTTTGGAGTAGTCCTTGAGGTTTACCTGGTGGTCTCTTTGCTGCAGCACAAACAGGACAACCAGCAATGTAGGATTCTATGTCTTTTTTCAGAGACCAAATGTAGGGTTTTCACAAACCCAAAATGTCCAGCCATTTTTTAGTCATGGGCCTGTTGGAGGACAACACTTTTTACACTAGCAGGTACATAGAGTTTGGCTCCTACGCAAGGCCATCCTGCATGGTGCACTCATTGGAGTGTAACTTGAACCCCCCAAAAATCCCAGTGCTTTGGGCTCTCCCTGGTACTTCACTCCAAGAGGAGGAATCTTTGGAATTTGATGCCTTCGGGGGGCTACCCACTCCTACTGCTACTCCTGTGGCGGCTGGAACTTCTCTGGCTTGCCCAGTTCCTGGAGCAGCTCCCAGGGCCGATTCGGGTTTAGCCAGGGCCTCTGCTCCCCCCTTCGCCTGCTCGGCTATTCCAATCTCCCTCTCGATGTGACTTTCGCACATTCAGCGATTCCCCCAGGCCACTTGCAAAAGTTATAAAGCATGGATCCACTTTTTCGGCTTCTGCCAGCATCTCCTCAGGATCATTCATCTGTCCCATTCCATGCGACCATCTGAGTCAGATCGATTTTTTTTCCAGATTCAGTTCAGCCATCCACTCTGTTTCCAAGGGAGGGGAGGTTGCAGCATCCCCTGTCCTCCTGATCGCTGCAGGGGTTAGACATGTTGATGCACCCCCCACAGTAGCTTTTGACTCCAGGATGGAGAGACCTTGCTTAATGTCAGGCCTGCCTCATTCAGTATCCAAGAAAGAAAACCCCAAACTCCATTTGAGTAGAGATAAAGATACTTTTACTGGACATGAAATGAAAACAGCTAGTGAAGCAAGATTTGAAGCAAAAAAACATGAATGTGTACATATCAAACATTTACCCAGGACCCTCCCCCCAGTTACCCCAATCCAATGTCCAATCTGGAACTCCCAAGGGTGTCATGTCGGGTGCATCTTCAAGTGGCCTCATTCAGCTGATATGCAGAGACAGTTGACCTTGACCAAGCCCAAACACGAGCCACCAACATGCACAGAAGATGGTGAGAACAAAACTCCCTTCATGATAAGTCCTCCATACCTAGTAATTCCCTCCTCAATACCACGAGCCTCCACCCCATTCCTATGGCAGCCGATAGCAAGCAACCAAAGTAGAGGCTGACACCATGGTTAATGAGATGTGTCATGGGAAGACACCTATGTTTGTGTAGTCTCTAAGTAAAGGTCCAAATGAATAATTCCCACATACCATCTGGCTTTCATGGAGATGGGGAATTCACTACCATAAAGTGAGTGGAACAATCTAACCCTAGGCAATTTGGGCCATCACTGGAGGCTTTTACGAACTGACCAACTATCTCTCAAGGATGGTTCAATCAGTTTTCTTGCATATTACACAGTGTCAGAAGGAGTGACTTATGGTCCCTTCCTTCTCAAATAGTTTCCTTCCTTCCCAGCTGGGCCCATTTTCTAGGGCCTTCCCCAGCCAAAAATGGTTCAAGCCCACAATTTGACCATGATCCATTCATCTCATTTGGTTCTGTGAAATGTGTATATAGCTTGAATTTTTCTCCTCACTGGATGAGAGATTCCACCATATGTGCCTGAAGAGGGGAACAACCTCTTCTTCAAAGCACCTGAAGGCAAGACAAGAAGTAATAGGTGGAAGATCATCAAAGAGAGATCCAACCTAGAACTAAAGAGAAATTCCCTGACATGAGAAGAATTTGCCTCTGGAAGTTCTGGGTGCTTCATCACTGGAGGCTTTCAAGAAGAGATTGAACAGCCGTTTGTCTGACATGGTATAGGGTCTCTTGCCTGAGCAGTGGGTTGGACTAGAACATCTCCAAGGTCCCTTCCAACTCTGTTATTCTGTTATTTTGATTGTCCTCCGAGTGAGTCACTGCAAACTGTTTTATGACGTTGCATGCAAGGGAATGCACATGCCTATATGCTGATAGACTTCAATTTATGATTGTAATTGGGCCTGCAATAAGGGCAGTTAGTCATTAAGTTTAGTTTAGTTTAGTTTAAGTTTATTTATAGGCCGCCCTTTTCCCTGAGGGGACTCAGGGCGGCTTACAACTTGTGGGGAAGGGAATACAGACAGTGACATATAAAAACAGTACATAATTAAAAATAGAAACAACATTCATCATTCGGGTGGGGACGAATTACAATCTTTAACCCCAGGCCTGATGGGATAGCCAGATCTTGAGGGCTGTGCGGAAGGTCTGGAGGGTGGTGAGGGTATGAATCTCCATGGGGAGATCGTTCCAAAGGGTCGGAGCTACTACTGAAAAGGCTCTCCTCCGCGTGGTTGCCAGTCGACACTGACTGGCGGATGGAACTCTGAGGAGGCCTAATCTGTGTGATCTGATACGTCGCGAGGAGGTAATTGGCAGGAGGCGGTCTCTCAAGTACCCAGATCCACTACCATGAAGGGCTTTATGGGTGGTAAGTAGCACCTTGAAGCGCACCCGGAGATCAACAGGTAGCCAGCGCAGCTCGCGGAGGATAGGTGTTATGTGGGCGAACCGAGGTGCACCCACAATCGCTCGCGCGGCCGCATTCTGGACTAGCTGAAGTCGCCGGATGCTCTTCAAGGGCAGCCCCATGTAGAGCACGTTGCAGTATTCCAGCCTAGAGGTCACAAGGGCACGAGTGACTGTTGTGAGAGCCTCCCGGTTCAGGAAGGGTCGCAACTGGCACACCAGGCGAACCTGGGCAAATGCCCCCCTGGTCACAGCCAACAGATGGTGGTCAAAGGTCAGCTGTGGGTCCAGGAGGACTCCCAAGTTGCGAACCCTGTCTGAGGGGTATAATATTTGGCCCCCCAGCCTGAGTGATGGAACACTAGCCAAATTATTGGGAGGGAAACACAACAGCCACTCGGTCTTATCCGGGTTGAGTACAAGCTTGTTAGCCCTCATCCAGTCCCTAACGGCTTCAAGACCCCGGTTCATCACGTCCAGGTCTTCACATACCCAACCTGATTTTACATGGGTTTTTTTTGGCAGTGGTCATTGAGTGAACACTGCAAAACTCATTGTTCACAAAGAGATTTTTTTTTAAATTGGAAGTAATGCTGATTTCTGACAAAAAATGTCATAAATTACTGAACATTGCAAATGTTCATTAATGCAAGTGTCCATAATTACACAAGAAGAGGAATGTCAAAACTTGGAATCTGGGTTATAGGTACCTTTTTGGGGGGTCCCTTGTAACTTTGAACCGGTCATTAAGTGAGGACTACCTATATAATTTGCCAAGTGGGGCATGAACCTCACTCCGAGGAGGCTGCCAGCAATTCCAAGTGCTTCAAGCAGGACCTGCAATCTCCTCAGCCAGGCACAAGCCCCAGCTTTTGGCTGGAGAAATCTGTTTTTTAAGCTCCCGGAAGCTTGAAGTCAGAGCTGTTCCTGAGAAGGAAAACAAACATCCCTCCTTTCCCTCAGGGATTGTGAGTCAGGAGCAGGGCTTTTTCTCCCCCCTCTCCCTCTCCCTCTCTCTGCTGTGTGTAGAGTATATGATTATGCACTTGCAGGGCTCCTCTGTGGCACACCCCTTTTGCCTTTGAAGGGCTGTTCCTTCCATGGAAAATTGTCACGAAAGCTTGAAGAAGAGCACGAGGCAACCCACCCAACCAGACCAAACCTGGTTTTCCTCCCTTTGAGAAATTTGGCTTCCCAAGAAAAGAGAATGACAAGCAGGCTTTGTTGACGCTTCGTCTCTCTTTCCTTTCATTGTTCTGTTAACCCAACTTAGGCTGGGTAAGTTTCTTTGCTCCTTCAGCTCAGAAGAATAAAAAAGGACATTTGTAAGTGAAGTGGCCACCTCCCCATAATTTCTCATGTGCAGGTAGTCCTCGACCTACGAACACAATTCAGCCCAAAATTTATGTAGGTAAGCAAGACAGTTGTTAAGTGAGTTTTCCCCCTTTTATGACCTTTCTTACCACTGTTGTTAAGTGAATCACTGCAATTTTTAAATTAGTAACATGGTTCTTAAGTGAATTTGGTTTCTCCATTGACTTTGCTTGTCAGAAGGTTGCAATAGGTGATCACATGACCCCCAGGACACTGCAACCATCAAAAATAGGAACCAGTTATCAAGCATCTGAAATGTGATCATGTGACCATTGAGATGCTCCAAAAATAGTAAGTGTGAAAAACAGTCATCAGTCACGTTTTTGAATCCTGCTGTCATTCATGTTCTTCAGACCTGATCCACCATCTGCATACAGGATCTGGCTCCTTTAATCTGCTCAACACTATCCAAGGATTGGGGTCAGCAGTCTGCTAGGCCACCATTCATTCTCTGCAAAGGATTCAACAAGGTTCTCTTCTGCTGTCTTCCCTATATAGCTATGCAGAACTTTGTAGGGCAGAGTAATCATTGTCATCAGCAGAGCAGGAGAGGAGAATGAGGAGAAAGCTTAGGGATGAGCTGATAGAAGCCTTCCAATAGTTGAAGGATTGTCCCAGGGAAGAGGACGTTGATCTATTCTCCATAGCACCTGAGGGCAGAACAAGGAGCAATGGGTGGAACTTCAAAAGAGGGAGATCCAACCTGGAACTATGGAGGAAATGAAGAACAATTAATCAATGGAACAGCTTGTCTCCTTTGTGGGTGCTCCCTCTCTGAAGGTCTTTAAAGAAAAGTTGGACATCTATTTGTCCAATGGAGTAAGGCTCCCTACTTTAACATGAGGTTGGAACAGAAGAACTCCAAGATCCTTTCCAACTCTCTAACAGAAGAACAAAATTGGAAGGGAGCTTGGAAGTCTTCTAGTCCAACCCCCTGCACAAACAGGAGACCCTCTACCATTCCAAACAAGTGGCTTTCCAGTCTGTTCTTAAAAGCTTCCAGTGATGGAGTGCCCACAACTTCTGGAGGCAAGTTGTTCCATTGGTTAATTGTTCTTTCGGGAAATTTCTCCTTAGCCCTAGGTTGCTTCTCTCCTTGATTAGTTTCCATTCATTGATGGAATTTTTTAAATGACTGAATGTTTCATTTACAACTGCAGTGAGTCACTTAACAGCTGTTGCAAGAAAGGCAGTGGTGGGCTGCCAATTTTTTTACTACTAGTTTGGACATGCTCACATGTGTGCATGACACTTCTGCACATGCGCAGAAGTGTCCAAGTGGGTGAGCAGAGCCTCCCGCTGCCGCTACTACCAGTTTGCCCAATGCAGGCTGAACCGGGAGCAACCTACCTCTGAAGAAAGGTTTTAAAATGGGGCAAATTCTATGAGTTAAAGCCCCTGGAGAAACCTCCATTGGTAGCCCACATCCTATCGAGAGTTCCCTCCAAGTTTGCACCTATTTGCTTGGCCACAACATTCTTCTTTTAACCACGACATGCTTTTGTTAAGGAGAACTCAGAGATGGTTGCAGCTTTCCAAGGCATGCAGGCCCTGGCTTTGATGCTAAGGCAATCAGGTGGCTGCTTCCAAAGCCACAGCAAGTCAAAACTAGCAAACGCCTTGCTTAAAAGCAGGCAAATAGCTGGGCGTGCATGAGGCAAGGACAGGCCTTGAAAGGCAGGGAGGATAAAGCAATTCACGGGTTCCCCTGTATCTTCCGTCAGCTCTAAGAACCATCTCGGCAGTTTTCATAATGCTTCAGCAAGCTCCTTTCCACTTTAGCTTGTCTTCTCCTTCTGGCTGGGTGAAGGAGGAGCCATCCACAATTTGATTTGGTCATCTCTTGAATGAAGAGCAAATTATAAAGGAGAAAGAGCAAGCTTTAGAGAAAGGGGATTTTAAAGGCTCGGGATTTGAGGATATTGTTCTTGTGTATTAGGATAGTGTTTTTCAAACTTGCAACTTTAAAACGTATGGACTTCAAATCCCAGAATTCCCCAAACAACTGTTTAGCTGAGCATTGGAATAGATTCATCAATTCTGGCTGGGAAATTATGAGAATTGAAGTCCACGTATCTTAAACTTGCCAAATTTGAAAAATCCTGCATTTGGGCAAATACAAAGACTATTATCAAGATGGATTTTCTCTTTTTCTTCTGTAACTAGCAGTGGGGTTTGTTTAATAAAGAGAGCTCTGAATCCCCCTTTGCTATCTCAATATGGCAGGGCTATCAGATCTGAGTTACCTAAATGCAGAAAAGTAGCCGATGGCAAGACATCTTTAATTTTATACCATCTGGTGGGCATCCCCAGGATTTATAACTTGAGATCTGGTCACCCTAAATAAGAAACCCATCACTAGTATAAATGGCAATCTTTTTATTTGCTGCACTTATTCAGGCAATAAAAAAAATTCAAAGATAATTTCCTGGACATACAGCCACAATTGAGCCCAAAATTCCCACTGCTAAATAAGACAGTTTTTTTTTTAATTATGGTAGATTTACCCTATTTTATGGTCTTTCTTGTCATGGTTGTTAAGTGAATCACTGCAGTTGCTAAGTGAATCAGTCATTAAGTGAATTTGGATTTCCCCATTTGACTTTGCTTGTCGGAAACCAACTAGGAAGCTTGCAAATGGTGATCGCCCGACACCGGGACAGTGCAACTGTTATAAATTCCAGTTGCCAAGCGCCAGAATTTTGATGATGCTTGGATGATCAACCTGTATCTCTTCTTGTCCAGGGAATTCTGGGAGTTGAAGTCCACACATCTTAAAGCTGCCAAGATTGAGAAACACTGGATTAAATAAAATAAAGTACTCAATTTGCAGTTTCCTGACTGCACTCTTGGCTGCTCTAGTGGGTAGACTGGTTTGAAGCAATAGGATGGCTGTGTTTTCCATAGCTAGCATTCATTATTAGCACAGGTCAGCCTCTAACCTTCTATTATTTACCAAATTCAAGCAGCATGCCTGGCCCATTAGCCCTTTGAAGTAGGCCAGGTCAGGAAAGAGACAACACAACAAATACTGGAACATTATTATTATTATAGGCTATGATAACAGAACTTTGAAAGTCTACCAGAGTTTCCCTCTGGCCTTGTTATATCAATAAAAATCAAAGAAAAGTTACCTTGAGTTTCTTTCTCACCCTTCTTCTGATCCTTCATGTTCCCACATTCTTTCTTCTTACTTTTCTATATTTGAATTTGATTTTTATAATAGAGTTGTCAAAGTCTGGAATATCTTACCCAATGCAGTTGTCTCCATTACTAACTTTCCCAGTTTTTAATTCCACTTAACTTCTGTGGACTTTGCCTATTGTCCCTGTCACATTTTAATTGTTTTCATTTTGCTCATTCAAATTTGTAATTTTTATTTGATAAATAAATGTAAATAAAATATCCAATGTTTCTTGACTGCCTCGGAATTGTTTCTAAAACTTATCTTCAATCACCTGAATTCTTATTTATTTCAGCAGATGTCATCTCAGTGGGTGGAAGTAGCTATTTGACCTTGTTTGGCTTGATAAGGTAAAATGGATTGGTTAATACTTGAATGGAAACACAGGATGAAATTCCATGGTTGCAGTCGAACAGAGAGAAGGTAAATCTAAAATATTTCCATACTGTTACTAAAGAGCTTTGCCATAGGTAGGTCCAAGAAATCACTGGAAGTCAAAGGAGACTCAAAAGCAATTTTACCTTTACCATCACAATGCCCAAATATAGTTGTACTTGTGTATGTACATGTAATGTGTTTTATTAGTGTATATCAGTGATTACATGACCTCTATAGATGTTATATGCTAAGCCAAAATACATAAAAACGGTGCCCGATAAATGCAAGAACCCATTTAATTCAAACATTGCCATAGCTACTTAAATACAACTACTAGTCCTCTACCTAAGACTGTTCTAAGTTACAACAGCAACTCTTGCAGCATCCTGATGGTCACATGGTCAACCTTCAGACCCTTGGCCACTATTGATGACGGTTGCAGCGTCCCATGGTCACATCATCTCCTTTTGCGAAATTCTGACAAGCAAAGTCAATGGGGAAGCCATCATGTTAGTAATCATGTTACTGACTTAATAACTGCAGCGATTCACTTAACAACTGTGACAAGAAAGGTCATAAAATGGGGCAAAACTTACTAATTACCTAGGACTGATGATGTTACCTAGTCTGAGTAATGAAATGCCTGCAAGAAAACAAGCTGAAAGAGCACCAAGGACCTACCATCAAAGCATCACGCTACACACCAGACAACCATATTGTAGCCTGTGAGTTCAGTGTAGAGTTGAGTGCATTGTATGAATGAGGAAAACTGGCTTAATGCAATAAATCTATGGTTGAGTGGACCCGGAGTATGTCTATTGTGTCAACACAACACAGTCTTAGTTCGTTTAAAGAAGAGCAGCCTCACTTCACTGAACCTGTTTTTCTAACTCTCTTGAAAAGCCCAGCCCTGCTCTGTAGGTTGACCTTGTAGTCAGAGCAGTCTGAGATTTTAACTCTCTGCCTTTCTGATTAGTCAGAGGAAAAATACAGAATAATATTCAGGAATGTCAGAAACTTTTCCAACTGACTGCCTATTTTCTGCTTTAGAGGACAGTCCTACTCAGTTCTTCCAATGTGAAGATACAAGACAGTAGAAGCCAAAATAAATGGGACATGTCCTTGTTGTGTTGGGGAAATCCTTGGCTTGTGTAATGTTCAGAAACGCTCCAACTATTCCATTACACAAGAGGTTAGAAATACAGTAATACAAGCAGAAGAGGTTACTCACAGCTGGAGAAACACACAAAACAGAAGTCAGTGCAGAAATCAAAAGCCAAATCTGTCCAACCCTTAGTTAACACTGTAGGACTCAACAAGAGAAAGAAAGATAGAAAATAATGCCATAATCAAGAAACTACCAAGAGAAAACCACGCCCCCACCAAAACTGGCAACGGAAGCTACTGTATATAAACAGTGAGCAAACCCAATGCTTAATCACACCAATGATACTACCTAGTTGGGTAACAAAATGTCTGCAAACGAAACTCCATGAGCACCAAAGACTCCACAAGAAAAACACTGATAGAGGATAATATTTGTAGCTCAGTTCTGAACTGTGGGATCCTAACTTCCGATCTTGTTTGTTCCAAGATACTTCATTACCAAAAGTGCTGATGCTGTTACCCAGTTAGGTTAGGAAACATCTGCAAAAAAACAACCAAGCTCAGAAAGCACCAAGGACCCCACAGAAAGAAAATTGGCATAACGCATCTGGAAGTAGATCCCAAAGTTTATGAGTGGCACCCACTGCTCTTCATGCAGGTAATCCTCGATTTAAAACAGTTCATTTAGTGACTGTTTGAAGTTATACTGGCACAGAAAAGTGATTTATGACCATTTTTCACACTTATGACCATAGCAGCATCCCCATGGTAACCCAATCAAATTTTAGACACTTGGCAACTGACTCACATGCATGACAGTTGTAGTGTCCTGTGGTGAAGTGATTTCCTTTGGCATCCTTCTGACAAGCAAAGTCAATGGGGAGGCCAGCTTCACTTAACAACCTTGTTACTAATTAAATAACTGCAGGGATTCACTTAATAACTGTGGCAAGAAAAACCATAAAATGGGGCAAAACTCACTTAACTGTCTCACTTAGCAACAGAAATGTTGGGCTCAATTGTGGTTGTAAATAGAGGACTAATTCTGGTGGAATTTGCAGAGCTCAATTTTTGCAATTAGAAATAGCAAGAAAGAGAAGATTTCTGGGAGTTGAAGTCCATAAATTTTAAAATGGATAAGATGGTGGACTCCAGCTTAGAGTCACATACAAACACACAGAGGAGGAGGGGGAGGAGGAGGAGGAGGAGGAGAAGTCCTTCAACTCAAGTTAAAAATATATTTTCTGATGATTCACGGTATTTATGCTAGAATGTAAATCATAAATATAACTAACTGCAGTTGCCCAGCAGTCTGAAAAGAATTACATAACCACACAGTTTACAAATGAATGGATATTAATAGCACATCATGGGTGCTGAACAAACAAGGTGGATCTCTTCCCTCAGCCATCTCTCAGCTCTGAATGAATAGGCAGTCATTAATTGTTATTGTCATTTAGCAATTATTAAATTGGGCCTAAATCCCAATGATTTGCTACTTCCTGCTGTTTATTCAAAATGTTATCATATCATAAGGCCAGACTCAAGCTGTTCTACATCACCCTCTTAGGCATATTTACTGAGAAACCAACATGACTGGACTTTCAATGGCAGGGAATCAGGGTTTACTCTCTAATAAATACAAGTGGAGAATTTGGGTTCCATCTGTCAGCTCACTAGATCAGTGTTTTTCAACCACTGTGCCGCGGCACACTAGTGTGCCGTGACATAGTGTAAGGTGTGCCGTGGGAAAAACACCCGGTTGTGGCGCCCGGCAGAAGCCTCGCTCTCCTGCGGCCGTTTCAGTCGCTTCCCTTGTCCGTCTCGATTGCTGGAAGCAGTAACAAACGGCGCGGACGCGCCGCAGCGCCCTGACAGCCACCCCAGCCGGCGGCTACCGGGCCTCGCTGGAGTCAATTGCAAAACCGCCTTCAGCGCTTTGAGGACCTGAGGCATCTTGGGAAATGCAGTTCCCTATCGGAAAGAATGGAGTAGCTGCGAATTTGTAACAACATAATATAACTTGGTGCTTCGCAAGTTACAAAAATCTCGTTTGATTTGCACAGTTTTTTAAAAGTTAGATAAAGAAATTATGCTGTGAAAGCGACTAGAAAGCCCCCCCTCCCCTTCCTGTGTGCGAGAAAGGGAAGGAGAGGAAGGAAGGAGGGAGGGGGGGAGGAAAAGAAGAAGGGAGGGGAGAAGAAGGTGGAAGGAGAAAAGATGGATGGAAGGAGAAAGAATGGAAGGAGAAAGAATGGAAGAAGGAGGAAGATGGAAGAAGAAAGGAAGAAAAAGAAGAAGGGAGGGAGAAAAGAGGGAAGGAGGTAGGAAGAAAAGGGGAAGAGAGGGAAAGAGCAGAAAGACAAAGAGGATGAAGTTGACAGGCAAGAGGAAGGGGGAAGGAAGGAAAAAAGAAAAAGAGGGAGAGAGGAAAGAAGATGGAACTAGAAAGAAAAGAAGGGAGGGAGGGAGGAAAGGGGAAGACAGGGAAAGAGCAGAAAGACAGAGAAGGTGAAGGTAGATAGGCAGAAGGAAGGAAGAAAGAAGAAATAGGAAAGGAGGGAAGGAGGAAGGAACAGAAGCGAAGAGGAAGAGAGAAATGGAAAGAGCAGAAAGACAGAGAAGGTAGATAGGCAAAAGAAATGAAGATGAAAGAATGGAAGGAGGAAGAGAAAAAAGGAGGAAGGGAGTGAGTGAGGAAAGAAGAGATGATGGAAGGAGAAAGGAAGGAAGAGAGGGAAAGAACAGAAGACAGATAAGGTGAAGGTAGATAAGCAGGGGGAATGAAGGAAGAAGTGAGGAGTCTCGAGGAGGGGGAAAACATTTAGTGACCAAAGTTACAATGGCATTGAAAAAAGTGACTGATGAGCATTTTTCACACTTAGTGACCGTTGCGACCATTTTTCACACTTAGCGACCGTTGCAGCACCCAAGGTGTTCCCCGTTCCGGCAAACAAAGCTATTTTGACATTGCTCCCATTTTCCACTACATATTTATTTGATTCCTATTCAAGAGAATTACTTTATATATAGTCAATATAGGCACAGAGTTAATTTTTTTAAACATTTTCTAATGGTGGTGTGCCTCGTGATTTTTTTCATGAAAAAAGTGTGCCTTTGCACAAAAAAGGTTGAAAAACACTGCACTAGATCACCAACATGGGGGCAGCAGTAGTTGAGTTTCTGGAAATGGCATTTGGGTTTTAATTTTCTCCAGGAATTTTTTCCACCCCAACATTTGGAGAAATGTCAAAGAGAGATCTGAGCTAGAATTAAGGAGAAATTTCCTGACACTGAGAGTAATTAATCAATGGAATGGCTTGTCTTCAGAAGTTGCAGGTTCTCCAACATTGGAGGTTTTCAACAAGAGTTTGGGCAGACATTTGTCCGAAATGCTACAGGGTGTCCTACTCCAGCAAGGTTGGACTAGAAGACCTCCAAGGTAAGACCTCCCTTCCATTTCTGTTATTCTGTAAATTACCTGCTTCTGGTTTTCTTTTCCCCCCACTCCCCCACCCAAAAAGAGGAAGATTCAGAGAAGGCAGACTTCATCCCTTAGTTACAAGGCGGCTGAATGGTGGGAATGGGTGAAATGTTCCCTTTTTGAATTAACAGATAACAAAATAATAAAGTTGGAAGAGACCTTTGAGGTCATCTAGTCGAACTGCCTGCTCAAGCAGGAGCCCCTTATAACATTTCTGACAATTAGCTGTCCAATCTCTTCTTTAAAACCACAAATGTTGAAGCACTCACAACTTGTGGAGGCAATTAATCTGCTGATTAATTGTTCTCACTATTAGGAAATTTCTCCTTAGTTCAGGTTGCTTCTCTCCTTCATCAGTTTCCATCCATTGTTTCTTGTCCTGCCTTTTGGTCCTTTGGAAAATAGGTTGACCATCCCTACCCCCGCTCTGTGACAGCCCCTTTTTCTTTTGTCAGAAGTCTGAATTCTTTTGTCAAAAAGTCTGCATCTGTCAGGACGGAGATGCAACTTTATCTATGTGGCTTTTTCAAAACATGCAGGCTGTGGAATAATCCAAAGAGCTGAAGAATGATGGAGAGATTTGATGGGACAGGATGGAGACCAGATTTCTCCATCCTTGCAACAATCAAGAAAAGTCCAAAAATCAGCAAAGCAAATTCCACGGCAATTGCAAAGCTCTCTGAGAACAAAAAACTGAAGCTCCATTCTCAAGGGAAACACAGTTTGGAAACAATGTTTTGCAATGTTGGAGCAAACCAGGATCTTCTGGGCCTGGCTGTCCAGATGTTAGAAGCTCCCTTTTGACTACAGTTGTGATTGCTTTAGGATCATGTACCATATCTTTCTTCATCTGCTTGCTCTCCTTCCTTACCTGCAAATCATCTCTTCATATCTATCTTGTGTGAATCACCATGGCGACCAGGTGCAGTATGAAGAGCTTGATCTGCTCAGAGTCCTATCTCAGCATCTTTTCCAAATAAATCACTTTTCTTGATCCTGTTTCTTTACATCTGTATACATGATAGACCGATTCATATTTTCTTTCAAAGCATGTTTCTACAGATATATTTTAAGGGCCTGGTTCATATGAAATGAGTAAATGACTAAACTGAGAACTGAACTGTATTGGAAAAAACTGTAATGGGAATGTCAATGTTTTAAATAGACATTATTTTTCAATGGGAAATGTATAATCACACTTTAAATTAAAAAATGCAATTTTAGAAACATAAAGCTCCTAACTAGAGTCTTAGGAAAATGCGACTTTGTTCAAAGACTATATCCAACATCTACCTGTCAGGTTTCCTTCAAGACCCCAAACCTACCTACCTTCCTTCCTTCCTTCCTTCCTTCCTTCCTTCCTTCCTTCCTTCCTTCCTTCCTTCCTCGATTCTCTTCTACAAGAGAATCATTTTATTTTAACTGAAAAAATGAAGTTGGAGGACCTACTGGGCAAGAATTTCTAGGACTATATTTCAGGACTAAGGCCACCAATGCCTCACATTTGTTGTGGGAAGAGTGTCTTGCTTCTATCCCAGGTGTTGCTCTGCTTGAAACTCAAAGCTTCCAAACAGATTGGATCAATAAAGAACTCTACTCCACACTTTGATAGCTGGCTACAGCTATCAGATTTGGGCTGCAGAACTCCATATGACCACTAGGGAGCAACCTAATAGAGTTCCCATAGCTCTTTGCCAACGTCTGGAAATCCCAGGGAAAACTAGATTATAGAATCATAGGGCTGAACGAGACCTCAGAGAACTTCTATTCTAACCTTCTATTCAAGGCAGGAGATCCTAAACCATTCCAGACAAACGGCTGTCCAATCTATTTCTGAAAACCTCCAGGGATGGAGCCCCCAGAAACCCAGGAGGCAAACTATTCAATTGATTAATGATTCTCACTGTCTCTATACTTCTAGGTTGGATCTTTTTTGACAAGGTTCCCCTCATTATTTCTTGTCCCCTGGATGGATGAGAGGTCAAATGCAGCCAAAGATTTTTCTGATACAACTGGTGCTCCTGGAACCATTTGAAGCCTCTCTCCTGGCACTCATTTCCTGCAAAGGTCCACCTTCTTCTTCGCTCGCCTCCTTCCAACTATTGTACAGGGAACAGGGTGATTTAAACAAGCATATCCTGCAGGGGAAATCATCAGCTTCAAGGAGAGAGGGGCTCAGATCAGCTTCTTTGTGTTTCACGGCAGCTTTATGCAGAACACAAGTAACAATGATTTGTTTTGGCCTGCAGATGAACCTACTCAACCAGGGGGATCTATGGCCTGTTTGCCTTCTGCTCACTTTCCAAGTTTGCTGCCTTTTATTGTTTTCTTCTGGCACACACAACATGTGATACAGCTGGACATTCAGAAATTAGCTTCATGGCTCCCCTCGCCAGCACTTTATGCAATGCCAGCAGATCAAACTGCTTTGTGTGAGAAGTTTCACTGCCAAATTTGCAACTGGGGGGGGGGTTTGCTTACCTGCCCCCTGGCATGCTAATCACCTGTTTGCCGCTCTCCTAATTAAAGTAGAGGGGGAGGAAGAGAGGATGAACAAAGCAATAATAAAACTAAACAAAACCAGAGGATACTTCTTCCTTGCAATCTTTTAAGAATTTTCAGCACTACAGTACAGGTAGTCATAGAACATAGAATAAAAGAGTTGGAACACACATTGGAGATTTTTCAGTCCAACCCTTTGCTCAAGCAGGGGACCCTACATCATTTCAGGCAAATAGTTGCCTGAAATGGACTTCATATCCTTTTGGACAAATGGCTCTCCAATCTTTTCCTGAAACCCTCCAGTGTTGGAGCACCCCAACTTCTGAAGACATTGGTTGATTGCATTAACCTTTAGGAATTTTCTTAGTTCTAGGTTGCTTCTCTCCTTGGTTAGTTTCCATCCATTGTTTCTTGACATTAGTCCTCAACTTATAGGTAGTCTTCAACTTACGACCATTATTGACCCCAAATTTATGTTGTTAAGTGAGACATTTATTAGGTGAGTTTTGCCCCATTTTACAACTTTTCTTGCCACAGTTGTTAAGTGAATCATTGCAATTGTTAAGTTAGTAACTCGGTTGTTAAGTGAATCTGGTTTCTCCACTGACTGTCCCCAGAGGACACTGCAATGAATATGAGTCACTTGCCATGGTCTCATGACCATCAGGTTGCTGCAATGGCCATAAGTGTAAAAAATGGTCATAAGTCACTTTTTTCAGTGACATAACTTTGAACTGTGACTAAATGAACTGTTGTAAATCGAGGACTAACTGTATAGGCACAATTGGGACCAGAATCATGTTGTCATTTAGTGAATTCAGCTGTCTCCCTGCCCTAACTTCGCTTGTTGGAAGTCGAAAATGGCAATCACATGACCTCGGTTGCCAAGCACCCCAGTTTTGAGCACAAAACTGTGAGAATGCTGTGATAGTCGTAACTGTGAGGACTGGCCATAAGTTATTTTTTTCAGTGCCCTTGTAAATTTGAGCAGTTGCTAAACAAATGGTAATAAATTGAGGACTACCGGTATCTGGTTATGAAGTTTAGGAACTGCACATGTCCAGTTCAACACCAGGTAGCAGTAAAATGAGAGTTTCTCTCTGCTGCCATCTAGCAGTCTCCAAAAATATTTCAGCCCTGATCTTTTGCCCTTAACTAAATTTTAGGTATGGCTGGTTGCATTTAATTACATTTATTTTTGTTCTTTGAAACTCTCAGAATGATTCTGCAAAAGCATTTTTGTTTTTTGTTTTCTTAAATCCTGTGAAACATTCTGAGTTGGAATTGGTTATCTGAAAAATACCTCCATTCCATTCCATTACTTAGCATAATGGCAGCTTCTGTCATTTCATGAAAAGTAGGTCAAATTACTGCAGTAAGATATTTCTTGGAAATGCAAGAAAGTATTTTCATTTCATGAATCCAGGTCCACAATTTTCCTCTTAATGGAATACTTACTTTCTGCCTGGGAAATATAATAGCATAGTTGTTGCAGAAAATGACAGGCTTTAGACATCTCAGGATACAGGAAAGGTTTATTTGGCAGCCAGGTTCAGAAAGTTAGGGAAATGGCTAACGTTGCAAATTCTGAACAACCTTCATCATCAAAGCACACGTTCTTATACATTCTCAAAAGCATCGCAACATGGAAATACTTAACTCATTTCTTATTGGTTATTTTGGGGGGAAAGCCTTATAAGTAGATGAGGGTCTTACTTCTCCTTTTGTTATAGATATGGACCATGTGTCATTAACGAACTTTATCTGAACCTTGTGGTTTGGACTTTGGACATAGGGACGTTGGCTAGAACATCTTGTGGTTAGAGGTTGATGACATTTCCTTTAAGTAAACTTCTAACCTTTTATGCCACATCTTCATTCATATATTTTTAATCCATATTTTATTCTACTTTATTCCCCCCTTCTAGACTCTATTAATACCCACAATTGAGTCTAGTCTGTTAATTAATAATATAAGCATGCAGGATACAGAATAGCAAAAAAGGAAGGATACAAGCAATACACATCTTAGAGTTTATCTTCCGGAATTACTTTCTCCACTTCTAAGAGTGCAATTCGAATATACGAGCTAGTATCTGAAACTTCATCTTCCTTGAGGGTACGCTTCAAAGTGCTAGTCGTAACTTATAAAGCCCTTCATGGTATTGGATCTGGGTACTTGAGAGACCGCCTGCTGCCAATTATCTCCCAAAGACCCATTAGATCACACAGGGTTGGCCTCCTCCGGGTTCCTCTACTAGCCAATGCCACCTGGCTACTACCCGGGGGAGGGCCTTCTCTGTGGCAGCTCTGGCCCTCTGGAACGAACTCCCCGCAGGGATTCGGACCCTCACCTCTCTCCAGGCCTTCCGAAAAGCCGTCAAAACCTGGCTTTGCCGGCAGGCCTGGGGTTGATGAGTTCTCCTTCCCTCTCGACCTGTATGGTTGCGTGATTCTTGCTTATTTTAATTATCTGTATTCTGTTCTATGTTCCCCCTTTTCCCCTTTTTGAATTGTTCGCTGCCCTGAGTCCTTCCCGGAGAAGGGCGGCATACAAATAATAAAATTCAAATTCAATTCAATGTGGGATTAGGCTTTCCATTAACATTAACTTCTTTTCAGCCCATATTTCTTTTACAGACCTCATAATGAGCTGTTTAAGCAAGGGTATTATGCAAGGGAGGAAGTCTAAACTTGCAGTTCCACATAATAAAAGAAATAACATTTGTTTAATCCAACCTGTTCCCGGTAGCCAAGAGAACCATTCATCTGTCCCTTGCATTCTTTAACCAATTGCGGAAGCTCGGTCTCATAGTTCTTTAACTACCCTCCCCCCCCCGACCGCTCCTGATCTATTCATATAGAAACAGCAATCTTCTCCCAGGTATACACCAGGGGTGGGTTTCAACCGGTTCGCGGCGGTCCCCGCGATCCGGTTGGTTGCCAAACCAGGAAGTAAGTAACTTCCGGGAATGGCGAAGCCCCCCCCCCCGCGCCCGCGTGCCTGTGTGCGCCCGCTCCTTACCTGGTTTTGCCGAATTCTGCGCTTCCACGCATGCGCAGGACGCATACAGCGCCTGCGCGATCCTCCAGGAGCAGCTGGAGCATCGCACAGACGCTAGTACGCATGCGCGCGGCGCGCGTGTGCACACACGCACCGCGCATGCGCAAGAACGCCGCCGGCCTCGTTCCAACCGAACCGGTTGGAACGGGGCAAGAAACCCACCCCTGGTATACACATAGCCCACCTTTTTTAGCAGTTAAAAGATCTATGGCATGCCGGTTCAGCAATTTGGTTCAGGCTTTCTTGGAATTCTTCTGACAGCTGCCTGAACTGTGTAATGGAGTGGGCCATTCCACCTACACCCATTCCAACTGCAGTCCCTATTCTCAAGATTGCTAATAGCGGAATTTCTGGACATGTCCCATGAGGGGTATAGGGAGGGCCTGTTCCCCACTTACCACCCATTTTAGGGAGGAGGTGTATTAGAGTTCATGTGCCAGTTCAATTGGTGGTAAACATAGATATGCATTTCTCCCACATAAAAAGAAAACTCAATTTTCTCCTACACATACGCCAATGTTCACAGAGAAGGCATGGGCTCAGATGTTCCTTTCATTAGTCCAGATTTGTAAGGTTCCCGCTAGGAACATACCAGACAGGGGCTGTAATGGAACTTCTTGATTAGGGCCCATTAACTTATTCCTGAGGTCTGGTCCTTCAAAGAGATACTGCATTTCCAGGGGGAAAGTAAACACAAACTCCCGTAGTTTGTTTATTTATTTATTTATTTATTTATTTGTCTTGTATGCCACCCACTAACCGGAGGACTCCGGGCGGCTCACAAAAGACAAGGGAAAGGGGGGAATGAGACAAAGGCAACATATTAAAAACAAAACCAACATTCACAATTTCTGTGGAGGTAGATGCTTCTCAGCTCCCCCCAGCCTGCTGGAACAGCCAGGACTTGGTGGCTTTGCGGAAGGCCGGGAGGGTAGTAAGGATCTGGATCTCAACAGGAAGCTCGTTCCAGAGGGCCGGAGCTGCAACAGAGAAGGCTCTCCCCCGAGGAGTCACCAGCCGACATTGGCTGGCAGATGGAATCCGGAGGAGACCCAACCTGTGCGATCTAATTGGTCTGAGAGAGGTAATCGGCAGGAGGTGGTCTCTCAGGTACCCAGGTCCGATGCTATGTAGGGCTTTATAGGTAGCGACCAGCACCTTGAAGCGGATTCGGAGACTAATAGGTAGCCAGTGCAGCTCGCGGAGGATAGGTGTAACGTGGGTGTACCTTGGTGCACCCACAATCGCTCGCGCGGCTGCATTCTGGACTAATTGGAGTCTTCGAACACTCTTCAAGGGCAGCCCCATGTAGAGCGCATTACAATAATCCAGTCTTGAGGTCACAAGGGTGTGAGTGACTGTCTGAAGGGCCTCCCGATCCAGGTAGGGTCGCAATTGGTGCACCAGGCGAACCTTGGCAAAGGTCCCCCTGGTCACAGCCGACAGATGGTGTTCTAGAGTCAGCTGTGGGTCCAGGAGGACTCCCAAATTGCGAACCCTCTCTGAGGGGGCATATAATTTCGCCCCCCAGCCTGAGAGATGGAACAGTTGGACAATCTTTGGGAGGGAACATCAGAAGCCACTCGGTCTTGTCTGGATTGAGTGCCAACTTGTTTGCTCCCATCCAGACTCTAACAGCCTCCAGGCACTGGCACATCACTTCTACTGCTTCGCTGAGTTGGCACGGGACAGACAGATACAGCTGCATATCGTCTGCATATTGGTGATACTTAATCCCGTGCCGGCGTATGATCTCACCCAGCGGCTTCATGTAGATGTTAAATAGGAGAGGGGACAGGACCGAACCCTGCAGCACCCCATACTTGAGGGGCCTTGGGGTCGATCTCTGCCCTCCGACCAACACCGACTGCGACCTGTCCGAGAGGTAGGAGGAGAACCACCGCAAAACGGTGCCTCCCACCCCCACCTCTCGCAACCGTCGCAGAAGGATACCATGGTCGATGGTATCGAAGGCCGCTGAGAGGTCAAGAAGCACAAGGATAGAGGGGTGACCCCTATCCCTGGCCCGCCAGAGATCATCGATCAGTGCGACCAAAGCAGTTTCCGTGCTGTAACCAGGCCTGAAACCCGACTGAAAAGAGTCTAGATAATCGGCTTCATCCAAGGACCGTCGGAGTTGCGAGGCCACCACTTTCTCAACAACCTTCCCTACAAAGGGAAGGTTGGAGACTGGATGATAGTTGCTCAAAATGGCTGGGTCCAAAGACGATTTCTTCAGGAGGGGTCTCACCACCGCATCCTTTAGGAGGGGTGGGAAGATTCCCTCCTGGAGAGAGGTGTTCACAATCATCTGGATCCAGCCGCGTGTCACCTCCCTGCTGGTCGAGACCAGCCAGGAGGGACACGGGTCCAGTATACAAGTGGAGGCACTCACCGCTCCCATGGCCTTGTCCACTTCATCAGGAGAAGCCCGTTGAAACTCAATCTATAAAGCATGCTCAAGACCCTCCCCCGGTACCTCGGCTGGTATCGTGCAATTGGAGTCCAGCTCTGTCCGAATCCGAGCGACTTTATCCGTCAAATACTGAACAAATTCCTCAGCTCTACCCTGTAGAGGGTCACCCGCATCCCTCCCTTTCAGGAGGGAATGGGTTATTCTAAACAAAGCGGCTGGGCGTGATTCGGCGGATGCAATAAGGGTGGCAAAATGCGAACATTTTGCCGCCCGTAGTGGGTTGTATTGAAAGCAAATTGTTCATTCTAACCAATATCTGATTCTACCTTTTATCTCCCTGGATCTCCTACCCCTTCAGTGTCAACCACTTCATGTCAAGGCTACACAGGTGGAGGGCATTGATGTCAGAGACACACACTCTCTTTCTCTTTTTAAACACTTAAACACATCAACAAAGACAAGCATGCAAGCTAAAACAACATAGGAACTAAATGTTTTGTTGAGACTCTCTTTTTCTTTTTCTTTCCTCCTTGAGGCTTGTACAATGGGGGTGAGGATAATTTCTCTGCCAGAGACTTTACTAAAACTTTCTGAAAGTTTTTTCAACATGTTTTGAAGGGGCGTTCGAGGAACGCTCCCTTCACCACCCATGTCCTATTTCTAAGACACTGTCACCAACCTGGGGTGCCGGAATACCACGTTCATCTTCAGGAACTGCGATGATTAACCTCCCACACATTCTAGACCCTCATTAGGAAGGGCCATTTGGAAGGGCCGGTTCCATTTGGAAGGGCCGCTATCCCGGGCTCAGGGGGGGTGATCGGGCCCCCTCTTCCACTCCTAACCAAGTGGATCTACAATTCTATTGATACTAGCCTGCAGGCATCTTCTTTCCCAGCCGGCGTAATTTTTATTCACTTGTCCTGATCCTGGTCAGATTCTTGGATCAGTGGTGTCCTCCGGATGCCCAAGAGAGGTCGTCAGTCCTCTTCTGGAGAAAGGTCTCCATTGGCGCCTGAAGACGGGTTAGATGGCCTCGATGGGGCACTGGTCGGTCCGTTCCGTCCTCAGCGAAATATCGCTCTAAATCCTGCCCACGGTCGCCAGAATTGTTGCAGAAAATGACAGGCTTCAGACTTCTCAGGATACAGGAAAAGTTTATTTGGCAGCCAGGTTCAGAAAGTTAGCAAAATGGCTAACATTGCAAATTCTTAACAACCTTCCTTATCAAAGCACACGTTCTTATACATTCTCAAAAGCATTGCAACACAGAAATACTTAACTCATTTCTTATTGGTTATTTTGGGGGAAAAGCCTTATAAGTAGATGAGGGTCTTATTTCTCCTTTTGTTACAGGCATGGACCACGTGTCATTAACAAACTTTATCTGAACCTTGTGGTTTGGACTTTTGACATAGAGACGTTGGCTAGAACATCTTGTGGTTAGAGGCTGATAACATTTCCTTTAAGCAAACTTCTAACTGTCCCTTTTATGCCACGTCTTCATTCTTATATTTTTAATCCATATTTTATTCTACTTTATTGTAACATTCAAAAGGTATTCATCATGATTCTTTCATCACAAAATGGGCAGCAACCTATGCTGTTTTTCGCAATTCCTGAAAAATGCATTCAAAAACATGGTCTATTGTTCAGAATACGAAACCTGATTTTGACTAAAATTTATGTTGGTAAATGAAGCATTTATTGAGTTTGGCTCCATTTTATCACCCTTGTTAAGTGAATCACTGTAGTTGTTAAGTTAGTAACAAGGTTGTTAAGTGAATCTGGCTTCCCCATTGACTTTGCTTATCAGAAGGTCACAAAAGGGGATCATGTGACCCCGAGACACTGTGGCCATCATAGATATGAGTCGGTTGCTAGTGGTCTAAATTTTGATCACATGACCATGGGGACTCTGCAATGGTTGTAAGTGTGAAAAACGGTCATAAATCACTTTTTCAGAGACATTGTAACTTTGATCAGTCACTAAATGAACTGTTGTAAGTTGAGGACTGACTTTATATCCAATTTATATTTACATTTCATTTTCTTTCTTTTTTCTTGGAAGACTTTATCTGTCTTGGTTTATGTTCATCAACATTGATCTGGCACATTGAATCAAGTTAGGGCAAGCTGTGAAAACCAAAGTATCCAATCTGATCCCCTGAATGTCAGGTTGGGTAAATTCTGAATTGAGGTTTCAGAACTTCCCCTCTCTAAAAGCACTGGAAATTCTGGGAGTTGAAATCCCTGTATCTCAAAATTGTTAAGATTGAGAAACACTGTGCCTCACCAGACCACCTCTCATCAAAATAAAATCCTCCTTTGAGTTGAGTTTGATTCAGTTTTCAAGCACTTAGCACTTAGACTTGTATACCACTTCATGGTGCTTTACAGCCCTAAGAGATTTACAGAGTCAGCCTCTTGCCCCCAACAATCTGGATTCTCATTTTACGGACCTCGGAAGGATGGAAGGGTGAACAATAGGGGTAGTTCTCAGCTTAAAACTATTCATTGGTGACATTTGGAGTTGCAACCAGCATGGGACAACTTGCTACGAGGCAATTTAACAATTTAATTATTTAAAATAAATAAACAATATTTAATTTTTGCCATTCAAATTTCAGTCTGTCCCTCCTTTTGCATCCTTTAATTATTCTATTCCACCATTTCTTTGATCTTAGTGTAACTTTTGACCCGCAGCTCTTGTCCTGTAGCGAGATGGCCGTAGCAAGCTGTTCCGCAGCGAGTTGGCTGCATATCCATTTTTTGCTGTTTCCTTCCTGAACACTTAAGAGCTCGAAAAGAATCAGTAAATCTCTTTTCCAGGTCTCAATTATTTTAAGCACCTAAAAGGCTTTCCTGCTAAGTTGCTTTATGGATTACCATTCCAGCAGTGACGTGCAGTCAGGGGAGGCAGGGGAGGCAGAGCCTCACCACTGTCATCATGAAAAGAAAAAAAATGTAAAAGGAAAAAGGCTGAAGTAGTTGCTGCCAGAGTCACAGTGGATGACTCTGCTTAGTGCTTAACTGTTTAAAAAAGCCTCTAAAAAGTGCCCTCTACAGGAAAAGGTGGGAGAACCACGTGCCTCATTTAATCTGACTTTATCATCACTCGAGCAGAGTTAAGCAAGGGTTAAAAGCCAAAAAATTCCTTATGTAGATGAGGCACGTGATTCTCTTGCCTCCTCCTGTAGAGTGCGTTTTTTAAGAGGCTTTTTTATCCATTGGGGACTCTGGCAGCAGCTAGCCCAGCCTGACCTCAGCAACTCTTGCCTTTTTCCTTTTACATTTTTACATTTTCATGATGGCGGGCAAGAGCGGAGTTGAAATCCTCTGTGATTGTGAAACAGCTGGAAAAGGTATGTAGGTCAGAGGGAGGGGGAGGAATTCAAAATTAATGTAATTTATAAGTAATTGTAAATACTTTGTGTGTGTGTGTGTGCATGTGTTTGTTTCTTCACTCAAAGAAACTCTCTCTCAATTTGAGAGAGAGTTTGTTTGAGAGGGAAGAGAGGGAAGGGGGTAGGAGAGGCAGGGAAGGCAGCCCGCCAGCTTTCTTTCTCTGTGTCCGGGGCAGCCCATCAGCAGAGGCAGGTCACCCACCTCTGCTGGCGGGCTGCCGCTTTCTTTCTTTTGCCCAGAGGTGGGCAGCTCAGGTGGGCTGCAGCCTCTGGGCAAAAGAAAGAAAGCAGCAGCCCACCACTGGCTTTCTTTTGCCCGCCGCTATGTCCGACATAGGGGGCAGCGGAGTTCGGCTTCTCTATGCCATTTAAAGGTTGCAGCAGGGAGAATCCAAACTTTTTTCCTCTCCCTCCATTTACAGAGGAGCTGCGGCTCCCTTTATGCTCCCCTGGCCCCTCTCTCCCTGGGGTCGAAGCACCTGAAAGGGACAGGCAGGCTGCCACAACTTTACTTAGAAGACATTTCTGAGAAGAGAAACTGCACCCAAGCTGGTGGAGCACCCATGTGATCGGAGCAACCACGTGGCTCACCTGCACTGGCTGTCTCCCTGGCAATGGGCCTGTGGTTGCGGGTGCTCCACCATTTAAAGGCTGCAGCAGGGAGAATCCCAACTTTTCTCCTTTCCCTCCATTCAGTCCCCGAACTTGTCAAAGATGCCAGCCACGCCGCATAGGCTCCCGCCACCATCCCCTCTCCTGCGCTTTCTGGTGGCCCTGCGGCCCTGCGCTATAAGCGAGCCCGGGATCCTGGCAAATGGTCACCGGATTTGCTTATAGTGCAGGGCCGCGGCAGCCCCCTCTCCCCCACCCCACACTTAGTTGCAGCTTACTTACCTCCTCAGAGTCAGCAGGCAGCAATAGAGAGCCAAACAGGAAAAAAGGTAAGTGGGTTTAGATAGGGTTCTTAGAGGCAGGTGGGGAGATTGGTGAGGTAGCCAATCAGTGAGCGGAGGGCGGGGCTAGGATAGTGCGGATAGGTGGGGGGAGCAAGCAATGGAGCAGCTTCTGGAAGGGTGGGGCTGAACGAGCGAGTGAGTGACAGGGCCAGAGCAGGTGTTCCAGAACTTACTTCTGGGTCCACCGGTGGAACCTCCTCTCACCGGTTCAGTAGATTTGACCAACTGGTTCTACCAAACCGGTGAGAACCGGTAGGAACCCACCTCTGATACATTCCCATGGCTATCTTCTGTTAGGCATTAAAGTAAAATGTCCCACATGGCCATCATAAACATCCCTCCAAGAGGTGATGTGATCTCAGGAATTTTGGTGCCAGGAACCCAGTTGTAAAATCTCAATTGTCACAGGCACTGCCAATAAATTGACTCCAAGGCCCCCCTCCTCCCAATTGAATGGTAGGGATCTGAAATGCTGCCGTTCTTTAGAAAAAGGAGAGATCGACCTGTGAAAAGATAGAAACAGAAATTCTATCATAGTATTTTAACAAGGTTTGTCAGAGTATTGGGAGTGGATTTTTTTTAATAGGGTAGGGGCCCTTGTTAGGTAAGGTCCCCATTGGGAGAGCGAGTACATTCAGTGAAGCGTTATGAGAGTGTTGTTGGAGAACACACAAACCAACAACTGCGGTTTAAATAGGCTTTTACTTTCATGGAAATAGAGGTATCAGAGTCCATCAAACAGTCCAAGTCACACATGGATAAGACAGTCAGTCATGACTGTCTTTCAGTTAAGGGATAATCCAAATAACACAGTCCAGTATCATATAATCAGTTCAGTATTCAAAGTTTGCTAGCAGTTGCAAAACTTACAATAGCTCTCGGTACTTCCAGATCAGCCCAGCATCTAACAAATAGAGAGCTAACAGTCATTCTGGTCCCCCACTTATGGCCGATTGAGGAAAACAGAAACCAATCACATTTTACAGTATGATTTAAAGAAACATGTATAGCATTGTTACATGATTTATATATTGCCAACCCAACCGTTGTTTAGCTACTCATTCATTTTAGGATAAAGGTAAATGCTTCCAAGCAATTAAGTATTGGGTTTTCCTCCTGTGGGTCCTAGAGTCCAGGATTTCCTTAATTTCAAAGTGTTGTTCTCCTTCTATCATGATATGAACAATTGGTATATGTGCAAGTGGTCTGAGTTGTGAGATTACTTCTTGTTTGAGTAAACTAATGTGAAATACTGGGTGGACTTGCCTAAGTGTCTTTGGAAGGAGTAATTCTACAGTTACTGGTGTCAGCATTCCAAATATCATGCAGAATTAAATCAGAGTCGAAGGCAAAACTATGCTTAGAGTTCCAATTTAATAAGGCAGGCATGTTGGCATCATGCTGTGGGATTCCAATTCTGGAAGTTACATCAGAATCCCACCCAGTTAAAAGTTCATGATCTTGTCCCCACACCCACAGTCCATCACATGGTCCAATCTTCTTCTTCCATGCTAGCACCTACGCCCAACTGCTTCCAATCAGGTGCAAAGGTTTGGGAGACAAAAGATGACCTTGAGCTTCTAGGAAGGAATTTTTTATTTTGAAAACAACACATTCTACCCCTTGGTAAATCCCCCCCCTTAATGAGAGTGTGGCAGGCCAAAGATTCTTAAAGAAACTGCTGCAGGCCTGACAGGCGGCCTCTCTTCAAAAGAGAAACAGCTTCCTGGGGGCGGAGCCTGTCGCCGAAGAGGACTCAACGGAGCTCCTCTCAGAGATCTGGTCTGTATATCTAAATAAGATCATAGATATCACCCCTTTTTGGCTAGAAAGGGGCAGGGAGTAGCTCGGTGGCTAGGGTCTATTCGTAGTTCACAGCCTTTTTCTTTTTTTTTTGGCTGTGGACGGAGATTAGATCCAGCGTAAGCTGAGCTCTTATCTCCAGCCAGTTCTTCTCAGCTGCTTTTTTTGCAGCCCTAGACAGGCGACCCCCCCCCCCCCAGGACAAAGCAAAGTTGTTTGAAGCTAGGATTAATACGGGCGGGTCCCACCCCTGTGAGATTTATGCTTTTATTACTATTTTAAACACCAGCCTCATTTGTCCTAGAGGCTTCTTTGTTTAAACGGACTTCAAAATGGCGATTTCTCTCCGTTGGTGACTGATAGGGGATGTACTTAGCCGGCTTTACCTTCCTGCAGACCGCTCCTTAACAAAATAATTTTTTTGGAAACAGAGGGGAGCGAGAGCGCTGTTTATTTGTTTATTTATAATGGCACCCAGGTCAAAATCGAAGCGTCTCTCTACGAATGTGCTTAAAGAATCTACGAATGAATTTAAAGAATCTACTATGAAATCGCTGCCCTTGTCTCCTACACCCTCTACTGGAGAATTCTTAACACAGGAAATTTTCTTTCAAATGCTTAATGACTTTAAACAAGAAAATAAAGAATTTGTATTGGAGCTATATGGTAATTTAAAGTCTAAGATTGCCCAAATGAAGGCGAATACGTTTGTAGCCGTGTCTGCCCTGACAGATTATACCGCTGAAATGGAGAATAAATTGGAAAGCTTGGAGGAGGCTAATTCTAATTTGACTACTAATATCCAAACATTACAACAAAGAATTAGAGATACTCAAGAACAGCTCGTTATGATAAATTTTAACAAGAAGGCATTTGCAATAAGAGTCAGAGGATTGCGCGAAAAGGAGCCAGAGAATTTGAAACAGACCTTTGTTGAGGCCTTCAGCCATGCGGTGGGAAGCCCGGGACTTAATTTTGATTGGCAGATCCGGAAAATCTATCGCCAGAATTCGTTGGTAGCGGAACAGCGACAGCTCCTGAGGGACATAATTATATATTTCTCCACAAAAGAATCCAGAAATGCGATCATGCAAAAGTTTTACAATAACAGGCTGCGAGTCCTGATTGTCTTCAAAGAAATACCATCCCAGATGTTAAAAGCAAGAAGAGACTATACTTTCTTAACTAAAGAGCTTATAAACCACCAGATTCAATATAAATGGGAGGCCCCAGCCGGCATTACCGTCACATTTGAGAATCAAAGATTCCGTCTCAATTCTGTTTCGGAGGCTCGAGATTTCTACTATAAGACTTTGAAGGCGGGACTTCCTGATTCACTTGGAAAAGAGGAAAGACAAGCCGAAGGAGAAGGCAAGCAGCAGACCACATGGCTGCAAGATGGAGGGGGTAGCTCTCCCTCTCTCGGAGAAGCAGAAGAGCGGAGATCAAGGATCTAGACATTCCAAAATATTAGCCAAAGTTTTGGATTGAATGGGGGTTTGCGATCTCTCTCCGGTAGAAAAAGCGGAACTGGATATTGGTGGCGTGATATTGGGACTGAATTATGTGGATGCTGAATGTATACCTCACTGGGACTTGTATGTCTGAACTTTAATTTAAACTGTCCAGGACTCTAAAGTGAAGAGAGTGGAGATGGTAACTTTACTGAACTTTAGTTGGGGAGGAGGGAGCCGGGTACAGGTGGAGGGGGAGCGAAAGCCTGATCAGAGTATTTCGAGTTAAAAGGTAAATTGATCTCTGTGTGAATTATTGTTTGAAAATAAGGTTAAGAAAGATTATTTGGAGGGACTGTGGGAAATAGTGGTAAACATCAGAGAAGCAAGGTATGAGGGTAAAATGCACGCGGAATGATTTATGTTGTTTAAATGTAAGGCACGAGGGTAAAATGCATGCGAAATGATTTACGTTGTTTAAATCCTATTAGAAGGGAAAGCTTGATGAGATTATTTTTAAAATAGAAGGCAAATTGATTCTTGTGTAAAGTAAATGTGGAATGATCTATGCTGCTTAATTCTTATTAGAAGGGAAAGTTTGGTGAGATTATTTTGAGCTAGATTGTATACCGATGTCTGCATAAATTTGTATAAATTTTTATCTGAATATAAGGTTAGCTTGATGAGAGTATTTTAAGATAGAATGTAAACTGATTCTTGTGTAAAGTATTATTTGAATATGTGGAATGATTCATGCTGCTTAAATCTTACTAGAAGGGAAAGCTTGGTGAGATTATTTTGAGCTAGATTGTAAACTGATGTCTGCACAAATTTGTATAAATTTTTATATGAAAATAAGGTTAAGGAAGATGAACTGGAGAGTCTACAGGAGGTTGGGGTAAATAACAAAGAAGCAAGAGACGAGAATAGAATACATATAGAATGATTTATATTGTCTAAACATAAATAAAGATGGGGGGCTGAGCTTAATACAAAGAGTTCTTTTTTTCTTTTTTTCCTTTTTTTCTTTTCTTTTCTTTTCCTTTTTATAATTTGTAATTTCTTTTTATCTAATTTTTTTAATATATATTACTTTTATTTTGAATTCATACGATCACAAGATATTTAGAAGGGGTTTAACAGAGGGCAGTGCCAGGTGTGGGCCCTGGGAAGTCAGGGGGGACTAGGGATGGGGATTTACGGGGGGTGGGTGGGTGGGTGCTCATATAGTTTCAATAAGAAGAAGAATGCACTTGTATACGGTTGTTCTTTCTTTTTTTTCTTTTCTTTCTTTATATTTTTTTTCCTTGGTTTATTTCATTTTTTTATTTTTTTATTTTTATCATATTATAGCTCAATAAGAGTTGAATAAAGGAACACACCAAGGGGAGAGGTAGAGGGAAAGAAGAGTGAGGAGTAAGGAAGGAGTAAGGGGAATGTAAGGAGGGTGTAAGGGGAATGCTAGGAGAGGGGAGAAAGGAAGGTTTGAGGGGAAAGGGAAGTAGGGAAGGGGAGTGTTAGAGGGAGGAAAGGAAAGTTGGAGGGGAAAGATGGGGTGTACGGAGGATGGAAGTGTCAGGTGGGGTTGTGAATGATGATGAGTTGTGTTTTCTTTTTTTCTTTTTTTCTTTTATTTCTTTTCTTATAGCAAATATCCAGTATATAAGTGACTGTAAAATGGAATGTGAAAATGAATAAAATATATATTCAAAAGAGAAACAGTTTCTGGAAAAGAAAATTAAAGAAAGGTTACTATAAATATATATCTAACCACCCCTTCCTCCCCCAGGGGGACCCTTTGGCTTATCAGGGAACTTCTCATGGAATTGTTTCACTAATTTATCTGCTTTTAAATCCCAACTTTTCACCCATGTAGCTTCAGACAAAGGATACCCCTTCCAATGCACCAAATATTGTACGCGACCTCTATACATCCTGGAATCCAAGATTTTTTTTCACTTCATAATGTGTTTCCCCTTCTATCACTACAGGGGAGCTTGGATAGATTGCCTTATGCTAGATCCCCTTACAGGTTTTAACAAGCTACAATGGAATACTGGATAAATTTTCCCTAGAATTCTGGGTAGGCTGAGTCTAACTGTAACTGGGTTAATTATCTTTTCTATTGGGAAAGGTCCTAGGAATTTTGTACCTAATTTCTTGCTAGGCATCCTCAATCTTATGTATTTTGTAGATAAAAAAAACTTTGTCCCCCACCCTAAAGGGGGGTTGGAGGGAACAATGTTTATCAGCTTGCTTCTTGTAGGCTTCTGCAGCATCGGTTAGAGCCTTCTTTGTATTTTCCCATCCCTTCTTCAGTGTTTCCATCCATTCATTCAGAGACACGGAGGAGGGAGGTTCTTTAGGCAGCTCAGGCATGGGAATGAACTCCATGCCACTGGTAATCTGGAACGGAGTTAAACCGGAACTGCTGTGGACCGCATTGTTGTATGCCACTTCAGCAAAGGGTAGTAAGTCTGACCAGTTGTCTTGCTGATAGTCCACATAACACCGGAGGTATTGTTCCACCATCGCATTGGCCCTCTCTGCTGCGCCATTTGTGCTGGGATGAAATGCTGAGCTGAGTCCCTGTGTGGACCCAATTGATCTGAGGAACTCTCTCCAGAACTTTGCGGTGAACTGAACTCCACGATCTGAAATGACCCTTTTTGGCACCCCATGCAGGCGATAAATGTGTTTCACAAACATTTTCAATAATTTCTTTGTGGATGGCAACCCTGAGCAAGCAATGAAATGTGTTTGCTTGGAAAACAAATCAATAACTGTCCAGATTACTCTATTACCGCTGCTGTCTGGAAGCTTGACGATGAAATCCATGGCGATCTCTTCTCACGGTCAGCTGGGGCTGGCCACTTGTTGTAGTAGTCCAGGGGGTTTTCCCGGTGGGTTTTCATTGTGGCACAAGTAGCACAGCTTTTGACATAATCTTCCACCTCTGATTTCATCTTTAGCCACCAAAATTGGTGCCTGGTGAGGGGATAACCTCCGATGGGCTAAAAGAGCTTCGAGGTTTTTATGATCAGTCCAGACCTCGAATGGTATGTCCACCCCCTTCTAGGAGATGTCTCCAGGTGAGCATGCTCCACCTGATTGCGAATGCCTCTTTCTCCCAAATGGGCCACCTTCTTTCAGTAGGGGTGAGTTTCTTGGAGATATAAGCGCAAGGAAAGAGGTGGCCTTCTTGACTTTTTTGTAGTAGTACTGCAGCTATTGCTACATCACTGGCATCTGTCTGGATTATAAATGGTCATTCTGGGTCGGGATGCTGCAAGATGGGTTCTTGGGCAAAGAGTTGTTTTAATTTCTCAAAGGCTTTTTGACAGGCCATTGTCCACCTTAGTGGTTTGTTTGCTTTTGTTTTGTTGGGGAAGGACCCATCTTTAGTAGCTCAGTTAATGGTAGGGCAATTTCAGCGAAAGTTGGGATGAACTGCCTATAAAAATTCACAAATCCAAGAAAGCTTTGTAGTTGTTTGCGAGAACTTGGAGGTTTCCAATCCAACACCGCTTTTACTTTTCCTGGATTCTTTTTTACTCCTTCGTTGGAGATACGATACCCCAGGTAATCTAACGAGGTCTTGTGGAACTCACACTTCGACAATTTTGTGTACAGCTTGGCAGCTAGAATTTTTTTTCAGAACTTGACGCACCAGTTTCACATGTTCTTCTAGGGTCTCAGAGAAAATCAAGATATCATCCAAATAAATGAGTACTCTGCGGTACAGGTGGTCATGTAACACCTCATTTATGTACTGCATGAAGACTGCAGGTGCTCCTTGTAGTCCAAAAGGCATGACTTTGTACTGGAAGCTTCCCAGGGGAATGTTAAATGTGGTTTTCCACTCATCCCCTTCTCGGATTCGTATGCGGTAATATGCCTCTCTCAAGTCCAGCTTGGTGAAGATTTTGCCTTTAGCCAAGTGGTTCAACATATCCTTCATGAGGGGGAGGGGATAGGTGTTTTTTCACATACTGCATTCAAGGGTCACAGATCTACACAGAGGCGAACTCCACCATCTTTCTTTTCTCTGAAGAGCACTGAAGCCGCTACTTTCGACTTTGCTGGTTCAATAAAAACCTCTTTTAAATTGGTGTCGATGTACTTCCTCAATTCAGTCATCTCCTTGGGAGTCATAGAGTACATTTTTGGTTTTGGTAAGGCTACCCCTGGTTTGAAGTCTATCGCACAATCTGTGGGGCGGTGAGGTGGAAGGTAGTTTCCGTCTTCCTCACTGAACACTCCTGCCAAGTCCCAATAGACCTTTGGTACTCGTTGGATCCCCGGAAGTTTGGTGTCTGTTGCGGGGGCTGCAGGTTCTGGATGGTTTGGGCTGTTAGTGCTAATTGTTACTGGGTGGCCTTTAGGCTCCATGGTTGGTAACAGCCCAAAATCAACGATCATTTTCTAACACTGTCCTCCTACTTGATAGTAGGTGCCCACTTGTCCAACCATGCAAGTCCCAAGATAATTGACTCCTGCATTTTGGGAGCTACAATGAATCTGAGGAACTCATAGTGGCGGCCTATCTTCAACTTTACTAATTCAGTGATCTTCGTGGCCGGAGCACCTCCAATTAGGGTTCCATCTACTTGCTCGAACTGAATAGGGTTGTTTAGGGATCTTGTGCATATACCTAGCTGCTCCACTATTGACATGCTGATTAAGCATCTGGTGCAGCCGGTATCTATGATCGCCCCAACTTCTCCTTCTACCCCCATTCTGGGCACTTGGAGTTGGGATTTTATGGTAAAGGAGGGAATAGGTGCACTCACCATTGGGTCTTCTTCAGCATTTTCATCCTCCTCCTCCGAGGGCCCCGGGGCTTCTTCAATAGCAGGGTTCTCCGTCTCCATTGGCTGCTGTAGTAAGCGGCTCTTTTTCTGGTGGCTTTTTGAGGGTTTTCTTCATTGTGCTGGCAGGTGGTTGGCACTGTTGTGGAACAGGAGCTGGAGCCAGGCATTCTGTTGTTCTGTGCCCCATCTGACCGCATCGGTAACACTTTATAAAGGCCCCACGAGGGATTGGTGGAGGCCTCTCAGCTCACTGCCTCTGCGTATATTGGCCCAAAGGTTTTTTGGCAGAGGTTCCGGTACCAGGCTTTCGGTAGGTGTTAATCTCATGGTCTAGTATGATTGCACTGGTATACCAATCTTGGAGACATTCTGGGATTCCCCCTTACGGCACAAGCTTCTTTCAGTTTGGGATTTAAGGCCTTTTTGAATGTGTAGACCAAGAGTCTTTCTGGCCAGTAGCGAAGTCTCCCAGCTATTCTCTGGAACTCCCAAACTAATTCCTTCATGGGATGACCAGCCAGTCGCAATTCCTGGATCTGGTCTTCAGCATCTACATTTTGGGCCACATCACTAAACCTGGCATGCATCAGTTGGATGAACCCATTTCTATCATCTAGTTCTTCTGTGAGTAGTTCAGGCATGGGGCTGAAATCCTGGCCTGTTGCTACTCTAAAAAGTGTGAAACCAGTGCTTGAGTGAACAGCGTTATTGAAGGCCACTTTTGCAAAAGGTTTATTGAAGGCCACTTTTGCAAAAGGTAAAAGATCAGTCCAGTTATCCTGTTGAAAATTAATAAAACATCTTAGATATTGTTCTAGAACCGAGTTCAATTTTTCAGTTTGACCGTTAGTTTGAGCGTGGTGACTGGAGCTCAATCCTTAGGTGGTGCCAAGTAAAGTCAAAAATGCCCCCCAAAATTTTGAGGTGAATTGGACTCCTCTGTCAGAGATCATTCTCTGTGGGGCTCCATGAGGGCGATAAATGTGTATCAGAAATAACTTGGCTAGACTTTTGGCAGTTGGGATTGTTTGGCAAGGTATAAAATGTGCCTGTTTTGAAAACAGATCTGTTACGACCCAAATGACAGTATTTCCCGTACAACTTTCGTTCAACAATAAAGTCCATAGCAATCTCTTTCCAGGGTGCTGAAGGTTCAGCTACCTTCTGTAACAGTCCTGGGATTTTCTCTTGGCGTCTTTTAGCTGTCGCACAAATAGGGCAGCTAGCTACATAGCTCTTTATGTCTTTTTAGTGATGGTCACCAAAATTACCTTTTAATTAGGTGTAAAGTTTTCACAAAACCAAAGTGTCCAGCTAATTTGGAGTTGTGACACCTTACCATTAAGTGCAGTCTTTGGCTAGCTGGAAGATACAACTTCCCTCCCTCCCAAACTAAGTCATCTTTCATCAGGCAGCTGGATTTGTTGCTCCATAACCATTCATTGGTGGCTAAATGTTGTTTAAAAGTTTGGGTGATGTCATTGTTTTGCCTGGGATCTGGTGGTTACTTTAGTGGCTAGTTGATTGTTTTGTATCAAATGCAAGTATAATTAAAGCAGTAGAGACCCCTTCCATTTGTTAAAATGCAAATTCTAACCAATACACAAGTGTGAAAGTATTTCCTTTATCAACTGCCTTGAAAGCCGAATTAACTACATTCCCATGGCTATCTTCTGTTAGGCATTAAAGTAAAATGTCCCACATGGCCATAATAAACATCCCTCCAAGAGGTGATGGGATCTCAGGAATTTTGGCACCAGGAACCCAGTTGTAAAATCTCAGTTGTCATAGGCACTGCCAATAAATTGACTCCAAGGCCTCCCTCCTCCCAATTGAATGGCAGTATCACTTTTAGGGATCTGACACCTTCTATTTTTCTTTTGTATTTTAGTTTGTATTAGTTTATATTGTTGTAAATTGTAATCTTGGGTTGGAAGAAATGTCCTTCTGGGTTCAGTTCCAAGTGGGGAAGAAGACACTGGAAACATGGAGGCTGCTTGGAAAGATGGTTTCATGGTGGACAGCATCACATGGCTTGAGTTCCTGAACAGAACAGGGGGATCACATGCTTCCAGATGTTGGGTGAAGAAGAAAAAGGACCAAGATGCTTAAAGTCTCTGGTTTTATGCCCTCTCTGGCCTTTGATCTTTAGCTTGTATTCGGATTGATTGTCAAACTCCCATGGGGCCAAGCAGGGGCAACTCTGTAAGCTGTGGTTTGAGTCCCAAGTTTGGTTGCCTTGCTGGTTGATATAATTTTCCCTGCTCCCTTGTGGTGAACTTCTGTGGCAAGCTAATCCTACCTTTGTCATGTAGAATAGACTGGCCCAGGCCTTTAATTGCACATTGACAAAGGTGGGGGCTATTAAGAGTGAGTCTGTTTCCGGTCTAAAACATGTTTCCCCATTTCTTATCTGGGGAAATATAATATTCTTCCTTTTCAATATTTCCCAGAATGTTTCATTTTTCTAGGAGAAGGGTGGGTTTTAACTTCCTACACTAGGGTGGGGCTTTAATAGCAGTGCTGGCTCTTCCATCCCAAGTACCAGCCCATAGATTTCCACTGCTGTCCTCTCCTCTGCCTCCTGTGCATCTGTGCCTCAGGCACTGGACCCAGCTGTTCCTCCTCTGCCTCTTCAGCCACATCTGGACCTGGAGGCTTATTGCCTTTCCGGCTCTGCTTCTGCCTCCAACTCTGCCAGCTCCATTCCCGCTTCCCCCTTGGAGCTCTCAGCAGGCCTTGATGCTGGCCCTGACTCCTCCTCCTCCTCTGATTGGGCTTCTGAAGGCCACACCGCTTTCCAATTAGAACCTTTGCAGCCTCCCCATTGTCACATGACCAAAATTCAGACACTTGGCAACTGGTTCCTCTTTATGACCATTGCTGTGTCCCAGGGTCACATGATTCCCTTTTGTGACCTTCTGACAAGCAAAGTCCATGGGTAAGCCAGATTCGCTTAACAACCGGGTTACCATTTTATCAACTGCAGTAACTTACTTAAGAACTGTGCCAAGAAAGGTTGTAAAATGAGGCAAAACTTTATTTAACAAACGTCTCACTTAACAACAGAAATGTTGGGCTCAATTGTGAGGGTAAGTTGAGTAAGGTAAGTTAACCTGTACAGCAAATTAAGATCACAGCTTCCTGCTATTCCCTCCTCACGGTTCCTATTCTCAAGCAATTGCTGGGAGAAGCAGATGTAGACAGCTTTTAGAAGGAAAGCAATATCCGATGCTATCAGAGGTTGTTTCCATGGCAACCTCACTTTTGTAGTGCATCCCTCAGACAGAAGAAAGGGTTCTTCTGGAGGGGCGAGCGCAATCATGGCAGAAGCTGCAAAGATGAGCAGCAACAGGATACTTTTCTACAAAAGAGAGGTTTTTCCCTCTATAAATGGCCATCCTCATTTATACATACATCGCCGCTCAGCCCTCCAGTCAAAGGCAGCTTTACTTCTTTGCAATACCACAACACAAGAATGCCTTCCTTCCTTCATGGCACATGGAAGCAAGAACAGTTGCAGGAATTGGGTACCTTTGGTCTAGTCAAAAGGATAGTATTTATCATGATTAGTTACAGGAATGTGTACTACTAATTAACTCATTGTAAGAGAAAAAGAAGATTAGATACAGCCAAGTCAATTTTAGACCAGGCTCCAGTCCTGGCCCCCTCCCCAGTCATGAAAGCTGCCTGGGGAACTTGGAGCAAGCAGTCTGTCTCAGCTCAAGAGCCCAGCTGCAGAAGGTGTTAGATACACATCAGAAAACAGCTGGATCAGTTGTAAGTTGAGGACCTTATATAAGGCCAAATAATTTACAGGTAGTCCTCCACTTACATTATAATCATTTGTTTAATAACTATTAAGTTACACCACTACTGTAAAAAGTGACTTATGACCATTTTTACACTTATAACCATTGCAGCATCCCCTTGGTCATGTGATCAAAATTCAGATGCTTGGCAACTGGCTCATGTTTATGACAGTCACAGTCTCCTAGGGGCATGTGATCGTCTTTTGTGACTTTCTGACAAGCAAACTCAATGGGGAAGTAACCATGTTACTAACTTAACACTGCAGTGATGCACTTAACAATTGTGGCAAGAATGGTCCTAAAATGGGGCCAAGCTCACTTAAACACTGTCATACTTAATAACAGAAATTCTGGGCTCAGTTGTGGTCATAAATCAAGGATAATCAGTATTTATTTTGCATCATCACAATAAATCATTACTTAGATAGAATGCTGGGCACATGCCTGAGTAAGAGGCTCTCTGTTTCTCACCTTCTCACTTCACTGAGCTCTTACTTCACTGTGTCTCAATCTCAGCAACTGTCAGTTGTGTGGATTTCAACTCCCAGAATTCCCCCTCAGCCATGCTGGCAGGGGAATTCTGGGAGCTGAAGTCCATACATCTGACCGTTGTTGAGTTTGAGAAACATTGCTTTAGACACACACCAGCAGTTTCTCTAATGCCATTTTCCATTTTTTGGGCCTTCAGCTGCTTGAGCCCTCTTTCCCCTAATACATAGATAAGCTCTCCACTCTACAGACCTCAAAAGCCCCTTTTCTTATATTTCTGCATGTGTGTGCATGCGTGCACACAGACACAAGCTTTGAAAAAGGTTTGTCAAGAAATACCAACCAGGTTAAGATCTGATTTATCTGGAAATTTGATATTCCATACCAGAAAAGTGTGGGACAATTTTCTTCATCCAGTGTGCTTTATTGTACACTGTCATGAATCTGAGTTTGATTAAAAGAGGTGGGGGAAAGAGAAATAACTATTCAGGTCAGAATGCCCCAAGCAAGTCAGCTTATACCTCACAACTCCGAGATCATGTTTTACTTTATCCTCAGATTTTATCCTATTCACCGGAATTATTCATGACTCAATACCCTGTAAAAATTCAGAAAATGGGTTAATTCAGTAAAGTCATACTGTAAACTGAATGATCCTGCTGTCCCAATATAAATTATAGATAATACAATACAATAGCAGAGTTGGAAGGGACCTTTGAGGTCTTCTAGTCCAACCCCCTGCCTAGGCAGGAAACCCTATACCGTTTCAGACAAATGGCTGTCCAACATCTTCCTAACCAAATTATCCAATCATCAATTGTATAGGATTCCTTGTTGGCAAAATCAAATACAGGTAGTTCTTGACATATGACCAGAATTGAACCCAAAATTTCTGCTGCTAAGTGAACTTTAAATGAATTTTCTCCATTTTACTATCTTTTGTGCTACAGTTGTTAAGTGAATCACTGCAACTGTTAAGCTAGTTACACAGTTGTTAAGTGAATCTGGCTTTCCCCTTGATTTTCCTTGTCAGAAAGTCACAAAAGAGGATCACTTGACCCTGGGACACTGTGGCTGTCATAAATAAGAACCAGTTGCCAAGAATCCAAATTTTCCTCATGTGATCATGGGATGCTAAAATAGCTATAAGTGTGAAAAATGGTCATAAATCGCTTATTACAGTGCCGTTGTAACTTTTTTTTAATAAACTTTTTATTTTGTTTATGCAAACTTCACATCTTTGCAACACATTACACTTCTTTTACATATCTGTTGTGATTCTTTTACCTGTACATATAAGTCTTTTATAACTATAACTTTATATATGTGCATTTATATTATTTCATACATCTTTTTTCTTCATTCTATATATAACATTCTATATATTCTATGTATAACAACCTTTTTACATTTGAGTCATTTTGTATCCATCTCCTATTATTTATTTGCTAGTCTATTTCTATCTTCTTTCTCTTTTAATTCTTTCGTGAGCCTATCCATCTCTGCACATTCCAATATTTTTTTATTACATTTTTTCTGTTGGTGTGAAATTATTTTGCCAGTTTTGTGCAAATGTAATTCTCGCTGCCATGATTATGTGTAGAATTAAGTATCTAATTTTTTTTTCATAATTTCCTTTTATAATTCCTAACAGAAATAATTCCAGTTTTAGTTCAATTTGGTATGTGGTAATCTCCCCCAGCCAATCTTTTATTTTTTTCCAATATTTTTTTGCATATGCGCATGTCCACCACATGGTTGTACGTTCCGTGTTATTGGTTGCATTTCCAACAGATAGGTGAGCACTCCGGGAACATTTTCGCAGTTCTCGCTGGTGGGAGATGCCATCTGTAGAACATCTTGTACATATTCTCTCTATATGCCGTTGCCATCGTTAATCTGTAATTTATTTCCTAAATTTTTTCCCATTTCGCCAATTCTATAGTATACCCAAAATTTGTTGCCCATGTTATCATTGTTTCTTTCAGTTTCTTCTTCTATTTTAAAATGCAATAAATAATGATATATTTTTTAAATCAATTTTTCTTCAGTTCCCTGTAGAATTTTATCCAGTTCTTGTGGCTCCTTATAAAATCCATCCCTTTCTCTGCCTTTTTTATACCTTGCCTGTATTTGTAAATAGGGCCACCAGCCTATGTCTATTCCATCTTTCAATTTTTGCTTTGCTTTTAGTCTTTCTTGGTTATTTAATATGTCTTCATATCTTATTGTCGTTTTTATGTCCAATTCGTTCAGATACATCAAAGCTTCCATGGTGGATAGCCAGATTGGGATTTTGTTGTAGTGTTTTATTTTGATTTTTAACCATATTTGAAGTAGAGCTTTTCTAATTAAATGTTTTTGAAAATAACTATGGGTTTTGTCTTTCTCATCCCAGATAAAGGCATGCCAACCCAGTTCCAAATTGTAACCTTCTATTGTTAGTAATCTTCTGTGTTTTAGATTGATCCAGTCCCTTATCCAGGTGAAAGCTGCTTCTTGATAATAAAGCTCCCAATCGGGAAATCCAAATTCTCTTTTTTCTCTACTGTCCTGTAACAATTTTAATTCGTGGTTTTTTTCTTGACCAAATAAATTGTGCAATTAATTTGTTTAAATCTATGAAAAAGTTTTTCCCTAGGCTAATCAGTACCACTTGAAATAAAAATAATTTTTTGGTAGTATATTCATTTTAACAATGGCAATTCTTCCCATTAGTGATATTTGTAGTTTCCTCCAATTTTGCAAATCTTTCTTAATTTTCTGCATCATTTTATCATAAATGTCTTCCTTAATTGTTGAGCATTTCCCTGTAGCCAAATTCCTAAATATTTTACCTTTTTTACTATCTGCATTCCCACGTTTTCCTCTAATTCTTGCTCTTGTTTTTGGGTGAAATTCTTCGTAATGAACTTTGTTTTGTTCTTATTAATTTTAAGTCCCGCTACCCTACCAAATTCCTCCCTTTTTTGGATTAATTTAATTCCTGATTTTAATGGTTCCTCTAATATGAATACCATATCATCCGCAAATGCCTGTGTTTTATATTCCTCTTTTTAAAATTTTTAATCCCTTTATTTCTTGATTGTTTCTAATTCCTATTAATAGAACTTCCAGTGTTAATATAAATAATAAAGGTGATAATGGACATCCTTGTCTCACTCCTTTCCAAATTTTAAATTCTTTTGTAGTGTCACTATTTATTACTTTTGCTGTCTGGGCCGAATATATTGAGTCTATTATCTTTATAAATTTTTCTCCAAATCTCATCATTTTTAACTGTGATAACAAACTGCCAATTTAAATTGTCAAAGGCCTTTTGGGCGTCTAAAAATACCAGTGCAACTTGTTTTCCTGGATTCTCTTCAGAGTATTCTAGTGTGCTTATAATTATCCTCATATTATTTTTTAACTGGAGTTTTGGTAAGAAGCCGTTTTGATCTGTGGGAATGATTTCATTTAATATTTTTTAAATTCGCTCTGCCATTATTGATGTAAAGTTTTTATAGTCTTTAGTAAAGAAAATGGTCTGTAATTTTTTATTTGTTGATGGTCTGAATCTTCTTTGGATATCAATGTTATATATGCTTTCCTCCATGATTTTGGTAGTTTCACTTCTATAAGTGCTTCATTAAATAAATCTAAAATCACTGTTTCTATCTGCTCTTGTGTGGCTTTACAAAATTCTACAAGTATACTGTCTCGGCCCGGTGTTTTATTATTTTTTTGTCTCCTCAGTGCTTCCTTTAATTCCATCATTGTGATTTTTTTGTTTAGCATTTCTCTTCTCTCTTCCTCAATTTAATGTAGATTCTTTTTATTTAAGTATTGTTTTTTTTTAATAAATGTTTTTTAATTTTAGTTTAAAACAGGTACACATCTTTCTTTACATCTGTAGAAAATGTATCAATCAATTACAGATAAGTTTTAGTACATCTCCTCCACAGTCAATCAACATAACTCATATTAACTAAAGCATTATTATATATCCATTTTCATTTAACTGTAATTATTATTTAGGAATATTGATGAACGTAATAATCTTGAACAATCTCTGCCCACTCCAGTGGGGGAGAAAGGAATCAAAAAAAAAAAAAAGAAAGAAAGAAAGAAAGGAAAAGAAAGAGGACCGATAAAAAATAAAAATTAAAATAAAAAATAAAAATAATACAAAAAAAGACAAAAACGACAAAAGACAAGGCAGGAAAACAAAACAGAACACAGGTGTCTATCATAAGAAAAAAAAAGAGAAGTATATCAACTGGTTACAACATGCTTTGGTGCTTCTCTTCCATTAACTCATATTAATTCAAATATCTCAACTCGAATATTTACCATATCAAAATCATTATATCTCCAGTTTTAATTACCTATGGTTATTTAAACATCCCTCATCCTTAGCTATGCATTACATAATTAATCCATAACACATGCTGACATTTCATTTACTTATTTGTAAAATCCTCTATTATCATCAAATCCTCATATCCTATTTTAGCTGGACATCCATAATATTTAATTATATCATATATCATAACATTTTCCCAGTATTGATTAACATTTGATTGTATGTATTTTATTTAATTTTTTAATAGTGATAATTATTATAGTTAATACTCTTTATGTATAATCTTCCAATTGTTAGTTATCATATCAGCTCCACATTTTATACATTACTATCAATATCAATTATTATTCAACTATATCTGTTACAAGAAAAAGCAATTAGATTTAACAAGTTTTCAATTGTATTCTTCAATCTATCAGCCAGTTCCAAATTATATATATTACTATCCATATCAGTCATTATTCAGCTATATCTATTACACATTAAGGTAATCAGATTTAGCTAGATTTTAAATTACGTTTTCCATCTATCAGCCAGTGTCTCTCCAATAGCAAGATCTTCTCCAGCCAATTGCCACGCGTTGGATAAGTTTACCAAATGTTTTCATAATCAAATCCAGACAGAGATATTTTGGCACCTTTGAACTCTGGATGCCATTGATGAAATAATAATGTTGTCCTGGGCTTGTAAAATTTTCCAAATTAACTTTAATTCTCAAGGGTGGATTTTCCATTCCTCCTGCACTCTGTCTTTTTAAATGAGTCTTCTTTATAGCTTCCCCCCTCCTTTCTTCCTCTGAGATAGACCAGACACCATTTCTCACATTTTCCGTTTGTATTTCAGGAGCATTTAAACATTCAACAATCTCAGTTTTTGCTTCATATTTTAAAATCAAATGATCCAATTTTCTTTCCAGTGTTTGGTAAGAATCAAAGAGTCCTTTACATGCAGAAAAAAGTCTCTGAAATGAAATCTTAGAGGCATTTTGGGACGCCATGATGTGTGTCACAGTTAAAAACTGCAAACTCTTTTTTTTTTTCCACAGACTTCTTAGTCTCTCACAGGCTGTGATTGTAAACAAAGCCGAGTAGTAAAGTAATAAAAGTGTCGAATCGTGACAGGCTAATTAGTAGAAAATAAATTTTATGATCCACTTAAGGAGATTCAGTGGGGGGAGGGTGTCGAGGAGTTTCTTGAAGCATTTAAGAAGTAAAGTAACCACCAGCCATAAATCCATTAGAAAAAGCCAAGTCGCCGCTAAATTTCCTTGTTCTTTGGTTTCAGTTATCTTAAATTTTTAACGCGAACAGTCTCTCTTGGATAATAAAATCAGCTTACCAGATGACATCACTTCTAGCATTCTTAGGGGCAACCTGCAGTTTCAGTTAGCACGCAGCTAATCCAGAAAGGAATTGGCACGAGGAGTTAATACCCCCCCCCAGAGATTTGCGGGTATCTCTGAGGTCCTGGGTCTCTCCTCACCTTCACTGTCGTCTCCGGGACAGCTGGGGTTCAAAGAACCCGTCCAAAAATCCTTCGGTATAGAGGAATTTCAGGAGTAGCCTGAAACTCCATCTTCTCACTGCTAAGCCCCGCCTTCTTCTATTTAAGTATTGTTTGATGTTGTCTTGTAATATGTTTTCTTTGCTGTATAATTTCTCGAAAAATTTCTGTACTATATTTTTTTCCTCTTTCCGCTATTGTATGTTCCTCTTTCATCTTGTAAGTGGTGTATTATTCTTTTTTCTTTTTCTTTTTTCAATTTGTGTGCTAACCATCTTCCCGGTTTATTCGCATTTTCAAAATAGTTTTGTTTTGTAAATTTGATTTTTTGGGCCATCTCTTCTTGTGTCAACAAATTTGTGTTTTGTTTTTTTTCAAGATTAATCTTTTATTACATTTTCATTTTCCTTTATACAATCACTTAAATACTGTGCAGTTAAAAAAAAGAAGCAATAAACAACTCATAACACTTCTATCCTACATACACCCTTCCTTCTACCCCTCCAACTTTCATTTCTCCCTTCCAACAATCCCCTCTTCTACTTCCCCTCCCCCTCAGCCATTCCTTTCTCCCCTTCCCACCATCTCACCCTCCTTACATTCCCTTCTCACTCCCTCTTAATTCCCCCCTCTTCTTTCCCTCTACACCTCGCTTCGGTGTATTTCTAGTATTCATTGGTCTATTTGTTTTGTACTAAAACAAAAGAAAAATAAAAGGAAAAGAAAGAAGAAAAGAAAAAAAAGGGAAAAAAGCAACAGTATCCAAGTGCATTCATTTTTCTGAAAATTGAGTCTATATTTCCACCCTCCCCCCCCCACCCCCTGAACCCCCCTCCCTGACCCCCTTCCGATTTCCCAGGTCCCATTCCCAGCATCGTTCTTTATCAAGCAAAGTCTGGAGTATATTGAAACCAAATAGATTAGAAGTTACAAAATAATAATAATAAAAAAAAATAAAGAACAAAAAAGAAAAGAATAATAAAAAGAAAAAAAGGGGGGAAACCCCCCCCAAGAAAGAGAAGTCAATATACTCTCTAACATTAAACTCAGCTTCTCATTATTTTTAAAATCTTAAACAATGTCTTTACCTGCTTCCGCATATAAATTTTATACCTCCCATCCTGCCTTTACCCGTGTCCGCATATATATTTTATCCTCATCCATTGCTCCTCTCATATTTACTCCACCCTCGTGTAGACTCTCCAGATAATCTTTCTTAACCTTGTATTCAAATAACAATTTATACAAAAATCAGCTTACATTCTGGATCAAGGTAATCTAATTGAACTTTCACTACCCTTCCATCTACCCCACGCCACCCGACTCCATTCATCCCAAACCACAATCCAAGAAAACTACGATCTCCGCTCTCCTCGCCCCAAAGAATAGATCATGCGCAGTTTAAATTAAGATTCAAACAAGTCTTATATAAGTCCCATACAATATATGTCCAAATTCAGCACCGCTTCTTTCAGTCTCAATATCTCTTCATCGGTATACAGCTTTGTCATTTTATACCAGACAGGAGTCCTGAAATTTTATTCAGATTAAAAATTTAAGAAGTATTTTAAAGGCATAGCTGGATCTTTATTCTTTACTCTTCTGCCCTTCCAGAAGGGGAAAGCAACACCCTCCGCCTTGTAGCCACGTGTCCCGCTGCTTATCTTCTCCTTCTCCTTGTCTTTCTCCAAGTCCGGGTGAATCAGGAAGTCCCGCCTTCAGAGTTTTGTAGTAAAAATCTCGGGCTTCGCAAACAGAATTGAGACGATATTTTTCGTTCTCAAATGTGACTGTGATACCAGATGGCACTTCCCATTTATATTGTATCTGAGAATCTCTGAGTTTTTCAGTTAAGAAAGTGTAGTCTCTCCTTGCTCTTAATATTTGAGATGGTATTTCTTTAAAAACAATCAAGTCCTGTCCATCGATTCGCAGCCTGTTATTGTAGAACTTCTGTATTATCGCATTTCTGGATTCTCTTGTGGTGAAATATATAATTATGTCCCTCGGAAGCTGTCGTTGTTTTGCTACACACGAGTTCTGGCGATAAATTTTTTGAATCTGCCAATCAAAGTTAAATCCCGGACTTCCCACCGAACGTCTGAAAGCCTCAAAAAAGGTCTGTTTCAAATTCTCCTGTTCCTTTTCACGCAATCCTCTGACTCTTATTGCAAACGCAGTCTTATTGTAATTTATCATAACGAGTTGTTTTTGAGCATTTTCAACTTCCTGTTGTAACGTTTGAATTTTAGATGTCAAATTAGAATTAGCTTTTTCCAAAAGTTCCAATTTGTCCTCCATTTCAGAAACATAGTCTGTCATAACAGTCATAACTCTGATCATATCTTCCCTTGTTTGAGCAATCTTGGCATCCAGTTTATCATATAAGTCCGATAAAAGTTGTTTAATTTCCTATCTGAACTCTTTAAGGGTTTCAAAAAGAAATTCTTGCATTAAGAGATCTCCAGTAGAGGGCGTGGGAGGCAAGGGCAGCGATTTTGTAACAATTTCTTGAGATGTATTATTAAGGAAATGCTTAGACTGCTTCGATTTGGGAGCCATTATAAAAAACGCACAAGCAAACAAGCAAACAAACAAAGTCTCTGCTCCCCTCGGTTTTAAATGGGATACTATTTATAGACTTTTAACAGTTAATAAGGAGAAGTTTGTGTTTTATCAGTTCTTTTTTCTCCTTTACTTTTGCTTCTTGCAGGTCTTTTTTCTAGTTTTTTAAGTTCTTTCTCTAATGTTTCTTGTTTTTGTCTCTTTTCCTTGTTTTTCCTTGCCAAATATGCTATTGTCAACCCTCTAGTAAAAGCTTTTGTAGTGTCCCATAGGTTTTGTAACGATGTTTCTTCTTTCTTATTTACTTTGTAGAAAAGTTTCAGTTCCCTTTCTATCATTTTTATATATTCTTTATCTTTCAATATTCTTTGATTCATTGTCCATCTCTTTTTCTTTTTGGATCCTTTCCATATTATTTTTTGGGGGTTGTGATCTGCCCAGGTGTTTGTCATTATTTCAAATCTTTTCTGTATCTCTTCTCAATTCCTGGGTCGATCAAATCATATCTATCCTTGACCATGATTTGTGGGGATTTGAATAATATGTAAATTGTTTCCTATGGTTCTTTCTCACCATACATCTTTCAGGCTCAGTTCCTGCGCCATTTCGAAAAAGGTAATTGGTAGTGTTCTTTTTTTTCTTATTTCTTTTGTTACTCTTGTAGTCATTGATATCTGTTATAGCATTGAAATCGCCAATTAGACATATCTCTTCACATTCTATTTCTGTTATTTTTTGGTGGATCTTCTTATAAAATTCTTTTTGGTTTTAATTTGGGACATATATAGCTGAGAGGAGAATTTTTCTTTGTTCTGTTTCTATTTCTAGAATTAAAATCCTCCCCTCTTCATCTGCATACATTATATCCATTCTTTATTGTAAGCAGATATAACTCATACCTTTTTTTTAATGAAAATTATCTGTACTTTTGATCAGTGACGTCATCAAAGTAAACAAACCCACGTGCTGATTACGTCACCAGTTCATGCCCCTAAGCGAAAGTGACGTGCACAGCCCCCACCCCTCCGGATGTGACGTGCATAGCCCTCCTCTCCAGCTGGGATGTGCATAACTGACCCCCCATGGTGTAGAACTCACAAGATCATAACCTAGCTGGATATGTTGTATTGTCCTAAGCCCATCATGATGAATAGCCCTAACAGATAAGGTGTTGTGCAATATCCTAGCCCTATTTTTTCAGATAAGACGTGTTGAAACTTACCCCATCAAGAAAGATGCCAAGACTCTGTGTACATGATTAGTTTAACCCTATATTAATTCTATGGACATTCGAGGGGAATTGTGAAATAAAAAAATGTTTTTTATTTGTAATCAATCTCCTAAGGTGTAGTATTTTAGGGTCCCGAGGCTGAAGATGAAAGAAAGTAATCCACCCACGGATAGCTGAACCAACAGAAGTTTATTGAGCAAAGCAGTTCATGGATAGCAGAATCAACAGCAAAATTATTAATCATGAAACATCATTTTTATAGTGTTTGCAGCTTCTTAGTTCTCACCTACTTTACATGTTATATCATTATTGGTTAACAAGTCTCCAAGGCACAATAATTGGTTAGTCATTACATCATTGGTGTTCGTGAAAATGTGCATGTTCTCACACACTGAATGAATCAAGTGTTATCATTCAAATGAGTAAAATGTTATAGGTTTACTTTGTATCACCCCATGTCCTTGTTCATTCCTGGGAACATACTGCAAGCAAAGAAAAGCTGACAAGCAAAGATTAGCTGCAGATTGCTGCAGTTTGTACTTACATGTGTAACCTCAGTTCTAAGGACCATCCAGATGATTCACTGTAAAAACCCTACATTTCCTCGCTTTTTGTTTTTAATGACGAAAAAAGATTTTTCAAGAGTATGCATTTGAATCACATTCAAAGTAGGTGCAGGAGACTTACGAAACATGGCAAAAAATGAAGGAACACACTGCATACAGCAACAACAAAGTATAAGTAATGCGATTATGTTCACACCATAGAAAAACAATTGTTTTAACCAAGAATTATCAGGTAACCAATTAGTTAACCAAGCATAAGGAGAAAATTCATCATGTACATTATTTTTTATAGAAGCTTGTAAATTAGCGAATTCATCTTCAATAGTTTTATTAAGTGAATGAAAATGCGCAGTGCAAGCACGTTGACCAACTAAGGTACAAAATCCACCTTGACGAGCTAGCAAATAGTCTATAGCAAAACGTTGTTGAATTAAATCTTGATTAAGTTCTTCAATTTCATTTTGCAAATCTCTAATAATTGCAGCAGTAGCATTAATAGATTTTTCCAATCGACATAGGAGACCCAAAATAGAATGTCTATTTTCTTGAGCTATTATTCCTGGGTATGATCCCAAAGTAATAGTTCCAGTTGTGGCTCCAACTAATGCACGTCCAAAAGTAGGCAATGAAGAAAATTGAGTATCAATAATAACTTCATCAGAACATTTTGATCCCAAGGCTACACGTCTTTTTTGAGTTGATAAACTTCCGGAAACACCTACTTGAACAGGTAAAGACAAATATCCAATGGCAGCACATTGATAATTCTGAGGGTGTATGTTAGTTGCATATTTATCAAAGAAAAACCACATCGTAGGATCTTTCAATTGCCATCCAGCACAGATTGATCCACCTGTTCCAATATTAGAAGAGTCAGTTTGAAAAATAGGAAAATTTTCAGGATACATATCAGGTATAGTGTTATGACCTTGTGATGTTTTAATAGTACCCCGTAACCAATATTTCTGAGTACAATAACTATAATTCTCTACTTTATCTAAAATACGTTTAGCTTTTGGGTAATCAGACCATTGATTAAGCCAATTATGATGAGCATAACAACAAAAACATATGCCTCTAGTAAATTGATTAATCCGAATATAATTCCATCTAACTAAATTTAATTCATGTGGAGGAGTAGAGAATAATCAAGAAGAAGAAATATGTTGAAGTTGCGAAACAATGAAAGCAGAATAATTAATTATATTAGGAATAAAAGCAACTTGACCAAGAGCCATAGGAGGTTCATAATATAAAGTTATATTACGACCATGAATCAAAAACATATATTGAGCATGATGAATCCAAAGATTAGGACTAAGAGGAAAAGCAGGAGTTTTCTCAGAGTTAGTAGAAACCAGAGTGAAAAAGAAAAAACAATACCTGAGAAAAAAGGATTTTTTCAATTGAGGTTGATCTCAATATGATTCCAAGGCAAGATTGGAGGACGTTGCATCCTTGGATCTTTCATTTGTTTTTCCATGATAATGACGAACACACCGGCCTGGAATCCACACAGCTTGCTTTGTTTGCAGATCTTCAATTGCAGCGTAACCACCACCCAATTGCAGCGTAACCATGACCAACTTCTAACGTGGGGTCGTGGAACAGAATCCTGAAAACGAAATTTGACTGGAATGTCTGAAAAGGAATCTAAAAAAGTTAAGTAATTACATGCATAAAGAGTGTGGATTGTGTGCACAGGCCTAGAAGCTATCTATTGCTCTTTAAGTTCAGGTAAGATAGGAATGGAAGAAGATTGTAAAACTTTAAACCCTAAATATGAATATGGTTCAAAACAAAAAGCGAGGAAATGTAGGGTTTATACAGTGAATCATCTGGATGGTCCTTAGAACTGAGGTTACACGTGTAAGTACAAACTGCAGCAATCTGCAGCTAATCTTTGCTTATCAGCTATTCTTTGCTTGCAGTGTGTTCCCAGGAATGAACAAGTTAAAGCAATTTCTCGTACCAGCCGAAAAAGAGCCTTTTGTGAAACAGATAATTCAGACTTCTTAAGAAGATAACACAACTCATTAACATGCTTCCTTTGTTCCTGAGAAAGAGAAGATCCCATACTTACAGAAATCTTATGAGATAAGATTGAGGAGCCTTAAGGCTGACGAAGCGTCTGTCCTTGCCTGAATGAAATATGGGTCCCTGTTCGGGTGCTAAATGTAGTATTTTAGGGTCCCGAGGCTGAAGATGAAAGAAAGTAATCCACCCACGGATAGCTGAACCAACAGAAGTTTATTGAGCAAAGCAGTTCATGGATAGCAGAATCAACAGCAAAATTATTAATCATGAAACATCATTTTTATAGTGTTTGCAGCTTCTTAGTTCTCACCTACTCTACGTGTTATATCATTATTGGTTAACAAGTTTCCAAGGCAAAATAATTGGTTAGTCATTGCATCATTGGTGTTCGTAAGAATGTGCCTGTTCTCACACACTGAATGAATCAAGTGTTATCATTCAAATGAGTAAAATGTTATAGGTTTACTTTGTATCACCCCGTGTCCTTGTTCATTCCTGGGAACACACTGCAAGCAAAGAATAGCTGACAAGCAAAGATTAGCTGCAGATTGCTGCAGTTTGTACTTACACATGTAACCTCAGTTCTAAGGACCATCCAGATGATTCACTGTAAAAACCCTACATTTCCTCGCTTTTTATTTTTAATGACGAAAAGAGCTGCATTTAAACCCACTTTTTTCCCTAGAAGGTATTTATTTCAAGGCAATGTTGGTTTTAATTTTTGTTGCGACATGGGGTCTGCATTTAACCATTTTTTCTCTAAAAGGTATTTATTTCTAGGTAGATTGAAGCCCACCAACAGGAAAAGACAAGGAATATTAACAGGAATTAAAATGTTCACAATAGGCAACCCCACCCACCCACCCCACTCCCCTGTGATTCTGGGCATGCACAAGAGACATGTGTGGGACATGTCCGGACATACCTTACCCGCCCGCCCACCCCACTCCCCTGTGATTCTGGGCATGCGCAAGGCGCACTTGTCATTACAAGAGCTGGTTAGTTTGCCTTAATTTCAGCAGTCTCTTGAAGATGGCAACCTCAGATGGAGATTTGTTTGATATAAATTTGACCCCCAAACCTCCCAAGCATTGCCGTAGAATAAGAAAAAGACCTGGCTTCATTGAAGAGAATGAACATACAAAGCCTTGTTATTGCAGGTTCTGCAAAATATCAAATAGTAAGTCAATATAAAAATTAAGAAAACAGTATTTTGATTAGTTGGGTTCCACCATAAAACCGCGAAGCCCTTATCCACGCCGACATAAGTGCGGAGGCAAATCCGCGCCGTCTGAAGCGCTAAGAAAAAAACGACCCTACCGGGATGACATAACCACGGAGGGCAAATCCGCGCCTACTGAAGCACCCTAAACCTAACCCTAAACCTAACCCTAAACCTAGGGGATCGCAAGTGGGGCGGCAACGCGCCTCCCCCGGAGGAAGAGGCAGGGCGGGCGGCGTCAGTGTAAGATGCGGCAGCAGCGGCGGCGGCTGAGGCTCTCCCGGGACCGGCGAAGCGGGCTTGCCCGGCGGCGACAGCCGCCCGTCCAAGGAGATGTTGTTGAGGAAGAAGAGGGCGGCCTGCCTCCGCTGCGCGTCACCGCCCCGCTTGCGATCGCCTAGGTTTAGGGTTAGGTTTAGGGCCGCCCGTCCAAGGAGATGTTGTTGCCCAAGACGTTCATTGCGCCCCCCGGATTGCTGAGCCCCACGCAGGGCGCCCCTGTTGGAGCAGCAGGAGCAGATGGAGGAGGGCTACCTTTGGAGGTACAGAGGCAAAGAACGAAGCATGTAGAACGCCCTTCTGTCGCCGCGCTGTTGTCGCGGCGGTGATGACGCGCCGTGATGATGTCGCGGCTTTAGTGACGTGGTTTAATCACCGCTATTTTGACGAGCGCGTTTTTTTAATGTCCCTCCCTCCCTCCACCCCCCAACCCCCCTCCTCCTTCCCCCCCGACTTCCCAGAACCCGTACACGGTATGGATTTTTAACAAACACAGTCTAAAATCTATTGAGAAAAAAGAAACAAAGAAATTAATGACATTCTACATTGACCTTAACTTCTTCTTACTGAACTAACTTTAAACAATTTAAATCATTTCTGATCTTAAGCATAGGCTAACTGTAGTTTCTTGGTCCCGTATTTATTTTGTATATAGTCAATCCATTTTTTCCAGTCTCGTTTATATCTTTCATTTGAATGATCTTTAAGATATGCCGATATTTTAGCCATCTCGGCTAAATTTGTGACTTTCAATGTCCATTCTTGAGTTGTAGGCAAATCTTCCTTCTTCCAGTATTGCGCCACCAACAATCTTGCTGCCGTTATCAGGTGCAGAATCAAGTTAGTCTCTACCACTGTAAAGTCAGTACATATACCTAGTAAAAATAACTGAGGAGTAAACTTTATCCTTCTTTTAAAGATATTTTGCATAATCCACCATATTTTTATCCAGAATGCCTTAACCTTTTGGCAGGTCCACCATATATGATAATATGTAGCATCGAGAGAACCACACCTCCAACATTTAGGCTGTACATTCGGATACACAGAAGCCAGTTTTTTAGGATCTAAATGCCATCTATAGAACATCTTATAAAAATTTTCTCTCAGATTTTGAGCTTGTGTACATTTCACATTTGTTACCCATATTCTTTGCCATGTATCCAACATTATTGGTTCTTCAATATTTTGAGCCCACTTTATCATACAATCTTTAACTAATTCTGTTTCCGAATCCATCTGTATTAGTACATTGTATATCCTCTTTATATGCATTAAGCCTTGATCTCTTATTTGTTTAAACAAATTATCTTCAGCTTGAATAAAACCAATTTTTTGATCTATTTTCCACCTGGCCTGTAATTGCCCATACTGGAACCATGTTTGAACTACCTTCTCCTCTTTTAATACCTCCAAAGATTTTAGTTGTAGTACCCCCCTTTCCAAAATGAGAAGCTGTCTATAGGTAGTTCTATCCTGTTTTTGTACTATGTTCATATTTTTAATTGTATGTCTAGGAATTGCCTACATGGGTATTTTGTCATTTAATTTATATTGGTATTTTTTCCAGACCCGCAGTAAAGCATTTCTTAAAATATGACTTTTAAACTTCCTATCCAATTTTTTGTTGAACAACAAGTAAGCATGCCAACCATATACCAGATCGTATCCCTCGATATTCAATATTCTATCATTAGTTAAATGAGTCCAATCACTAATTGCAGATAGCGCCACTACATCATAAAATAATTTTAGGTTAGGTAATTTCAAGCCTCCTCTCTCCCGTGCATCTTGCATTATTTTCATCTTTACCCTCGGCTTCTTGCCTGCCCATACAAATTTGTTGATACCCTTCTGCCATTCTAAAAGATTAGCATCTTTTTTAAGTATAGGTAACATTTGAAAGAGAAATAAAATTTTTGGTAAAATGTTCATTTTGACTGCTGCTATCCTGCCCAGCAAAGATAAGTGCAATTTCTCCCATTTTTTCATCTCTATCTGTATACTATGCCAAAGTGGTTCATAATTATGCTTATATAATTTCCCGTTTGAGGTTAAAATATTGACTCCAAGATATTTAACTTTTTTGACCACTTCACATCCTAGCGTCCCTCCTAGTTCTTCCTTTTGTTTAGTATTTATATTTATAGCTAATATTTTGGTTTTTCCTAAATTTATTTTAAAACCAGATACTTGACCATATTGATTAATCATATTCATTAAAACCCTACTGGATTCCTGAGGTTGTTCCAATATTATGACCAAATCATCTGCAAAAGCACGCACTCTGTACTCTTGCTGCCTAATCTTGATCCCTTTTAGACCATCCAAGCCCCGTATTTTATTCAACAATACTTCCAAAGTTATAATAAACAATAGCGGGGACAGCCCTGTCTTGTACCTTTTCCAATTTGAAAGGAGTCTGTTAAACTTCCATTGACTATGATTTGTGCTGTTTGCTGTTGATATATTGCTTTAACTGATTGTAAAAAATTATCTCCTATCTGCATTTTTTGCAATATCTTCAACAGAAATTGCCAATTAACTCGATCAAAGGCCTTCTCAGCATCCAGGAATATGAACGCAGCAGGGATCTGGTTGTTCTTTCCCAAATATTCTAATGCATTAATAATTAATCTGACATTACTTTTCATCTGTCTCCCCTGTATAAAACCTGTTTGGTCAGTGTGTATCAATTGTTGAATAACCAGCATTAACCTATTTGCTAGTATTTTAGTAAAGATTTTATAATCTACATTAAGTAATGAGATAGGTCTATAATTTTTTGGTTGGGTAGTATCTTGGTCTTCTTTGGGTATCAAAGATATGAACGCTGTCTTCCAAGATGGAGGCACTTTACCTTCCGTTTGAATCTTATTAAATAATTCTCTAAGAGGTTCTACCATTTCTAACTGTAAATTTTTA